>NC_057802.1:99803495-99886594 GCF_018294505.1 Triticum aestivum
AGCGGGCCGGCGGCGTACGGGCGACGGGACCGCCACATGGCGCGCGGAGAGTGGCTGCGGGAGGCGGCGGCTGAAGCGTCCGGCGGTGGTGGACGCGTCCGGCTGCGGAGAGGGGAAGGGGACTAGGGTTGCACCGCGAATTTCGGAGGGGGAGGTGTTTTTATAGGTAGAGGGAGCTAGGAGACTACAAATGGAGTGCGGTTTTCTCCCACACGATCGTGATCGAATGACCGAGAGCATGGAGGGGACTTAGAGGGGTTTTGGGCTGTTTGGAGGGGGTTTTTGCTGCAACACACAAAAGGCTATGCGGTTACCCGGTTAACCGTTGGAGCATCAAACGACCTCCAAATGGAACGAAACTTGACAGGTGGTCTTCCGGTGGTGTACCAAGGCCACTTGGCAAACCTCGGTCCATTCCGAGAATGTTCAACACCCGCTCACGAAAAGAAACAAGAGGGGTGCGCCGGTGCATGTGGGAGTGCGGATTGCAAAACGGACAACGGGGAAAATGCTCGGATGCATGAGACGAACACGATTGCAAATGAGATGCACATGATGACATGATATGAGATGCATGACATGAACAAAATGCAAAACGAAAAACAAAACCCGACCACGGAGGGAATATCATAACACATAGCCGAAAATGGCAAGAGTTGGAGTTACAAATATGGAAAGTTATATCCGGGGTGTTACACCGGCATCTTGAGCTGCAAATAAGCATAACAGGGTCGTGCCATGAACTTAGCATAAGCCGGTCGTCCAAACAGGGCATGATACGGGCTTCGGATTTTCACCACTTCAAAAGTCAATGTCTCTGATCTTGGGTCATACTCATCTCCAAAAGCGACTTCCAGAGCTATTTTACCAACTGGATAAGCTGATTTGCCAGGCACCACACCATGGAAAACAGTGTTCGACGGTTTAAGATTCTTATCTGTCAACCCCATACGACGGAATGTGTCATAATATAAGATGTTGATACTGCTGCCTCCATCCAAGAGCACCTTAGTGAACTTATAACCTCCAACCTGAGGCGCCACCACCAACGCTAAATGACCCGGATTGTCAACCCGGGGCGGGTGATCCTCTCGGCTCCAAACAATAGGCTGCTCAGACCATCGCAAATAACGAGGCACTGCCGGTTCAACCGAGTTCACCGCTCGTTTATGAAGCTTCTGATCGCGTTTGCATAAGCTGGTGGTGAAAACATGGTACTGTCCACTATTCAACTGCTTTGGGTGACTTTGGTACCCTGACTATTGCTGCTGCGGTCCTTGTTGGTTATAACCACCCTGGTTGCTCTGATTGCCATGTCCACCCAGATTGCCTTGGAATCCTGAACCGGAGTTGCCTCCTCCATAACCCGGCCCATAGGACCCGGATCCTGAGCCGCCGGATGGTCCATGATCATTCCGGAAGAAATCTGAATTTTTGAATTCTCGCATGATATAACAATCTTTCCAGAGGTGCGTGGCCGGTTTGTCCTGGGTTCCATGCTTCGGGCAGGGCTGGTTCAACAGGTAATTCAGGCGCTCCGGATTAGGACTGGGCTCTGCCCTTCTTAGGGGTGGCTTTCCTTTACGACGCTGACCATTACCCTGTGTATTGGTGTTAGCCACAAAATCTGAATTATGATCTGATTTCCGCTTACCATTATTATTGTGGCCCGTCGGGTTATGCTGCTGCCCGTTGGCGTTGCCGCTCTTCTTTCCCTTCCCCGGTTTGTCATCGTCAGACTCGGGGTCCTTGGTACTATCAGAATCAACATACTTAACCAGAGCAGCCATAAGTGTTCCCATGTCATTGAAGTGACGCTTGAGCCGTCCCAACTTCAACTTTAAAGGATGAAACCGACAATTCCCCTCCAATGTTATAATCGCCGAGTCGGCATTCATGCGATCCGAACAATGTAAGATCTCTGAAACCCGGCGCACCCAATGGGTTGTTGACTCGCCTTCTCCCTGGACGCAGGCGGCTAAGTCCACAATTGACATAGGTTGCTTGCACGTGTCTTTGAAGTTTGCTATAAACCGGGCTTTTAACTCAGCCCATGTCCCAATGGAATTAACTGGTAAGCTTTTCAACCACGTGTGAGCTGTTCCATCCAACATCATAGCAAAATATTTCGCGCAGGCCGCTTCATCCACATCTAACATCTCCATAGCCATCTCATAACTCTCAATCCATGACTCAGGAGGCACATCAGTGGTGTAATTAGGCACCTTACGGGGGCCCTTGAAATCCTTAGGCAGCCATACATTGCACAAAGCCGGGACGAGGCAGGGCACCCCCTAAGAGTTCAAAGTAAGGCCTTGCTCTACGGAAGCCACCGGACGAGCCGGAGTGAGCTGACGGTCTTGTGCTGCTAACTCGGCTTCTCGACGTGCTCCATTGTTCACCACATCCTGAGCATTTGCCCCACCACGCGCGGGATTAGGTCCTGGAGGAGCGTCTCGGTTCCGCGCACTGCTTGACACAGCCGGTGCATCGATGTGCCTGCTATAACTCCGGCTCGGGTGTGGGGTTGACTGAATTCTGTCTCGGCTATATGAATAAGCCTGCTGCTGCACCATAGCCGTCTGAAGAAGATCCCTAGCACGCCGCGTCTCAACCGCCGCTGGGGATTCACCCTCCATTGGAATAGCGGCTAATCATGATGCGGCAGCGATCATATTATCCAAAGGGGTGGAGAAGTGACCCGGCGGCGCCTGTACATACTGCAGCGGGTTATGGGTCCGCCGAGAGGGATCCGTCACCCGTGGCTGATCCGGTGCTCCGGTCCTCGGCGTCTCAATCCGGTTCACCGCTGCCGGATTACTGGTTCCTGCTCCTGGTGTGCCAAAGAGATTCATTGCCTCATAAACCGGTGGTAGTCGTGACCGATGCCTTCTCCTTAACACGTCGTTTGAAGCGTTCTGATCCAACAGGAGTCGATAATTTTCCGCCTGAACCCGCTGTGCTTGTGCCTCTAAAGCGGCCCGCTCCCTAGCCATCCTAGTTTCTTCAGCCGCTAAGTCCTCCTTAGCTTGAGTTATCTGATCCTGCAGCTTAGCCACCTTCGCATTATGCTGATCTTGGTGTCGGCAGTAACTTGTGTGGTCAGTAAGGTCGTCCAGGCATCCAATAAATCGGACAAGATTTGGGCCGGCCGGCGCGCGGGACCTCCCGCCCCAGTTGCCGATCCAGAAATTATTGCTGTCGCGGTTGAAGATTGCAACGTGGGCTCAGTTCCAGCCATGACGATCGCAACCCGGTTCAATGGTTCAAAGGGGTCCGGAATACTGTCGCCATCGGAATAGCCCCCAAACTGGCCATCTTGCAGTTGGTAAAGTGACTCGGTCTCCCCGGTGGATGACTCGTCATCTGAGTAGACGACGGTCTCGCCATCGTACGCCGGTTCAAGTTCCGCACCATTGATGAATCCTATGAACGCACACTTCACGGCAGGCTGAACTCGGGCAGGGCTTGCACGCTGAGCCGTCTCAACGAGGTCGGTGCAGATGTCCGGATCAGGGCCCGGTTCGCCGATCTTGCCGATGAAGACGTGAATTCCTCCAAAGCGGACCCGGTACCCGTAATCGAATGAGCCGGCCTCGGGGCCCTAGCCTGCGTCGTCGATGTAGAGCTTGCTGCAACGACTCTTGGTTATCCGGCCCACGGCGTATCCCTTGAGCCCTTCAAGAACTCGAAACCATCGCGCGATAGCCCCGCGATGGGCGCCAACTGTCGTGGGTTTGCCACGGCAGATGTCCTAGCGAGAGGACTTAGTCGTGGAGCCATCGCAACGGGTTAGCTTAAAGGGGTTAAAACGGACAAAAGACACGAGGGTTTATACTGGTTCGGCCCCTTGCGATGAAGGTAAAAGCCTACGTCCAGTTGTGGTGGAATTACTGTGGTCTCGAGGATCAAGGAGCGGAATCGCTTTACCTAGATCTCGAGTTGTTGTCCTCTTGTTCCTGAACCGCCTCCGGGTCGTGCCTTTATATACACAGGTCGACGCCCGCCGGCTTACAGAGTCCCGATGTCAGTTTATACACATACCGGCTCGGTCTCTACTTTGTCATACCTTACAATACAAGTCATGTATTACATGGCGGTTTATAGCTACAGGCCTTAATCTACCTTTGGGCCTTGGGCCTTCGAGTCTCTGTAGTAAACCGCTTTATTCCTTGTCTTCATGGGCTTTAAGTATAAACAATCCATTATGGGGATAACCCGGCTTCCTTGGCCGGTTTACACCTAGTAGTAGTATCCCCAACACCTAGCCATTAAATCCCAGGTTTTGGCTGACTTCATCGCCAAATGGACAGAAGCCGAACTCCCTAAAGAGTACGACACATACTCCAACTGGGTGATGCACTTCGACGGCTCTAAAATGCTAGCCAGACTGGGAGCTGGTCTGTGCTGTGCTCCCAATATTGTATACAAACTCTAACAATGCAGCCGAATATGAGGCCCTATTGCACGGTCTCCACATGGCCATCTCTATGGGCATACAATGCCTCGAAGTGTGCGGGGACTCGAACCTCGCAATATCACAAATAAACGGCGAATTCAATGCAAAGGATCCAAAGATGGCAGCTTACCGCAATGCCGTGCTCAAAATATCAGCTCGGTGTTGCACCAATTATACTGTAGGGGTTCCCTTACAGTCTTTCTGTCAAAAAATATCAGCTCGGTTCGAGGGGCTTGAATTCCATCATGTGGCCCGAGACAGTAATCAAGCAGCGAACATCCTTGCTCGAATGGGCACTAAACACGACCCCGTTCCGCCTAACACCTTTGTGGAGCGGCTAATCAAGCCATTCGTAGTATGGCAGGACGAGAGCGCAACCACCAGTCTGGCGCCAAGCAGGCCCCCAGATGCCGAACACGATTCAGGTATCATCGGGGGCTCGGGCATAGAACCAACACATTCCGCCCACGTAATCATGGTCGTAATCGCCCCATGGACAAAACCCTTCCTGGCCTACTGATACGTCTCCGTCGTATCTACTTTTCCAAACACTTTTGCCCTTGTTTTGGACTAACTTGCATGATTTGAATGGAACTAACCTGGACTGACGCTGTTTTCAGCAGACTTTCCATGGTGTTATTTATGTGCAGAAACAAAAGTTCTTGGAATGAGCCGAAACTCAACGGAACATCTATTTGGAAAATAAGAAAAATACTAGAAGAAAAATCCACGTCAGGGGGCCCACACCCTGTCCACGAGGGTGGGGGGCGCGCCTGCCCCCCTGGGCGTGCCCCCCTACCTCGTGGGCCCCCTGACGCTCCACCGACCTCAACTCCAACTCCATATATTCACTTTCGGGGAGAAAAAAATCAGAGAGAAGGATTCATCGTGTTTTACAATATGGAGCCGCCGCCAAGCCCTAAAACCTCTCGGGAGGGCTGATCTGGAGTCCGTTCAGGGCTCCGGAGAGGGGGATTCGTCGCCGTCATCATCATCAACCATCCTCCATCACCAATTTCATGATGCTCACCGCCGTGCGTGAGTAATTCCATCGTAGGCTTGCTGGACGGTGATGGGTTGGATGAGATCTATCATGTAATTGAGTTAGTTTTGTTAGGGTTTGATCCCTAGTATCCACTATGTTCCGAGATTGATGTTGCTATGACTTTGCTATGCTTAATGCTTGTCACTAGGGCCCGAGTGCCATGATTTCAGATCTGAACCTATTATGTTTTCATGAATATATGTGAGTTCTTGATCCTATCTTGCATGTCTATAGTCACCTACTATGTGTTATGATCTGGCAACCCTGAAGTGACAGTAATCGGGACCACTCCCGGTGATGACCGTAGTTTGAGGAGTTCATGTATTCACTATGTGTTAATGCTTTGGTCCGGTACTCTATTAAAAGGAGGCCTTAATATCCCTTAGTTTTTGCTAGGACCCCGCTGCCACGGGAGGGTAGGACAAAAGATGTCATGCAAGTTCTTTCCCATAAGCACGTATGACTATGTTCGGAATACATGCCTACATTACATTGATGAATTGGAGCTAGTTCTGTGTCACCCTATGTTATGACTATTACATGATGAACCGCATCCGGCATAATTTTCCATCACCGATCCAATGCCTACGAGCTTTTCATATATTGTTCTTCGCTTATTTACTTTTCCGTTGCTACTGTTACAATCACTACAAAACACCAAAAAATTACTTTTGTTACCGTTACCACTACTATCATATTACTTTGCTACTAAACACTTTGCTGCAGATACTAAGTTATCCAGTTGTGGTTGAATTGACAACTCAACTGGTAATACTTGAGAATATTCTTTGGCTCCCCTTGTGTCGAATCAATAAATTTGGGTTGAATACTCTACCCTCGAAAACTGTTGCGATCCCCTATACCTGTGGGTTATCAAGACTATTTTCTGGTGCCGTTGCCGGGGAGCATAGCTCTATTCTTTGAGTCACTTGGGATTTATATCTGCTGGCCACTATGAAGAACTTGAAAGACGCTAAGACAACAATTTATCCCTCAACTACGAGGGGAGGTAAGGAACTGCCATCTAGCTCTGCACTTGATTCACCTTCTGTTTTGAGTAGGCTTGCAACACCTAAACCTGCTTCTGCTATTTGTTCTGATATGTCGCATGTTATTGATGATGCCACTTCTGCTATGCATGATGCTTATGATGAAACTACTTCTATGCTTGATACTACTGTGCCACTTGGTGAATTTCTTGATGAACAACTTGCTAGGGTTAGAGAGATTGAAATTATTGATAATATTGATGAAAGTGATGATGAAGACTTTTCCCCTAATAAATATGAATTGCCTGTTGTGCCTGAGGACTATGTTATGGATGAAGCGATTGCTAACGAAATCTTTGCCTGCAAAGATAGATATGATGTTAAGAAATTATTAGCTAAATGGAAGCAGCAATCTCTTAATGCTAGAATGAAACCTGACCCTGCTTTTGCTACTTCACCTATCTGTGTTACTGATAAGGATTATGAATTCTCTGTTGATCCTGATATAATTACTTTGGTTGAATCTGGTCCTTTTCATGGCTATGAATCTGAAACTGTTGTGGCACATCTTACTAAATTAAATGATATAGCCACCCTGTTCACTAATGATGAGAGAACTTGCTACTTTTATATCCTTAAAATATTTCCGTTCTCATTAAAGAGTGATGCTAAGATATGGTTTAATTCTCTTGATCCTGGTTGTGTGCGTAGTCCCCAGGATATGATTTATTACTTCTCTGCTAAATATTTCCCTGCTCATAAGAAACAAGCTGCTTTAAGGGACATATATAATTTTGTGCAAATTGAAGAAGAGAGTCTCCCACAAGCTTGGGGGAGGCTTCTCCAATTACTTATTTCTTTGCCTGATCATCCTCTTAAGAAAAATGAAATACATGATATCTTTGATAATGGACTAACCGATGCTTCCAGAGATTGCCTGGATAGTTGTGCTGGTTCTGTTTTCAGGGAAAGAACACCGGATGAAGCTGAAATTTTATTAAATAATATGTTGACAAATGAAAATAATTGGGCAATTCCTGAGCCAATTCCTGAGCCAATTCCTGAGCCTATTCCTAAACCAACTCCGAAGAAGAGAGGTGTTCTATTTCTCAGTCCTGAAGATATGCAAGAGGCAAAGAAATCTATGAAAGAAAAGGGTATTAAAGCTGAAGATGTTAAGAATTTACCTCCTATTGAAGAAATACATGGTCTTAATTTACTGCCTGTTGAAGAAACATATGATCTTAATCTATCACCTATTGAAGAAACTCATTGTCTTGATAACCCGACACAGGTAGTAAAGGTAAATTCTCTCTATAGATTTGATGAAGGTGATATTCCTCACTATAAGTCTGCTAGACAATGCTTAAAAGAGTTTGATAATTTTATTGTCAAACAAGAGAACTTCAATGCTTATTTTGGTAGACAATTGAAATACAATTCCGATGCACTTGAACACTTGGGTGATTATATGTCTAGAGTTAAAGGTGAACTTAAACTCATTAGTAAACATGCTTCTATGGTTACCACTCAAGTAGAACAAGTACTTAAAGCTCAGAATGATTTGCTCAATGAATTGAATGGTAAGAAAAATGATTATGCTATTAGAGTGGCTACTAGAACTGGTAAAATGACTCAGGAACCTTTGTATCCTGAAGGCCACCCTAAGAGAATTGAACAAGTTTCTCAGAGAAATAATTTAGATGCACCTAGCTCTTCTAAAAAGAAGAAAAATAAAAATGATAGGACTTTGCATGCTTCTAGTGAACCTATTGTAGAATCACCCGAGAATCCAAATGATATTTCTATTTCTGATGCTCAAACACAATCTGGTAATGAACATGAAGCTAGTGAAAATGTTAATGATGATGTTCATGATGATGCTCAACCCAGCAATGATAATGATGTAGAAATTGAACCGGCTGTTGATCTTGATAACCCACAATCAAAGAATCAACGTTATGATAAGAGAGATTTTGTTGCTAGGAAACATGGTAAGGAAAGAGAACCTTGGGTTCAGAAACCCATGCCTTTTCCTCCCAAACCATCCAAGAAAAAGGATGATGAGGATTTTGAGCGCTTTGCTGAAATGATTAAACCTATCTTTTTGCGTATGTGATTAACTGGTATGCTCAAAATGAATCCTTATGCTAAGTATATGAAACATATTGTTACAAATAAGAGAAAGATATCAGAAGCTGAGATTTCCACCATGCTTGCTAATTATACTTTTAAGGGTGGAATACCTAAGAAACTTGGAGATCCAGGAGTACCAACTATACCATGCTCCATTAAAAGAAACTATGTTAAAACTGCTTTATGTGATCTTGGAGCCGGTGTTAGTGTTATGCCTCTCTCTTTATATCGTAGACTTGATTTGAATAAGTTGACACCTACTGAAATATCATTGCAAATGGCTGATAAATCAACTGCTATACCTGTCGGTATTTGTGAGGATGTGCCTGTTGTGGTTGCAAATGTTACTATTTTAACAGACTTTGTTATTCTTGATATTCCCGAGGACGATAGTATGTCTATTATTCTTGGAAGACCTTTTTTGAATACTGCAGGGGCTGTTATTGACTGCAACAAAGGCAATGTCACTTTTCATGTTAATGGTAATGAGCATACGGTACACTTTCCAAGGAAACAATCTCAAATCCACAGTATCAATTCTATTGGAAAAATTCCATCGATTATTTTTGGAGGTTTTGAATTTCCTCTTCCTACTGTCAAGAAGAAATATTATATTCTTATTATTGGGGATGTGCATATCCCCGTTGAGGTAACATAGTGTATTCGAAATTTCTCCGGTTCCATGTTATTCGGAATGAGTTTATTAACAAGACCTGATCAACCTTGTTAATGGATTCCTTTTGATGAGCATGAGATGGATGAAACTAGGAAGCACAACCTTCTGTACCCTCTCTCTACTTTCTGTTATTTAGTTGAAATAAAGTAAAAATAGTATTTTTCTGTCTGTTTTCTGATTTATCCGTGAAATATAAAAATACCCCGAAAATAAAAGTTCTCCAAATGCCCTGAAAATGATATATGATTTTTTCTGGAATATTTGAGAATATCTGGCACTGAGAACACAGCAGGAGGGGCAAGCACCTGGCCACGAGGGTGGAGGGTGCGCCCCCTGCCTCTTGGGCCCGTGGTGGCTCCCCTCCACTTATTCCTGCACCCACACACTTCTTCTTCCTCCCAAAAAAATCACTATCCAGCTCAAGCACAAGTTCTAGCTCATTTTGTTGCGATTTTCGATCTCCTTGCTCAAAGCACCTCTCACAAAACTGCTTTGGGTGATTGTTCCTTGGTATGTGACTCCTCCATTGGTCCAATTAGTTTTTGTTCTAGTGCTTTATCCATTGCAAATTTGTGCTGCCTAGGTGACCATGTTCTTGAGCTTGCATGTCAAATTTATATGGTTTCAAGTAGTTCTAATGCATGATATAGGCTCTAGGCACTTGTAGGAGTAGTTGCTATCAATTTTGTTAAGCTAGGTTCACTTTTATTTAAAGTTACTAAAAATTTCAGAATTTTTCAGAAAATAATGAAGAGATTTTTGAGGGGCTCATCGAGCCGAAGCTCAAAGGAAAAGCAAAGTGAAGAAGCACAGAGGCCCAAATATAATTTGCCTCGCACCGCGGAGGTCCGGCCGTGTGAATGGCCTTCCAATGATTTCTTGAGAGAAGCCGGGATTTATGATGATTTTTATGAATTGGCTGAGAATGCAGGCCTTACCGACTTCCTCCGCGACCAACGCAATCAGTATCTCTTACTCACCAATACTTTTGTGCAAAACTTCTACTTTTTTCGTAAGGAATCACCTCCTTCAGTAGAGTTTCATTTATATGATGTTGTTAAGAAGATGCCACTAGATGAATTTTACAAGATTTCCAAAATACCTTTTGAGGGTAGTTTAGATCAACCACACCGTAAAGATGTGGATGGGTTTATTGACACTATCACTGTGGGGGACACCAGGAAGGTTTCCGATGCAAGAATCACTAGCATACATTTTCCTGTTTTACGCTATTTTGCCATATTTGCTAGTCGGTGCTTAATTGGTCGCAGAAACTGTGGAAACCTTAGTGTTCCTGATATTATCATTTTGTTCCATTGTTTACTCTGCGATAACACTATTAGTATGGGCGGTATTATTGCCAAATGGTTAAGTCTGAACCGTACAAAGGGGCCCATCTTTGGAGGTATCTATGCTTCACGCCTAGCTGCACATTTTAACATACCCATTAGGCACTATGAAAAAGAAGAAAAATTGCTACCCACTGCTTATTTAGATTATAAGAGTATGGTAGCACATGACTTTATTGTTAAGAATAGGGAAGGAGCGCTTAAATACAAATTATTCTTTGATAAACATCACCCTGAGACTATTACCTTGCCTGCTCCCTCCTTGTTTAATTTATCTGAAGGTCTGTATCTCGTTCCGTTGGCGGCCATTCACGCCCACCGGAACCCTACACCAGCCATGGAGCCGGAACCACAATCTGAACCTCCACGACAGTCTAACTACTATTGGGATCCGGAGATGATTTCTAACTAGTGGCAATCAGAATCTTCTTCATCTCAGTATGACCCCAGCTACAACTATGGATATCCGCCAGGCCATCCGTGGCAATAAACCAACTTAGGCCAAAAGCCTAAGCTTGGGGGAGTACGTATTTCCCACCGACATTACATTTATCTTCACACACTCATTGCTAGATGTCGGTGCTCATACTTTTTCACTGTAATATCCATGCTAGTTTATTTTCTTTTTCTTGCTTTCTTCTTGTGTGTTTGTTAAACCTTAAGAAAAATAAAAAAAATTAGTAGTAGCTTTTAGCTAGTTTACTTTCTTGCTGTAGTAGTAATAATTAAAAAGAAAACCCAAAAAGATTTCCTGTTCTTCTTTTGCTTGTTGGGAGCTTTCCCGTGTAAATAGTTTTATTTCTTTCCTTTTCTTTGGGGGTCGATAGGAGAAGACCGTGATTAAATTGTTGAAGTGGCTCTTATATGCATTATTGTTGATTTAACCAAGAGCCCATATTGCCTTGTCTTCTCCTGTTTATTGAATGCTCGCAGATTCCAGTTTAGTCCAATGCACGTGCACTCTTATTATTTTCACATCGTTTGGTTGTGCAAGTGAAAGGCAATTATGACGATATACGATGGACTGACTGAGATGAGAAAAGCTGGTATGAACTCGACCTCTCTTGTTTTTCTAAATATGATGAGTTCATCTTTCCTGATTCAGCCCATTATGAATAAACATGTTTGCAATGACAATTAGAGATCATAGTTGCTTATGCCATGTTTCATTAGCGATGAGTTATAATGGTTTACCTTGCGTGCCAACATGCTATTAAAATGGTTGTGATGTGGTATAGTGGGGTGGTATCCTCCTTTGAATGATTTAAGTGACTCGACTTGGCACATGTTCACACATGTAGTTGAAACAAATCAACATAGCCTTCACGATATTTATGTTCATGGTGGATTATATCCTACTTATGCTTGTACTCAATGTTTATTAATTTTAATGCATGTTCATGACTGTTGTCGCTCTCTAGTTGGTCGCTTTCCAGTCTTTTGCTAGCCTTCACTTGTACTAAGCGGGAATACTGCTTGTGCATCCAATCCCTTAAACCCCAAAGTTATTCCATATGAGTCCACTATACCTTCCTATATGCGGTATCTACCTGCCGTTCCAAGTAAATTTGTATGTGCCAAACTCCAAACCTTCAAATGAAATTCAGTTTTGTATGCTCGAATAGCTCATGTATCAACTAGGGCTGTCCGTATCTTCCATGCTAGGCGGGTTATTCTCAAGAGGAGTGGACTCCGCTCCTCACTCACGAGAAAATGGCTGGTCACCGGGATGCCCAGTCCCATGCTTTATGCAAACTAAATCAGAATAATTGCAAACAAAACTCCCCCTGGGACTGTTGCTAGTTGGAGGCACTCGTTGTTTTGACCAAGCCATTGATTGATGCTTGTTGGTGGAGGGGGAGTATAAACTTTACCATTGTGTTTGGGAACCGCCTATAATGTGTGTAGCATGGAAGATATCGCCATCTCTTGGTTTTTATGTTGACAATGGAAGTATTATTTATCTCTATTTCAAAACCGAGCTCTGGCACCTCTACAAATCCCTGCTTCCCTCTGCGAAGGGCCTATCTATTTACTTTCATGTTGAGTCATCACCCTCTTATTAAAAGCACCAGCTGGAGAGCACTGCTGTCATTTGCATCCATTACTATTAATTTATATTGGGTATGACTATGACTGGATCTCTTTTACCATGAGTTACAATGTCTAGTCAGTCCTTGATCTTTAAAGGTGCTCTGCATTTATGTTTTGCGGTTTCAGAAAGGGCTAGCGAGATACCATCTTATTATATCATATCATGATTGTTTTGAGAAAGTGTTGTCATCCGAGATTTATTATTATGACTCGCTAGTTGATTACACTACTAATATGAGTAAACATGAAACCTAAGAGTTATTGTGAATGTGGTTAGTCATAATCTTTGCTGAAAACTTGAATGCTGGCTTCACATATTTACAACAACAAGAGCAATACAAGTTTGTAAAAGTTTTTCTTTATCACTTTCAGTTTATCAACTGAATTGCTTGAGGACAAGCAAAGGTTTTAGCTTGGGGGAGTTGATACGTCTCCGTCGTATTTACTTTTGCAAACACTTTTGCCCTTGTTTTGGACTCTAACTTGCATGATTTGAATGGAACTAACCCGGACTGGCGTTGTTTTCAGCAGACTTTCCATGGTGTTATTTATGTGCAGAAACAAAAGTTCTCGGAATGACCTGAAACTCCACGGAACATCTATTTGGAAAATAAGAAAAATACTGGAAGAAAAATCCACGTCAGGGGGCCCACACTCTGTCCACGAGGGTGGGGGCGCGCCTGCCCCCCTGGGCGCGCCCCCTACCTCGTGGGCCCCCTGACGCTCCACCGACCTCAACTCCAACTCCATATATTCACTTTCGGGGAGAAAAAAATCAGAGAGAAGGATTCATCGCGTTTTACGATACGGAGCCGCCGCCAAGCCCTAAAACCTCTTGGGAGGGCTGATCTGGAGTCCGTTCAGGGCTCCGGAGAGTGGGATTCGTCGCCGTCGTCATCATCAACCATCCTCCATCACCAATTTCATGATGCTCACCGCCGTGTGTGAGTAATTCCATCGTAGGCTTGCTGGACGGTGATGGGTTGGATGAGATCTATCATGTAATCGAGTTAGTTTTGTTAGGGTTTGATCCCTAGTATCCACTATGTTCTGAGATTGATGTTGCTATGACTTTGCTATGCTTAATGCTTGTCACGAGGGCCCGATTGCCATGATTTCAGATCTGAACCTATTATGTTTTCATGAATATATATGAGTTCTTGATCATATCTTGCAAGTCTATAGTCACCTACTATGTGTTATGATCCGGCAACCCCGAAGTGACAATAATCGGGACCACTCCCGGTGATGACCGTAGTTTGAGGAGTTCATGTATTCACTATGTGTTAATGCTTTGGTCCAGTACTCTATTAAAAGGAGGCCTTAATATCCCTTAGTTTCCACTAGGACCCCGCTACCACGGGAGGGTAGGACAGAAGATGTCATGCAAGTTCTTTCCCATAAGCATGTATGACTATGTTCGGAATACATGCCTACATTACATTGATGAATTGGAGCTAGTTCTGTGTCACCCTATGTTATGACTATTACATGATGAACCGCATCCGGCATAATTTTCCATCACTGATCCAATGCCTACGAGCTTTTCATATATTGTTCTTCGCTTATTTACTTTTCCGTTGCTACTGTTACAATCACTACAAAACACCAAAAATTTACTTTTGTTACTGTTACCACTACTATCATATTACTTTGCTACTAAACACTTTGTTGCAGATACTAAGTTATCCAGGTGTGGTTGAATTGACAACTCAACTGCTAATACTTGAGAATATTCTTTGGCTCCCCTTGTGTCGAATCAATAAATTTGGGTTGAATACTCTACCCTCGAAAACTGTTGCGATCCCCTATACTTGTGGGTTATCACCTACCTTAATAGGAAGGAGCTCATTGAGGACCAGAATGAGGCTCGTTGCATCATTCGATGATCGAAGGCCTACAAGGTTCACGAAGGAGAGCTCTACAAGAAAAGTCCTACCGGAGTCCTTCAAAGATGTATCTCCGAAGAAGAGGGGCGGCAGCTCTTGGCCGAAATCCATGCTGGTCTTGGTGGCCATCACGCTGCAGCCAGTGCCCTTGTAAGTAAGGCCTTCCGTACTAGTTTTTTCTGGCCTACGGCCCGAGCAGATGCACAAGACCTCGTCCAACGTTGTGTAGGATGCCAGCTTTTTGCCAATCAAAGCCATATGCCACCCACTACCCTACGAACTATCCCCATTACTTGGCCTTTTGCGGTCTGGGGGCTAGACATGGTCGGACCCCTTAAAGGGGGAAGCCATAAGAAGAAATATTTGCTGGTTATGGTTGACAAGTTCACTAAGTGGATAGAAGCCAAACCAGTCAAAACGGCTGAAGTCGGACCGGTGATAGACTTTATATTCGGTGTCATACACCGTTATGGTGTCCTGCACAGTATTATTAATGACAACGGCTCTAATTTTACGGCCGACGAGGTGAAAACTTGGTGTGCTAATCTAGGCATTAAGCTCGATTACGCCTCGGTATATCACCCTCAAACAAACGGTCAGGTCGAACGGGCTAACGGCCTGATAATGAGCGGCATTAAACCCAGACTAGTGCCATCCTTAAAGGAGTCAGATAAACACTGGGTTGAGCAGCTCGACTCCGTACTCTGGGGGCTGCGGACCACACCTAATCGCACGACCGGATACAAATCATTCTTCATGGTGTACGGCGCAGAGGCTGTCTTGCCCTGCGATATTATTCATGACTCACCTCGAGTGCGCATGTATGAAGAGAGAGAGGCCGAGCTCGATCGGCAGGACGACTTAGATGGCCTGGAGGAGGAGCGCGATGTCGCAAAAGCTCGTTCAGCATTCTACCAACAACAAGCTCAAAGATACCAAAGCAGGGAAGTGCGGGCCAAGACTTATAATGTCGGTGAACTCGTTCTACGCCTACCAGAAAATAAAAAGGACAAGCTCAAGCCCAAATGGGAGGGTCCCTTCATATAGATGAAGTTCTCACCGGAGGATCCTATCGCCTTCGTAATGCATCAGACAATCGTTTAGAGACGAACCCATGGAACGCTGCCAGACTCCGAAGATTCTACGCCTAAGTCCGGCTCATTGTTTGTTCCCTTTTTCTTTTCTTCTCTATCTTCTTTTCGTTTCTACACGATTTCTAGCTCGTGTTCGGTTAAACCGCACACTGAAGGGGTATACATCCTTAAATGTTCATACCCCACAATACCTGGGGGCTTCTTTCTATAGAAGCTTATTATTATTATTTTTCGAGCATCAAGCTCACTATATATATGTGTCACCTTCTCATATATCTCTTTCCCTCGCCATTATATGCACCTTTATGACTTAAGTTTTTGCCAAGTTGGGTTGCCTGGCTCCTGTGCTTATGCCCTATGTTCCCGATTGTTCGGCTAGGGCATAAAGAGAGCACCTCTGCGATTGTTACCGCCGGGTCATCCGGATGTGTACCTCAGACGTGTGAAGCCGAAAGCTAGCGTTCTTAAGGGAATAATTGGTCGGCGGACAAAAGACGAACTACCTTCGTTGTAACATAAGCCCCAAAATATAAAAGTGAACTGTGATTTCTAGCATCACAGCCTAGGCATGAGCAACACCACATGCTAAGCCCAGGGAAAGGAACCCTTAACTGAACTATTCTCCCTGGAAGATGTTTCTTACAATTAAATGTAATATAACATAACTCGCCGAATACAACTTATCTGTTCAAGCAACTATGACCCCTCTGCCTGGTTTCCATGCATACTTTGGTGTTTTACCGCCGGCATAGTATTCGGAAACACTCTGACCCTTCGGTTTCGGAGGTTGAAGCAAAAGGTCTTCCATGACAATCGTTTTATCATTCGGCTAGAGATAAATTTGTCAATAAAAGTACATTGGTACTTGGACTCAAAAACTTCTTCTTGCTCTAGACCATCTAACAAGTTGTCTAGTGTACAATCCTATTGTGAAAACTTGGCGGCTATCATCACTTGGTCATATACCAAGCTAACCGGAATTTCTTGTCCATCTAGTCCCCGAGGCCCGATCCGGGCCATATGATTCAGATCAAGTCCGGTATACCGTGTTTTCACCATGGCCCAGGCCTCTCGGGCGCCTTCTTGGCATGTCGATATCTTCCATAGCCCAAAACGGCGACGAGCTCCCTTGAATAAGTCCACGAGCTCCTCCTTACTTGCTGGAGGAGAATCGGATGGCCATAAGTCCTTTGCAATGTTCCTCATTGCTTTTCGAGCTTGGTCATGCACTTTGGTAGCTCTTGTAGCAGATCGCCTTGAAATTCGGACACTTCTCCTTCGGGCTGGACAGTCAGCACACCTACAGAGACAAATTTGTTTAAACTTTCCACCAGGGGACCATACGAAAGTAAGGTTTAGGAGCATACTGAATATGCCGCCTTTCAGCTTCTTGTTCTCCTTCAAGGCATCCGCAAGTTGGGCTCGTACATCCTTCAGCTCTTCGGCTAGCTTGATGTTGGCATCTTGTAGCTTGTTCTTCTCATCCCTGGTCCGTGTCAATATACGTTGACCAGCGGCCTCTTGCCTTTCAGCATGCTGTTTATCCACCTGCGCGGCCTTCAGTCTCTGTTCCAGCTGATCTGGTGATCCTACTGTCGTAAATACAATAGTGTTTATTTCAAAAACATTGTAGGCATATGATTATTATTTTTCGGACAGTAGCGGACATTACTAGTCGATGCCTCCTTGGACTTCTCCAGTTCGGCGGTGACAGCAGTTAGCTGGGTCCGACATTTTTCCAGCTCCCGAGACAGCATGTTGTTCTTCTCCGTGAGAACCTGATTATACAACAATCCTTAAATCAGTTGTGTCAACTACTTCAAGTCTCGGGGGCTACTGGCATATGATTATTAAATCTACACAATAGTTCTTACCTGCATATCCTTTGAGAGCTGTTGAGTGGCTCCAGCAAGTCCATCCCGAGCAGCTCGAATGTATGCATCCGCTGAGCTGAAGGCATTGAATGCCTCTTCAGTGAAGTTGGGGTCACGCATAGCTGCCTTCTGACGCCGATGGTTCATTGCACTCTCCACTTCGTAGTTGGTGACGAATACATTATCCAAATCTTCGGAGAGAGGACAATCCGGCATTGCACCACTATCAACTCTAGCCCTGGGGGCAGGGTCCTTGGTCGGATTGGTGGATGCATGTCCAGCGAGGTCTCCGGACACAGTCCGGCGAATGCTCTTCCTGAAGTATGGCACCACAGGAAACGTCACAATTCGATATGACTACTATGGGGCATATTAAAAACCATACGTCTTTGATGAATGTGCAGTAGTATTGCCATCCGCCATTCTCTTCGAAGACACGCCCTGCGCAGGCACTGCCCTCTTAAGGGATGCTTCTGATACGGTGTGGCGAGACGAGCGCTGCCCCTTTGGAGCACGAGAAAGTGCGGTGGGTGAGGTGCAATGAGGAAACTCTTTTGGAGGAGACGTCTCCTGAGTACTTACATGGGAGGAGGGGAGAAGGCCGGGGTAATCGGCTATAATGGCCACTTCTATGCCGTCGTAGCTCGCGTAGTAGAGGACCCCCTCCTTGAGCTCTACGAATATATCCGGATCCTCTTCAAATTCGGGATCCAGGTCCCGAATATGGTCCTCCGACTGCGGAGCGGGGCTATAGATCCCCGCGGCAACCTTCCTCCATTCCTGTTAAAAATGGTCAGATTAAGTTCAGCTGGGTACAACTCAGGAAGGGGATTGAATAAAGTTACAGAGTGGAAGCTCACCCAGCTGGGAGGGTTGTACATGGAAAAGCCCTCTCGGCACTTAAGGCGAGTAAAGTCCTCTTTCTCCCCTTTGTAAAGGTCAGCCAACATGGCAGCCAAGGCGGCAACATTGTCCGGCCCCTTGCGCCCGCAGCGTGATGCGTCGTCTTCCCCATTGTAGTGTCACATGGGGAGCCCTCTGGATTGGAGTGGCTGAACACTTCGCGTTATTGAAATCGCCATTACCTTGATTATGGATAGTCCGGATTGGGCAAGTGTCTTTATCTTGCTCATTAACTTTTTGACCTCCATGATGTCTTCCTCCTCGAGGCTCCGGGGGCGCCAGCTGTGGCGCTTCTTTAACGGAGCATTGGAAAATTCGGGAAGGCCCCGTCTGATTGGGTCTGGCAGAACAACATCTTCAATATAAAACCACTCCGAGGTCCACTCTTCGGATGCCTTCTTCGGAGTGCCGGACAGGTATCCTGTCCCGGCTATACGCCACACTTCGGCGCCGCCCACCTCGAATATTGATCCCTTTTGGGAGCGAGGGACGAGGTAGAAAATTTTCCTTCATGACTTAAAATGGGCCTCACAGCCCAGGAACATCTCACAAAGGGCGACAAAGCCCGCGATGCGAAGAATGGAGCCCGACGTGAGATTGTGTAGTTGGAGGCCCTAGTACTCCAGGTGGCCTAGGAGGAAGGGTGGATTGGAAACCCAACGCCTCTTAACAGGAAGGAAACGAAGCACACTCGCTCCTCCTCGGTAGGATTGGGGAAGTTTTCCGCGAGGGCTTCGCCGTTGATGGAAGTTAACCCCGCCTGAATAGGGACTAGATCCGCGGGGGGAAGGTATCCCTGCGTCTGAAGCGTGGTCAGCTGGGCGTGGGATACCGAGCAGCTCTCCCAATCGCCTTTTTCAGGGCCGTGTGAGCGGGAGGAAGAACTGGGAGCGCTAGCCATGTTTGTGTGGTTTCTTGTGGCAAGCTCTAAGGATTTTCCGCCATGTGTGGAATGGCATCTCAGATTCAATCTCCCTAAATAGACGCCTTCCCTTCATGGCCCAGGTGTTATGTGTAAAAATACTTGGACCCTTCGTATTCGTCTGACACGTGGAAGCCGAGGCGATGATGGCACGGAAGCCGAAGGATATAACATTTAATGTAAGGCTGAGCTGTTCGAAGAACTCACCTTGCCAAGAACGAAGATGTAAAAGCTGAAAACAGTCCTTTGGTTCAGATGCTTTGAAGCATTCAGAGGAGGAACCCGCCTTGCAATGCCGAAGACAATCTGCTCGCCGGACACATCGTCATTGAAGCCTGGTTCGGGGGCTACTGAGGGAGTCCTAGATTAGGGGGTCCCCGGGCATCCGACCTATGTGACATGGGCCGGACTGATGGGTCGTGAAGGCACAAGATAGAAGACTTTCCCTCGTGTCCGGACGGGACTCTCCTTTGCGTGGATGGCAAGGTTGGCATTCGGATATGAAGATTCCCCTCTCTGTAAATCGACTCAGTATAACCCTAGGCCCCTCCGGTGTCTATATAAACCGGAGGGTTTAGTCCGTAGAGGCAATCATAATCATATAGGCTAGACATCTAGGGTTTAGCCATTACGATCTCGAGGTAGATCGACTCTTGTAACCCCTATACTCATCAAAGTCAATCAAGCAAAAAGTAGGGTAGTACCTCCGTTAAGAGGGCCCGAACTTGGGTAAACATCGTGTCCCTGTCTCCTGTTACCTTCGATCCTTAGACACACAGTTCGGGACCCCCTACCCGAGATCTACCGGTTTTAACACCGACAGTTATGCCCATTCGTTAACCCGCAAAGGTTTTCAGTTTCCACCGACAATGAGAGGCATTTGACCAAAAGGTGGATTAATCTTGGCATGTGTGTCGTGTGGATCATGGTGATATTCCATATCAAAGTTAGGGCATGTGCGTACACATGAGTCCCTCCCACCGGCTTGGAGTGAGGGGGCTACGCATTGTAGTGCATTTCCGATTCCCGAGGCAGTTGCCACGTCAATGTTGTGCATTGAATATTCATACATCACATAACACACGGGCACATGCACGCGGCGGTTTTGTCCTATGACACTCACTCGCGTCTGACTCTCTTTGTGGGCCCACGAGGTCGTCGTCGATCAGTTGAACGTACAACGAGAGAGAGAGAGAGAGAGAGAGAGAGAGAGAGAGAGAGAGGTTAATTTGACCACAAGGATGGTTCTTTTTTGGTTTGTGTTACATATATGCACGGTAGGAGTATGTAGTACATGTCAAAGTGGGGGCAACATGAGTACTCTATATATATGCGTATGTCATAACCTTGCTCCATGTGGGGACTTCCCGGTTCCCGAGGCAGGTGCCACATCAAAGTTGTACATTGGTATTCAAACATCACGCAATACCATGCAGGCATTGGTTGCCCTATAGGAACTCACTCGCGTGTGGCACTTCCATCTGTGGGCATGCGAGGTTGTCCTCCATCACTTTGACCAAGCGAGAGAGAGGTTAATTTGACCATCAAGGAATGATTCTTTTTTGGTTTGTGCTATACAGTAGAAGTACATATATAGCACACGTCGAATGGGGGCGTACATATAGCACATACCACACATCATGAACCTTGCTCTCTCTCGGGACCTTTTGGTTTCCTATATATGTGGTGCCACATCAAAGTTGTGCATTGCGTATTCAAACATCACACAAACACCTCTTTGGGACACATGCAAACGGTGGTACGTAGTCCTATATAGGATGCTCACTTGCGTGTGACGTACGCTTCGCTTTCTATGGGCCCGCGAGTTCGTCGTCCATATCTTTGCCCCAACAAGAGAGAGGTACGTTTGACGAACAAGGAGGATTAATTTTTTAGGAAAATGCCACATCAAAGTGGTGCATTATAGTGATAACCCACAAGTATAGGGGATCAATTGTAGCCTCTTTCGATAAGTAAGAGTGTCGAACCCAACGAGGAGCTAAAGGTAGAACAAATATTCCCTCAAGTTCTATCGACCACCGATACAACTCTACGCACGCTTAACGTTCGCTTTACCTAGAACAAGTATGAAACTAGAAGTACTTTGTAGGTGTAACGGGATAGGTTTGCAAGATAATAAAGAGTACGTAAATAAAAACTAGGGGCTGTTTAGATAAAGACACAATAAAGTAAATATAGCGAGTGTGGAAAAGTGGTGGTAGGAGTTGCGAAATTGTCCCTAAGCAATTGACTACTTTACTAGACCGATAGCAAGTTTTATGTGGGAGAGGCCACTGTTAGCATGTCATCCGTGACTTGGAATTCTATGCACTTATGATTGGAACTATTAGCAAGCATTTGCAACTACTAACGTTCATTAAGGTAAAACCCAACCATAGCATTAAGATATATTGGTCCCCCTTCAATCCCGTATGCATCAATTTCTATGCTAGGTTGAAGATTTTGTCACTCTTGCCCTCCAATACATAGTCCTATCAACATACAACTAACCCTATGGTGTGATCCACGCGCGCGCTCATATGATGGCCACCAAAGGACATCAACATAACCACAAGCAAATTAAATGAATCATAGCAATTCATCAACCACCGATAGGACAACGAAAATCTACTCAGACATCATAGGATGGCAACACATCATTGGATAATAATATGAAGCATAAAGCACCATGTTCAAGTAGAGGGTACAGCGGGTTGCGGGAGAGTGGACCGCTGTAGATAGAGGGGGGAAGGTGATGGAGATGTTGGTGAAGATTGCGGAGGTGTTGGTGAAGATCGCGGTGATGATGATGGCCCCCGGCGGCGTTTCGGCACCACCGAAAGCGAGGGGGAGAGAGCCCCCTCCTTCTTCTTCTTCCTTGAACTTCTTCCTAGATGGGAGAAGGGTTTCCCCTCTGGTCCATGGTCTCCATGGCGTGGGAGGGGCGAGAGCCCCTCCGAGATTGGATCTGTCTCTCTGTCTCTCTCTGTTTCTGCGTTCTCCGCTTCTGCCCTGGCACCGTTTCTTTTATATCCGGAGATCCGTAACTCCGATTGGGTTGAATCTTTCTCCCAGATTTTTCTCATAAAATTAGCTTTCTTGCGGCAAAATAAGAGCGTCAACTGCCTTACGAGGTGCCCACGAGGGTCCAGGGCACGCCTGCCCCCTGGGGCGCGCCCCCTGCCTCGTGGCCCCCTCGGGCACCATCTCGAGTTGATTTTACTTCCCAAAAATCATAAATATTCCAAAATAATTCTCTGTCGGTTTTTATCCCGTTTGGACTCCGTTTGATATGGGGTTTCTGCGAAACATAAAACATGCAACAAACAGGAACTGGCACTGGGCATTGGATCAATATGTTAGTCACAAAAATAGAATAAGAAGTTGCCAAAAATATATGAAAGTTGTAGAAAATTGGCATGGAACAATCAAAAATTATAGATACGACCGAGACGTATCATATAGGTCTTCAAAACATCACAACCACACACACCTTTCCGTATATATGTTCTCGCACACATGCAAGTGATGGTTGTTGTCCTATATATGGCACTCACTCACGCGGTTATCGGCGATGCTTCCATCTGTCGGCCCGCTTGGTCCATCACTTTCACTGACAGCGAGAGAGGTTAATTAATTTGACTTAGGAGGGGATTAATTTTTTGTTTGTCTCATGATATAGATCATGATGTGAGATTACATATATATAATAGCGCATGGGTACACATGAATCCATCCCGCTAGATCGAAGGGGGGGGGGCGAGCACACGACACGTCATGAACCTCTTGCTCTGTGTGGGGACCTCTGCGATTTTCAACGCATGCACCACATCAATGTTGTGCATTGGGCAGGGAATTCAACACATATGCATGCATCACAAACCTCCATAAATATGTTCGGGACACACACATGCAATGGTTGTCTTTGGACACACTCTCACTCGCTTGGTTATGGGTGGCAAGCTTATATATATTCGTGGGCCCATGTGGACGTCCATCATTTCGACCAATGAAGAGAAAGGTTACCAGGGTGGATTTTTCTTCTTTGCTTTGAGTTACCATATAGTAGGTCGATCATTCCAAGCCTAATTAAGTTTGAGCGCATGCTACACATCGTGAACCCTCGCTGACTGTGGGGATTTTACAGTTCCAAAGCATGGTGCCACATCAAATTTGCGCATTGGGTATTCAAACACCACACACACCACTTCCATATACATACTTGGGCCACATGAAAAGAGTGAGTTTGTCTTCATATAGTACTCCCTCGCGAGGTTATCGGTGACAAGCTAGCCCATTTTACGGGGCTGTGTGTATGTCCATTACTTTGACCAACAACGAGCAGGAGAGGTTGTACGAACAAGCTGGATTCTGCTTGGTCTGTGTTACAGTACGTCTCGGTGAGATGCCCTCCCCCCGATGTGTGTGTGTGTGGGGGGGGGGGGGCTACTTCGCACTACCTCCAACCTCCGTGGGGCCGGGGAAGTCCGGTTAATTTGCGAGGCACACGTGCCACATCAAAGTTGTGAATGGTAGTTAAATATCACACCACACCCTTTTCATACATATAGTAGGGCCACCCGCAGGTGGTTCGTATGTGGTCTCACCCATCTTACGCCACAAGCACACATTTGTGGGTTGGCACACGGTCGACCTTTGCCGGGAAGCGAAAGGGGAAGTTTGACCATATATATGATGGACTCCTATAGGTTTTCTATTATGGTAGGGTGAGATTTCAAACCTAGCTATTTGGGGGCATGCATTTGTAGCTAGGATTCCCTTACCGCCGACACGAAGTGGGGTTCGTAGGGGGTGGCTGACTAGCAATCCTGTGCTTTTGTGCGACAGCTGCCACATCAAAGTTGTGCATTGGGTATTCGAACATCAAACCACCCTTTTCATACATATATTTGGTCCACATGCAAGTGTGTTCATGTTCTAACCCTTTCCCACGTTATTCATTTTGCCAAATTTTTAAACAGTGCAAGAGTTGGATGCAGAAGCCGTCTGCGATTGGGGATGCAATAGACATGGTTCGTCCAGACTACCCTTGTGCCACACCCGTGCCCCTGCTGTCACTCACATCAGCACAGTACATTGGGCTCCACGAGGCTTACCTCCCGCTCTCGAAAATATCTACTGCCTCGTAATCTCGAAAATATCTACCGCCTGGAAGGTTTTTATGTTTGATAGCACACGATTAGTATGAGTGGACCGTGTGCGAAGTCTATTACTCCCACTCTGCTTCAATCCCTTGACTCAAATTTTCAGTAGCCCCGCCTTGTTACTCCCGCCTCTGCATCCCTCGCAATCTCAAAAATATCTGCCTCCCCTTGATCCAAATTTTTAGTAGCCCAGCATTTTACTCCCGCCTAGTAAAAATTCCACTTGCCACGGTATTTCCTCAAACACCACCTTTCCCCCCTCCACACACATCCCAAAACCTCCGCTCACACAGACACACACCACCCCTCCCTCGCTCGAAACCATTGCCGCCACCGCCTCCATCCTCAACCTCTGCTTGTGTGCCGGGGAGCTCGAGGAGCCAATGGCCCAAAAGAAGTTTATCGCGGCCTCTTCGCCCGACGCTGGCGAGGTAGCCTCCCAGGTGTCCCCATCGTCCTCTGTGGGCTCTTTATCGATCCGCCGTCTCCGGTCGCCCGATCCGCCCGCCGCCGCGCCCCTACGCCGTTTCGAGGACTTACCCGTCCTCCCTCGAGCCCGGCCGCTGACGAGGTCCTAACTCAGGGTCCGGCAGCGGCGGTGGGGGATGTGGGTCGCCGAGATTAAGGATCAGGAGACCCACACCCACCGGTGGCTCGGTAGTTTCCACACGGCCGAGCTCGCGACCATGGAGTACGACCGCTGGCAGGTCCGCTTCCACGGCACGGCGACTAGGCTCAGTTTCCCCTTCGGCACACGTCCAGTCGACCTTATCCCACCAGAGCCAGGGTGTTGAGCTCGGCTACGGCACGGGAGAACCGCCAGGCACGGGAGCGCCTCGAGGCCGAGGCCGCTGACGAGGCCTACATGCAAGAGCTCCGCCAGCAGCACCCGGAGCTCATGGAGGCGGCGCGGATGGTCTTTGTTGGTGCGGAGGGCGGCGAGGTTATCGTGCTCTCCTCTGATGACGAGGTCAAAGGCGGCGAGGACGGCGGCGCTGAGGGCATCGAGGTGGGCGGCGAGGATGAGGAGATCAATGTCGACGAGTGGAGGAGTGTCTTCCCCAACGACCCCGACGACGGCACCGACCCGGACCCGGCTCGCGGCACATCGTACCCGATGAGGAAGGATTGGATCGACCTCCACTTTGACCGAAAGTAGGTTAGTGAAGTTTAAATTTTATGTTTTATGTTCTGTTATGCAAAACTATCTATGTTTATGTTTGAATGCATGCTACTTTCTGTTGAAGCTGCTTTAACCTTGATCAAATTGAAGTTTACAATGCTAAGTTTAGGGGATCGACTAGAAAGGGCTAAAAATTGCTGGAGTATAGTCCGTTAACTTTTAAAGGATCGGCTAGAGATGGCCTTATGCCTTGTTTATTTTAGTTCTTCACAATGTGATGCTCTATATGTGCAACTATTTGCCGTGCAGTTCAATTTCATCAATAACAATTTCAACAATCCCACTATGAATTATGATATTTGGTTGTTGTTAATGATGTTACACGTAACATGCCTTTTCATTTTTTAACAATAACTAGTGTACTTTAGACCTGCACAATACCAGTTTGAATGACTATATTTGCTTGTTTTTAAATGTTATGTCTGTTGTAGTTAGCACACCTTTCCACTTCTTGTTTTGCTTAACTAGTGTGCTTAAACCTACACAGTGAAGCTATCATTTTGTTGATTATGTTGTCTACCATGGATATATTTGGTTGATGTTCAGGCTGATAAGGGATTAATCGCCGAATCAGACATTTCACTGAATATATCTGTAACCCATTTATCAGTAGGTTAACTAGGGCCATATTTAATATATGTGAGGCTACATAGCAACATGCATTGTACTGAATGACTAAATATGAAATCTCAGGCTACATAGCAACAAGGAAAAGTGTTACCTTAATATTCTGATGATGTCTAGATATACATGTAATAAGATCTTATATAATGGGATGGAGGGAGTGTTGTACTGAATCATTTTGTAATTGTTGTTTAGCTTCTAATATTAACTTCGTGCTCTTAGGTACATATGTCATTGCCAAAGATCCACACTTTGACCCTTTCTGCGTATGAGGCAATGAGATATTCATGAACCAGCATCAAGTGAGGAAACTAATAAATATCGTTATTAAAATGGGACAAAAGATGTCAATCGAACTATTTGTTTACACTTTATGCAAGACAATAGTGAACTGCAGGATGGAATGTAAGAACTCGGTAGCCTTCTTTTTACTGCCCGTAATGAGTCGTGTTAGATTATAATGTCTGAATCTTTTTCCTTTGCAGTGGGTCCTGAAGCAGTTTACTCAAGATTACCTCTCAAAATACATGATTGGCGGCCTGCCATCACAAGGGGTTGGACTAGAGTCGTGCGTGCCTTCTGCATCAAGGAGAACACAATAGGGCCATTTCGCTTCACCTTGTTCAGTAACCAGAATGTCTCTCGCCTCTTTCTTTACCATCTGTAATAGTAAAAGTATACAACCCCGATTCATCATTCTTTATTTGGTGCTTATGTAATTCGTGAACATATGCACCTGTGAATCGAATAATGCATTGGTTGTTTGAATCTGATGGATATGAATAAAGCTATAGCCTACTTCAAAATTCAAATTAGGTACAATTTTAAATAGCAGCAATTAAATTAGGGTGAAATTATGGTCTACGCGTCATTACGGCGCACACGGTCTATAAAGCACAGCGTGTGTGATATACATCATAATCTGACATGGTTCACAGAGAGGAAACGTGTGTAACCATGCACACAGTTGCCGTTTGCAAAGCGTGTGTGATGTCAGGCAATATAACAAATGGTGCGGGAAAACTAAATGTGTGTGATAGTCGACCTATCATACACGGTTTACAATCACGAACTGTTTGTGATGTGCCAGGCATCGTAAATGTCGAGCCAGTTTGGTACGTGCCTGGAATGTGCCTGGACTGCACCTAGTTTTAGGTAAAACCACAGAACTCCGATTGCGTTGGCAATGCGAGCATAAACGAGTAGCAAGGATGAAGCGTTTGGGATATTCAAGATATCAGAAACAGTTTCATAGGGACAACTGTATGCATCAAGGCTCCCTATCCCCGACAATTTCTAGGTTGTGTGGGAAGGACCCCCCTATCACAGTCACTCACATGGCGACGGTTCAAAACGCCGTCGTGGAAAGGGGTTAAAAACCGTATGTATAGCACCTCGCTGTACAAGTGCTGATTGTAAGATAGCCAGCATGATATTTTAATGGCTTGTCCATTTTTTGATATCTTTGCCATGCTACACGACAAAAAAAGACACATCCATGACATTTTGGGCCGAACGAAAAAAAATTCTGTCATACTTATGACACTTCTATGACGATAATTGTGACAAAACCCGGTATCATCATAGATGTGGTGGGGTCCTACTTCTATAACGAAAAATCATGACAGAAAATGGTCTTTTCGTCCTGGGCGGGCCGGAGACGCAGCTGCATGACATTCTTTGGGCCGTCCATGACGGAAAAAACCATGGTAGAAGCGAGGGCGAGGAAAATATCGGGGAGTTCCCGGTTACGGTGGCTGGTCAGGGGCCGAGCGATGCGCGTTTCTCTCGTACGTACGCGCGTGTGTGCGAGGCGTTGGACCCGAGCGATTGCACTATAGGCTACGTGTTACTCAACCCGAGCGATCGATCGATGGCTGTTAATTGACCCAATCGAGCGATTCCTTCGCTACTGCTGCTAACTGAAGCCGGTCGATGCTGCCTCTGGATGAACAGTGAGTGTTGTTAGGGGGTTTGGATGAACAGTTCCCGGTGGGGGTTGGATGAACAGGAACCCATGGTAGTAGAGGCCATTGCCGTTGGATGAACAGTACCCCGATCGATCGAGCCGGTGGATGAACAGGACCCCGTGGAGGGCTGGTTGAACAGTAGCCAGTGGAGGGCTGGTTGAACAGTAGCCGGTGGAGGGCTGGATGAACAGTAGCCCGTGGAGGGTGGTTGAACAGGACCCCGTGGAGAGGGCTAGTTGAACAGTAGCCGGTGGAGGAGCGCGCGGTGGAGGCTGGATGAACAGGAGCCCGTGGATGAACAGTCGCAGGTGGAGGCTGGAGGAGGTCGACGGTGGATGAAAAGTACCTCGTGGAGGCTAGAGGAGGTCGCCGGTGGAGATGAACAGTATCTCGTGGAGTCCCGTTTTGCTTTACCCCACACCCCTCCCGATGAAAAGGACCCCCGTTTCGACCGTAGCGCTCCAACACAAGTCCGTTTCCTCCGTTTTGCGGTACGCCACACCCCTTCCGATCAATAGGACCCCGTTTCCACCGTAGGAGGTCCGTTTCCTCCGTTTTGCGGTACGCTAGACCCCTCCCAATGAACAGGATCCCGTTTCCACCATGGCCGGTCGAACACAAGGCCGTTTCCTCCGTTCTGCGGTACGCCCGGCCTCCTTTCCATCCGCTATTCCGTCCAAGCCGGTTGGCTCCCGATGAACAGCACGCGTTCCGTTGCCTCCTGATGAACACGACGCATTCCGTTGCCTCCCCATGAACATGACGAATTCCGTTGCCTCCCCATGAACACGATGACGATGCGGTTTCTCCGTTTCGACCCATCCATAGCCATGTACACGAGCCCTGGCCGTACATATGCGCGAGTAGGCGTTCGAGACCCTGCCCGTATGTACGTACGTGGCCGTATTTACTTTCTTGCACCCTGGTCGTTGTATGTACGTGTACATGCTACGTGCGCGCCTCTACTACCACACGTGCGCGCCTCTACTACCACACGCGCCCTTCCTTAGACGGCCACGGTTCATCGCTGCAGCCTGCAGACAGACCGATCGACCAGTATGTACGTACACGTTCGCGACCAGAATGACAATGCTATGTACGCTTTGACCGGGTGGGTCCCGACTGTCAGGCACTTCCTTGTGTGCGAAGATGTAGCTGGTGGGTCCCAACAGTCAGGGGGCGAATCATTTTTTTTTTGCCCGTAATATGGACGCACTTCCTTGCGTGTGAAGATGTAGCTGGTGGGTCCCAGCAGTCAGGGGGAAAACGTTTTTTTCGCTAAATACGGTGGCCCGTCCGGTGGGTCCCTGCTGTCAGGTGGAGGAATAATTATTTTCCCCGTAATTAGGAGGCACTTCCTTGCTGCGGCCGTGGACCTAGCTGTCAGCCTCTCCACTGTCGGATCATGGGTTCCGGCAAAACCCTTAAGGTTTGAACACTGGGGTGCGCGCGAAGATTTCCTCCCTACCGATCCACGTCCTAACTGGCTAAGATCTCAAGAATGAACTCGACGAACTCGCAACACAAGGTACACAAGGTTTATACTGGTTCGGGTCAACGTTGTGGTGTAATACCCTACTCTAGTGTGGTGGTGGTGGATTGCCTCTTGGGCTGATGATGAACAGTACAAGGGGAAGAACAGCATCCTGAGGTTGAGGTGTTCTTGTGCTTGGTGAACTTGTGTGTGTGAGGATTACTCAAGATGAGAGCGAGCTGCCTCCTACTATGGTGGCTAGTCCTATTTATGGAGGCCCTGGTCCTCTCCCCAAATATCGAGCGGGAAGGGAGCCAACAATGGCCAATTTGAAAGGGGACAGCTAGTATAGCTTATCCTGACAAAAGCGGTCTTCGCCTGCAAAAGGCTCTGGTGGTGACGCCGCCTTGGGCTCCATGGTAACCTCCATCTTGCCGTCCTGCTGGTCTTGGTCTCGTTGCACCGATGTGGAAACCTTTGCTTGATGCCTCGGTATTCCGCGCTTGCGCTTGCCACCTTAGCACCAAAGAGGAAACAAGGATGCTGCGCGCGCTGGCACCCGCCTGGTCTCGATCGTCATGGCTCACGTCACGAGAACCTCACGAGGTTTGCCTTGCCTTGATCTCTCCACCCCTCGCGAGCCTGCCTGGCGAGGCCGCTCCTGAGGAGGTCTTGCGTCGTGCGCTTCGCGAGGCTTGGCCCCTCGCGAGGGTCTTGAGTGCCTTGTTGATGAAGATGGGCCGTACAGGCCTGCTAGCACAGCCACGCCGTGGGCCGTAGGCAGGCATGTCTGGGGACCCCCGTTCCCAGAACGCCGACAGTAGCCCCTGGGCCCAAGGCGCGCTCGGGCTTGGTTTCAAGGCGAAGCGAAAGGTCAAGCGCGGAGCGCCGCGGGCCCCAACAGCCTGCGGCCTTGCTCGACGCGTGGCGGCTGATTGGTCATGGGCGTCCCGCCTCCCCACGCTGCCTTGGAATCCGCCTGGCTTGACAAGTCCCTGCGACATGCAAAGAAAACCATCCTTACCTGTGATCGTGGGGGCGATGGTTGGCCTTCTCCTGCTATAAATGAGGAGGAGGGCAGAGCCCCCGTCGCCACTTCTCCCCATCCTGTTTGCTTCTTCCTCCTCGATCTTCTGCTAGTAGCAATGGCGCCCATCCGAAGGTTTTCTGCCGCGGAGAAGGGAAAGACTCCCCTCGAAGTGCCGGCGCCGCTCCCGCCGAAAAAGAGGTCGGTTCACCGCCGCGACACAGCGGCAATGCAGGCGGTGACAAGGCCTTGGTGCGAGCGGCCTCCTCCTGGGTATCCGCTGCCCTTGTACGCCCGAGCCGGGGGCTCAGGAGGAAGGGGTGACGAGCATCGGCGCGCGCGCCGTGGCCATGGTCAACGTGCCGTGGCGACGCGCACCGTCGCTCCTGGAGTCCACGCCATGGACTCCTCGCGCGATCTTGTGCTGTGGGCGGCGATGCCCCCAAGCTCTTGGATCCGCTTCCCATGGTTCTTCTCCGACGTGATGCCACCGAGGGGACCCCTCGAGCTCTAGTTGCAGCATGCTGACTGCGACGCTCCAGCGACCGGAGCAGAGGTCGAAGTGGTCTCCCCCGCCAAGATCTTCATGACCCGCGGCTGGGGCGAGGTCACGCGGGTTTGCCGTGCGGAGGGCGCCCTCGCGATCCACTTCGAGTATGACGGTGCCTCCACGCTGTTCTTCAAGGTCTTCGATGCGGAGGGCCGCTGCTTGGAGTGTTGCCCTGGAGGGGAGCGCCAGGATGATGCGCGCTCCGCTCGCGGCTACTCCAGCAGCAGCGACTCTTGGCAGTCCAGTGGTTCTCTTCAGCTCTATGAGACTCCGGAGACGAGCGATGACAGCTACGTGCCCCCGAGCTCTCACCGTGCCCGGAGCAAGGCTGCAGCGTCCGGCCGCTGCCGTCGCTGATCTGGATGGGGTTGGTGCCGGCCTCCCGCGGCCCACTGTTGATGATGGCGTCAGCCGCGGGGGCGTGTAGATAGGATTCTCCTAGGTTCTCGTCTTTTGTTCCCTGCGAGGAATCAAGAAGTACCCCGTGGGGGCGTGTAAAGGGTCTGTAATGTCCTTTGTTGATATTATCCTGATTATGGGAACCTGTGAACGCAAGTCCTGTTTAAGCTTGGTCTCCCCTTTCCAACCTCGCGATGGCTTGTTGCTCTACGCTGACATGTCCCAGTCCCCAGGCAAGCTACAGTCGTCGCTGGTATGCCAGGTCGCGTGTCGTGGTCAAGGCCAGGAGGTGAGCGGCCCGAGGTCCAGTAAGAGCTCCTGAGGCACGATGCTCAGGGGGTCCCCTTTAGCGCTCAAGCAGCCGTGGTAAAGTACGAAAGGGAGGCGACATTGCCGTAATAGGATTGCGGCGAGCACGACTCCTAGGCTCCAACGATTAGCTGGTCTGAGTGCGGGACTTATCTTGACGATTCGGGCCTGATTCCTCGTGATGCGCCAGGTTTGCGCGCAGGCGTCCGCAGCGTAGCTAGGTCTAGCCCATACGAGTCTCCCCTCTCCCACGCTCTCCTTCGTGCTCTACGTCCTCAGGTCCCGGCCCTCGAGCAAGCTCAGCCGCCGCTGGTATGCCAGGTCGCGTGCCGTGGTCAAGGCCTGGGGGTGAGGGCTGGAGAGCCAGTAAGAGCTCCTGAGGCGCGATGCTCAGGAGCCCCCCTTTTAACACGCAAGCGGATTACATGGAAGAAGTGGGAGCTCGCGGTGCCACCTGCTGCTATCCTCATGAGATTCCTGCAAGCCAGCACAAGGAGGAACACGGTCTGCCGTTATGGTTGCCAGCCTGCCACTGGTTGCTCCGCGAGGAAATGAAGGCACTGAGGGCCTGGTGAGGTGACGTGCGCGGGGCGTGCCGCGAGCCAGAGCTCGGCCGCTCAGGTTTGTCGACGTGGCAGGGACGGACCCGTGCACCAGCGCCGTGCCGGCGTGAGTAGCCCCCATGGTGGGTGACGATCAAGCATGTAATAGTCATAGGCAGGTTAAGCATGGAAGAAGCAGGCTTAAGTAAATGCGGGAAAGGCATATGCCACTGGGTCAGGCCCGAGCGGCTTGGGGATGATGCAGCCCGAGGGGCACCCCCAACAAGGTAAGCTAAAGACATAAAAGGGATACATGCTACAGGGAGGGACCCACGCGGCCTGGGAATGATGCAGCCCGAGGGGCGCTCCCAGCTAAATGAACTTGGAAAATGTCACCTGGTTCTGTTGACGAAGGAGAGTTGAGGCAGCTGAAGGTACGCGGCGAAGGGGACACTCCTCATGAGCCACCGGGGCCTTGAGCTTCGGGAGGCTCTGGGGGTCCAGGCGGTTCCTCGAGGACCGTCTCCATCTCCGTTAGCACAGCGTTGTGCCTGGCCTCTTGATCCACAAGGATGCTTCGCATGTTGCGCTGATAGGCGATCGCCATGCTCGGTAGGCCAAAAGGCATGCGAACTTAGCTGTGTGGTGGACCCTCGCAACGGCCCACGTGCGAAGGCCAGAAAAGCTCCTGAGAGGCGGCCCTGTTGAGCCCTGGGACGTCGATGCAGACGCACAGCCCGTCCGCCTGGATGGGGAGCTGCGCCCGGTGAGCGGCGGTCGCCGCGCATGGCCCTCGCGTCTTGCAGTTCCTGAGTGGTCTTGGTGATGAACTCCGGAGCGGTGGGCGCTCCTCGCCCTGTGTCCTCCTGAGGGAAACGTGCCATGAAGCACGCCTCCAAGTGGTGCCCAAGCGCCTCCCTCATGATCTTGGCAAGGCCTGAGGCCCTCCAGAGGGGAGCCCCCGAGCCCTGCCCGAGAAGGGCGCCAGGCGCGCTTTCCTATGTAATGGAGGGAGGCGCCCCTGGCGCGGGCGCTGATCCTGACGAGGTTCCAGTTGCGACGCCATCCTCCTGAGGTCCTGCACGGCGCAGCTCCTTCTTCTTCTTGGGGGTGGCCTCAGGAGGGCACTCGCCCTTGCTGTCGGGGTCGTTGATTGCTGCAGCTTGGAAGGCACGCTCGAGGGAGCACACCGCATCTCTTTCTTCGCACGGGACTGTGATGATTCTGCCGCTTCCCGGCATCTTGAGGACATTGTAGCCGTGATGGGTCACCGCCTTGAACTTGGCCAGAGCTGGGTACCCGAGGATCGCGTTCTATGGCAGGCGGATGCAGGCGACGTCGAAGTCGATGAGCTCGGTGCGGTAGTTGTTGCGTTCTCCGAAGGTGACAAGGAGGCGGACCTGCCCTATCAGTGTGGTGGAACCATCGGTTACTCCTGAGAAAGGCTTGATAGGCTGAAGCTGGTCATATGGCACTTGAAGGTTGTCGAACGTGTCAATGGACAGGACATTGAGCCCTGCGCCGCCATCGATGAGGGTCTTGGTAACTTGCACGTTGCTGATGACTGGTGAACAAAGCATTGGGAGGGCGCCAGCGGTAGCTGCGCACTTGAGCTGATCTGCCGAACTGAAGGTGATGGCGCACTGGGACCACATGAGCGGGCGTGTGGCCTCGAGCTTGGGGAGGACTGCGTTCACTTCACAAGCTAACTGTTTGAAGATACGCTGTGAGGCTGGGGCCTGAGCTCCGCCCAAGATGCAGGCGATAGCACGTGGCTCTTGGAAGCCCCCAGCCCCCTCGTCTTGATGGTGGTCATCATTCCTTCTTGGTGGTGGCGGTAGTGGAGGGAGGCCAGCGTTGCCTTGAGGACGATCCTCACGAGGCTGGTCCCTCCAGGCGTCCTCGCGAGGCTGATCCTACTAGCGGTCCTCACGAGGCCGGTCGCGCCACTCCTGGCGTGGGCCACGGTCGTCCCAGCGTCCGCCACCACGTCCTCCTCGGCGTAGCCCCGGTCGCTGCGCTCGGGGCGTCGACCGAAGCGTCCTTCTCGAATGGCTCTGAGCTCTTGACAGTCGCTGGTGTTGTGGGTATGCAGGTTATGGAAGGCGCAGAACTGTCGGCTGCTCTTGGATGACTTGGGATGGTCTCTGCCGTGCTTGGTGTCTGGTTCTGCCGCGAGCATGGCTGCTCCCTTGCGCCTCACGTCCTTGGCCTTGGCTTTATTCTCCTCCAGGTCCGCAGCTGGGAGCTCGAGGAGGGAGAGGCGCCCCTCCTCAACTCTTGCGCACTTGGTCGCCAGGTTGAACAATTCCAGAGACGTGCACAACTCCTTGTGGATAGCGAGCTCCTCTTTCATCTTGACGTCACGGACGCCATCAGAGAACGCGGAGATGATGGCCTCGTCCGTCACCTTGGGGATGTTGAGGCGGACGTTGTTGAAGCGCTGGATGTACTTCTGGAGGGTCTCTCCTGGTTGTTGCTTGACGCGGCGCAGGTCAGCCGCGGCCGGCGGGCGGTCGCGAGTGCCCTGGAAGTTGGCAACGAAACGGTTGCGCATCTCGTCCCAGGAGGAGATCGAGCCTGGGGGCAGATTCAGGAGCCAGGAGCGGGCGCCATCCTTGAGAGCCATGGGGAACCAGTTCGCCATGACTTTCTTGTCGCCGTTGGCCGCCTCGATGCTCAGCTCGTAGAGCTGCAAGAACTCTGCGGGGTCGGGGGTGCCGTCATAGCGAGGAGGCAGATCTGGCTTCAACTTGACCGGCCAGGCGACGCTACGCAGCTCGGGGGTGAAAGCGCGGCAGCCGGCCGTGGTCACCGGGGCCTGCCTTGGAGGTGGAGCTTGGTCTTGGCGCCCACGTGCCGCTACGGCAAGCGGCGCAGGCCCTTGCCGCAGCAAACGATCCTGGCGCGGTGGTGCGAGGAGTGGCAGAGCGTTCTCTTGCGGTCGAGGGACTTCTTGACAGCTTCTTTCTTCATGCGCGGGCCTTAGCACTAGGGCGCCGCCTTGGGGCAGAGGTGGTGGAGGTGCTCCATGAGCTACGTCGCCCGTAGCTGGCGGACGGCGAGGCAGAGAGAGGGATGGCGCAGGGGAGCCCCCTGCGGCGCAAACAAGCTCGGCTATGCGGTCAAGCTAGTCCATGTAGAGGTCGTCGACTGGGCGGTAGCACAAGAGCTCGTGCGCCATGAGGAGCGCGACCCGCGCGTCCATGGGAGCACGACGTGCATGGGACGAGGAACCGGCCGGGGTCAGCGATGGAGTGGCGGTGCGGCCGTCCCGCCGCACCGAGGGGTGCAGCGAGGATGCTTGCCGCTCATTCCCCACCGGGCCGGTGGCGGCTTTGGCAGCAGGCGACGGTGAACGACGAGGTGGCCCACCGACGGGAGCCGTCTGAGCGACGCGGGTGGCGAGGGCAGCCCGGCGCTCAGCACGAGCACGGTGAGCGTCCGCCATGGAGACGACGGAGCAACTAGATGCGGAGCGACGGAAAGGAAGCTTCTGCGCACCCCTACCTGGCGCGCCAAATGTCGGATCACGGGTTCTGGCACAACCCTTAAGGTTCGAACACTGGGGTGCGTGCGAAGATTTCCTCCCTACTGATCCACGTCCTAACTGGCTAAGATCTCAAGAACGAACTCGACGAACTCACAACACAAGGGACTCCAGATTTATACTGGTTCGGGCCACCGTTGTGGTGTAATACCCTACTCCAGTGTGGTGGTGGTGGATTGCCTCTTGGGCTGATGATGAACAGTACAAGGGCAAGAACAGCCTCCTGAGGTTGAGGTGTTCTTGTGCTTGGTGAACTTGTGTGCGTGAGGAATACTCAAGATGAGATCGAGCTGCCTCCTACTGTGGTGGCTAGTCCTATTTATAGAGGCCCTGGTCCTCTCCCCAAATATCGAGCGGGAAGGGAGCCAACAACGACCAATTTGAAAGGGGACAGCTAGTACAGCTTATCCTGACAAAAGCGGTCTTCGCCTGCAAAAGGCTCTGGTGGTGATGTCGCCTTGGGCTCCATGGTGACTGAGGGAGTCCTGGATTAGGGGGTCCTCGGACAGCCGAACTATATCCTTTGGCCGGACTGTTGGACTATGAAGATAAAGGATTGAAGACTTCGACCCGTGTCCGGATGGGACTCTCCTTGGTGTGGAAGGCAAGCTTGGCAATACGGATATGTAGATCTCCTCCCTTGTAACCAACTCTGTGTAACCCTAGCCCCCTCCGGTGTCTATATAAACCGGAGGGTTTAGTCCGTAGGACAACAACAATCATACCATAGGCTAGCCTCTAGGGTTTAGCCTCTACGATCTCGTGGTAGATCAACTCTTGTAATACTCATATCATCAAGATCAATCAAGCAGGAAGTAGGGTATTACCTCCATCGAGAGGGCCCGAACCTGGGTAAACATCGTGTCCCCTGCCTCCTATTACCATTCGCCTTAGACGCATAGTTCGGGACCCCCTACCCGAGATCCGCCGGTTTTGACACCGACAATGACCTCCGTCTTGCCGTCCTGCTGGTCTTGGTCTCGTTGCACCGATGTGGAAACGTTTCCTTGTTGCCTCGGTACTCCGCGCCTGCACTTGCCTCCTTAGCACCAAAGAGGAAACAAGGACGCTGCGCCCGCTGGCGCCCGCCTGGTCTCGATCGTCATGGCTCACGTCACGAGAACCTCACGAGGTTTGCCTTGCTTGATCTCTCTACCCCTCACGAGCCTGCCTGGCGAGGCCGCTCCTGAGGAGGTCTTGCATCGTCCGCCTCGCGAGGCTTGGCCACTCGCGAGGGTCTTGATTGCCTTGTTGAGGAACATGGGCCGTACAGGCCTGCTAGCACAGCCACGCCGTGGGCCGCGGGCAGGCAAGTCTGGGGACCCCGTTCCCAGAACGCCGACATCCACGTACAGTACTCTTTCGATGGAAGTCGGTCGTTGACCACATTGACCATGCCGCGCCGATAGCACCAAGGCGGTGGACGAAGGCGAGGCCTAGGAAGGGGACGACGCGTTGCCGGGGAAGACGGGGTAGTGGATGCCCACGCGGATAGGAGTACGAGGGTTCACTGGTTCGGCTGCGGTGTTGTCACGACTGGTTTTTCAATAAAAATAATTATTGAGAGACCAATCCCTTTTACGGACCAGTAAGGAAGAATTCCTTCTCACTGGTAGACAATATCTTGGTCACAGAAGAAAAATACCAGGAGTACTGAATATAATACAAGGTTGAGTGGAGACTGCCCAACAATTTATTACATGCACGCCGATAAAACAAGACGGCGGATAGGGTGGCATAACTACTAACTCACGATAATAACGGTGGTGGAAATATCACCGCGAAGCGAGTGATATGACTCCTGAAGACTACAGCTCTTCGAGCGTCGGAGTGAGGCTCGAGGAGACTTATTGCGGGTGGCGGAAGCGTATATAATACAAGTGACCAATATCCGGGATCGCGCAGGACTGACTTGGACTCCTCTAGGCGTCGGACACGCTATCAAACTCTTCATCCAAGAGATCGCCTTCGTCAACATCTGGCCAAATCAACAAGCCAGGTGAGTACTATGAAAGTACTCGCAAGACAGTTCGGACATAAGATATAACAAATGAAAACATGAAGCATATGAACAAGTTAACCAGCGCGTTCAGACATAGAGTTAATAAATACAGGGTGCCAAACGAGTGTCTGAATGACTCCTCGAGAGGAAACTGCAAGAATAGTAATACTAGTGCCAAGCGAGTGTCTGAATGACTCCTCGAGAGGAAACTTTAGAATAGTAATACTGGTGCCAAACGAGGGTCTGAATGACTCCTCGAGAGGAAACTGCAAGAACAATAATGCCACAGTCGGGTGTCGGGGCGACACCACCTAAAGGGCTTATAACAGAAAATAAAGGCAGTGCGTGCCACAGTCGGACGTCTGAGCGACATCACATAAAGGGCTTATATTTAAAGTAAGAAACAAAAAAAACACGCCACAGTCGGACATCTGCGCGACGTCACATAAAGGGCTTATATCGTAGCTCAATAATTCAGTAGCTCGAGATTATAAATTATAACAAGTACGAGACAAATATAAGGTTTTCCATCCACAATAGTAATAATTTAACTGGGTTTACCACTTGAGCTTGTTCACCGGGGACAAGTTTTCCACGTGGATAGATATGGATATACTGATCACTACTTGATCATGGATACGATGACTTGGAAGAATTTGACTCTGCAGAGTTTGTACATAACCACAGCCAACGGATTTCAGTAGTCACGGGGACTAGTTCCGTTTACGGTGTTTTGGAAGAAACACGTCTAACCAGTACACACCCATTCAACATTCCGAAGCCAGGGATCACCCTCGGCAACGTTCAAGAAAAACCTTGAGACGGGGAGGCTACAACCTCGCGTAGCATGGGATCAAATTTCTATACACGCGCTCTAAGAGGGTGCCCCCCTCTCGGTCCCAACCGGAAACACCCATGCCCCCTGACCGGCTGACTGGCTTTAATCCTGGGCCAAGGTACCATCATCCCGGCCCCTCTGTTTGGTGTGTACACGGAAAGAGGTTACCAACTTACTAAACCGCATCCTGGCAAATTAAACATGTGGCAGCACGGAGGGGAAAAGAACGATAACGTGACTCCGTCCACGTTAACGTCGGAATTCGTCGGATGACGCAAGGCTGGTATGCTACAACAGTACCACCTTGCTGCCCTTCATGTCACCACATGATTAGGCCATCTCTCACCAGAGATCATCGTAAATTTGGAACATGCGGGTAGTGACCTCACAAGCAACGAGGTACTCGCTGACACTCATATGCCACGCACAAACTTACACGCAAACATGCAAAACACCTATCATATGAAAGGTTCAAACATGCTTGCCTGGTTCGGAGAAGTCGGAGCCTAGCTCGGCGAAGTTTGCGGCTCCGTCACCTCTTCCGGAACCTACGGCAATAACGAAAACGGGCACTAAGGTGAAAACCAACGCGTGCATAAAAATTTCTCCAAAAATTTTCCAAATAAATCCCATAAAAAACTAGACAAAATTTTAAGATTGTCAGAAAAAAAATCACTCAAAAATCACTTTTTATCAAAAAGTTATAAAGGTTTCTGTCCAGGGACTTATCTGTAATGAAACAGAAAAGTTCGAGGGTTTAAACTGAGAAAACAGAAAACGCTTCGGAAAGAAACGCGCCAGCTCAAAGGGAAAGCGTATTTTGCCCGAAGGCGCCAACAGAAAATGGTTCGCGGGAGAAAGGAACAGAGGCTGACATGGGGGTCCACATGTCAGGTTCAAAAAGCTCGCCGGTGCCCGAAGACTGCGGTGGACGCCAGCGTCGAACCACGGCGAGTTAGGAAGATCGGAGGGTACCAAGAGCTTCAGCGTATCCTTCCGCGTCGGTGGGTGGTGGACTCGACCAACGGGGAGCACCACGTCGACGGCGACACTATCTCCGGCGGACGGCGGCTCGGGTGATGGTGGGGAACTCCGGTGGAGGGCTGCAAACTTCGAATTGAAGCGCGGGTCAGAAGGAGGGATGCATAGTGAAGCTACTGGCAAGAGATGGGAGGCAGAGGCGCACGCACGGGAGCGAATCGAGCTGGATCCCGTGGCGGGTCGCGGCGGCCGGAGACGGGGAAGAAAGCTCTCCCGTGGCTCTACCAGTGGGTAGGCGTGCTCTAGGTGGAGTGCAGAGGTGGTGTGGGTTCGAGTTGAAGCTCGGGGCCTCTATTTATAGGCGGATCGACGGGGTGGCCGTGAACGGAGAATCTCCGGCGAGCAATTATGGCGATGCAGTGGATTGGCAGGAGGTTTGAGTGGCCAGGCAGCATCAGTGGAAGTTACTGGTGCCGTTCCCCCGCAAATCTCGGTTGGTCTTGGCGTAATGGCGTCGGTCCACGGTGGGGTGGCCGCACGGGCACGACGGCGGCAGAGAGCGCACTCCGCGCCCTGCGGTTCACGACAAGAGTGGCAGCGCGTTCTGGGGAGTGGAAGGCCACGCGGCGAGCTCCGGTGGCTTGGGCGGCGCTGGGTGGCGCCGTCAGTGCCGCGCCTCTCTCTGGCGGCCGCAAAGCCGCCGCTGGCGTCGGTCATGGGGCGGCGCACCTTCTGCTGCTCGTCGCCGACGTCCGCAAGGTGCCAGACGCTGGTGCGGTGCAGAGGACAAGGGGGAGGGGACAGGGAACACGGTGACACAGCGGCACTGGCGAGATCGACGTCGGGTTCTGAAGAAAACGACAGTAGCACTGAAATGTTCTCTGAACTTAACTGAACTTGACATTGACAATGCACTGCAGGTGTTCAACAGAATGATTTGGCAAGCAGAATTTTTTTTCTGGAGCTGGTACTTGGTGAGGTGACCACTCAATGCACCCAGAGGCTGCCTGATTTTACTTGGAATTTTTGGAGAAAGATTTGAATGAATTTCACCAAATTTGACAAATCTGGTCCAAACTTGCAGCAAGTGTAGTTTGAAAATTTTGAACTGAAGAACAGTGGATCTTCATGGATCTTGGTTGAGGGTTCAAAGGACTAGGAAGGGAAAAAGGTATGGGGGCAAAAATCAAAACAGAAAGTGGAGTTCCTTTGTAAATCACCAATGGCTAGAATAGAAGACAGAAATTTGTTTGAATAAGATTTAAATGGAAAATAATTATATGGAGAGGTACAACTTGCTGGATTTGATGCAAAACATGATCCAAAGATGAGGGAAGGTTTAGGAGAGTGGATTTGCACTAAGGCCATGGCAAGAGGGAATTTTTGAAAGTGGTAAAGGATCATTCCATAGGTCATAGTGCATTTTCAAAGAGATTTTCAAAAGGCATTTTTCTCAAGTGAAAAGCATTTTGGTTTGAGTCCAAATAAAAACAAGAATCTCCAAGATCAAAACAAGTCTTGGGTGAATCCAATAAAAACTCTTGCCACGAAAAAATATTTTGAAAGGGAGGGTTCTTTTGAAGAAAAATTTAAATCACCTCCCTCAAGTCAAATATTTTTTTTTTGAAAAATCCAAATAAAAAAATTTGGGTGTCACAACACCTACCCCCTTAGGAAAAATCTTGTCCTCGAGATTTCTGCTGATCCTCAAATAGATATGGATATTCTGCCTGAAGAAAATCTTCCCTTTCCCATGTGGCTTCATCCTCAGTGTGGTTGCTCCACTGAACTCTGAAAAACTTTGTCGTTTTCTGACGGGTCCTCCTTTCAGACTCTTCCAAAATCTTTACTGGCCTCTCTCTGTAGGTGAGATCTGGTTGCACATCAATGTTTTCATGGGGTACCTGCTTCTCCGGGTTACTCACACATTTTCTCAGTTGAGAGACGTGAAACACGTCATGGACGTCCGACAGCTCCTTGGGTAGGTCTAGTTGGTAGGCTACCGTGCCTCTTCGGGCCTTTACACAAAATGGTCCAATAAATCTCGGGGCTAGCTTCCCCTTAATTTTGAACCGTTGCAGACCCCTCATAGGTGACACTCGGAGGTATACAGAATCACCGGGTTCAAAGCTGACCTCACGATGCTTCTGATCATAGTAGCTCTTTTGTCGGCTCTGTGCTGTCTTGAGTCTGTCCCTGATCTGTTTAACTTTCTCCTCGGCCTCTTTAAGCATGTCTGGGCCGAAGATATGGCTTTCACCTGTTTCTGACCAGTTCAGTGGGGTACGACACCTCCGTCCGTATAATGCTTCAAAGGGTGCCATTTGCAAGCTGGCTTGGTAACTGTTGTTGTAAGAAAATTCGGCATACGGCAAACTCTCTTCCCAACTGGATCCATAGGTGAGCACACAGGCTTTTAGCATATCCTCTAGGATTTGGTTTACACGTTCCGTTTGTCCATCAGTCTGAGGGTGGTACGCTGTACTGAAAGCTAGTTGCGTGCCCAGAGCTTGCTGTAGGTGATCCCAAAATTTGGAGACGAATTGTGTGCCTCGCTCTGACATTGTAGTCTTTGGGACTCCATGCAAACAAACTATACGGGAGAGATAAAGTTTGGCCAGTCTTTGTGTGGAGTAGGTAGTCTTCACGGGAATGAAATGAGCAACCTTGGTTAGTCGGTCTGTGATGACCCATATGGCGTCATTTCCGCGTTGTGATCGGGGTAATCTGACAATGAAGTTCATTCCTATTTCATCCTATTTCCACTCTGGTATCCTGTTTGGCTGGAGTAGCCCTGCTGGCTTTTGATGCTCGGCCTTGATGCGCTGACATGAATCGCAACAAGAAATAAACGTGGCTATATCTCTTTTCATACCGTGCCACCAAAATCTTTCCTGAATGTCCTTGTACATTTTGGTTCCTCCAGGATGGATCGAGTATGGAGCGGTGTGGCTTTCGGTTAAGATTTGTTGCTTGAGTTCCTCAACGTTAGGTACGCAAAGTCTGTCTCCGTACCATAATGTTCCTTTACCGTCTATGACGAACTCTGAAGTCTTACCAAGGTCCAATTTCTTCTTTATACCTTCGATGCTGGGATGTCCCTGTTGAGCCTTCTTAATTTGTTCCACCAGGGTGGGTTGTATCTCCAGATTTGATACGGTTCCCTCAGAGACTAACATCATGTTGAGCCTAGCGAACTCTTGCTGGAACTCAGGCCTCAAGTTTTGCGGACCGTTATTGTCCGGGCTGGGGTTTCGACTAAGGGCATCGGCCACTACATTTGCTTTCCCCGGATGGTAGTGAATACCGACATCATAGTCCTTGACCAATTCCAACCAGCGTCATTGGCGTAAATTTAGCTCTGGCTGTGTGAAAATATATTTGAGGCTCTTATGGTCTGTATATATTTCACAGCGATTTCCCAACAGAAAGTGCCTCCACTCCTTGAGTGCATGTATAACTGCTGCTAGCTCCAAGTCATGTGTTGGGTAATTTTCCTCATGTTTTCGCAGCTGCCTGGAGGCATATGCGACAACTTTGCCATCCTGCTTTAGTACACATCCGAGACCTTTTCGGGACGCGTCACAATATACTTCAAAACTCTTGTGTATGTCTGGCACAGTTAAGACCGGTGCGGTTGTCAGCTTCTTCTTGAGTTCTTGGAAGCTTTTCTCGCATGCTTCCGTCCATACAAATTTCGTGTCTTTCTTGAGCAACTGTGTTATAGGTTTTGCCACAGTGGAGAATCCTTCAATAAATCTTCTGTAATATCCGGCCATTCCTAGGAAACTCCGCACATCTGTAACGTTGGCGGGTGGCTTCCAGTCAAGTATGGCTTTGACTTTTTCTGGGTCTACGGCCACGCCTTCTTGGTTCAATATATGGCCTAAGAAACCAACTTGTCTTAGCCAAAATTCGCACTTGCTAAATTTGGCGTACAACTGATGTTTTCTTAATTCTCCCAAAACAATTCTGAGGTGCTCAGCATGCTCTTCTGGTGTCCTTGAGTAAACCAGGATATCGTCAATAAATACCACAACAAATTTGTCCATGAATTTCATGAACACTTTGTTCATGAGGTGGACGAAATATGCGGGGGCGTTTGTTAGACCAAAAGGCATCACTGTGAACTCATATAATCCGTATCTGGAAGTGAATGCTGTCTTGGGGATATCTTCTGTCCGTACTTTCAGTTGATGATATCCCGATCTCAAATCAATTTTTGAGAATACCTTGGCTTGTGCGAGCTGGTCAAACAAATCATTTATCCGTGGCATCGGATATTTGTTTTTGATGGTGACCATATTGAGGGCTCGATAGTCTATACACAGTCTCAGTGTCCCATCCTTTTTCTTGGCAAACAACACTGGCGAACCCCAAGGTGAGGAGCTGGCTCGAATAAATCCTTTGTCCAACAATTCCTTTATCTGCTTCTTCAACTCCACCAATTCTGAGGGTGCCATTCTATAAGGCTTCTTATAGATGGGAGCGGTGCCAGGTGCTAGTTCGATGCTGAATTCGATCTCTCGGTCTGGTGGCATGCCTGGCAGTTCTTCAGGGAACACATCAGGAAACTCGCATACCACTGGAACTTTTCTCAGTTCAGAAATGTCCACTTCATTCAGTTTTGGTTGCCGTGACCGTGGTCTTTCTTGAGCTGTAACCTTTATTGTCTTGCCATGATGGTGGGTGAGAATCACGGTCCAATTGAAACAGTCAATGAATCCTTTGTTGGTGGTCAACCAGTCCATCCCTAAAATGACATCCAGTCCTTTACTCTCCAACACGATGAGATTTGCTTGGAATTGTAGTCCTTTGAACTCAATGACCACTCCTTGGCAGTAACCCTGAGCGACTTGCTTATTTCCGGGGGACTTGATGATCATAGATTTCTCCAAGGGAAGTATCGGAAAACCATGTTGCAAAACAAAACTCTTCGAAACGAACGAATGGGAAGCTCCAGAATCAAACAAAACCGTGGCAGGTACTGTGTTGACAAGGAACGTACCGAGCATGATGTCTGGGGCATTCTACGCTACTTCCCTGGTCACATGGTTTAGGTGACCCTTCCTGTGGTTGTTGTTGGGGTTGAAGTTGTTGCGCTTGGGGGCTGGATTGTTTCCACCATTGTTTGGCTTGGGGGCCGCATTCCTCGGCTTTGGGCATTGTTTAGCATAGTGCCCTTCTTCCCCACAAGCATAGCATGTGACCCCTGGACGGTACGTGAACTCTTTGTCCCTGGCATGAAACTGTCTGACGGGCCTTGGATCAGTAGTCGTGGATCTCCTTGCTTCTGTCCTTGGAACCTCAGTCTTGCCTCGGTTGTTGCGAGCAAGGGTCGTCTTGTCCATCTTTCGCTTACGGATATCTTCCAGACTACGGCGCTCATTCTCCAAGGTAATGGCCTTGTCCACCAGAGTTTTAAAATCTGGAAAGGTATGTACAATCAGTTGGCATCTTAGTGCTGGTGCCAGGCCGTCCAGGAATTTTTCCATCTTCTTGTTTTCTGTCATGTGTTCGTCGTAGGCATAACGAGACAGCTGGGTAAACTGACCATTGTATTCTGTCACTGACATGCCTCGCTGCTTCAGGTCATCAAATTCTCTCTTCTTGATTTTTATGATGCTCCTGGGGATGTGTGCCCCATGGAAGCCTTCCTTGAACTCTTCCCAGGTGATGTTGTGTTCACTGGGATGCATGTGTAGGAAGTTTTCCCACCATGCTGCAGCTGCTCCAGTAAGGTAGTGTGGTGCATAAAGCACCTTCTCATGATCTGAACACTGAGCAATAATCAGTTTCCTTTCAATGTCACGAAGCCAATCATCGGCTTCCAGCGGCCTATCGGTGTGAGCAAAAGTTGAGGGGCGAGTCTTCTGTAACTCAGATAACTTGGAATGTGGTTGATAGGGTTCGCGGTGGTTTCCCATATTGATGACATGATTCATCATCTCTTGGTGTTGTTGTTGGCTTTGTTCGAAGAGATGGCATACTTGAGACAGGGCTGCTTCGCTGTCCTGTTGACTGGACTGACCCTGAGTGAAATTGTTGCTAGTCTGTGTCCCATAAACCTCTTCTGGCTGATTGGGCATGGAGCGAGTCCACGGACGAGACATTTTTCCAGTCTGGGGGTATTGTTTAGCAAAAACTCATGAGAAGAACTGTGTAGCACAAGGAAAATCTTGCAAAGGCAACAATTTAAAAGACCTCAAGGTTTTTAAGGAAACATAAACGATTTTGCACGGAGAAGAACTGCTAGCTCATATCTTACACGCGAAAAGAAAACACACGATACAGCACTCAGGATGCGCGTACACATTCCTGACATGTTATTTAGACTAGCGTACTCCTCCGGAAGGCAGCAAACACACCAATACAAACTAGCGTACAGAGGAAACACATCATACAAGCAGACATAACACGCGGCTACTCGGCGCTCTCAGTCGGAGATGGTGAAGATTTCCTTCCCCTTGCCGATGGCAAGGCTCAGCGGTCCAGGAGAATCAACCTCCACCTCCTCTCTAGCTGGCTCCTGGCGCGTAATGCTGCGCTACGGTGATGGCGCGGGAGCGACAGGTGGTAGAGCGGGTGCGGCAGGCGGTGCAGCTCTGACTGGAGTAGGAGCGCTGACTCGGTCAAACTCCTCAGTGGTGGGCAGACGGCGTGCAGTGGCCAAAACGGCCGGTGCATAAGAGGCTGAATACGAGACGAAAGTCAGAGGCAGTGCCGTGTGGAGAAGATCCTTCCTGCTGGCAGGACCGCCCCGGACTAAGTCCATGCGGGCAGCCACAAGATCATCCACGAGGTTGTCGAAAGACTCCTCCAGAGCCTTGAGGTACTCCACAACCATCTCGATGGCTTCATCTCGCTCTCCCCGATGGCAGGCGAATGCATAGTGACTGGTGTATGGCACATGGCATGGGAGGTAGCGGTAGCGGCGAGTCTTCATCGTAGGAAGGATGTCCCAAGACGAGCTATCGCCTCACGGGCAGCCATCTGCATGGCATGCCTCTCCGTAGGCATGGCCCTTCCCACAAAACGGAAGTGGCGAGCTGCAGAACGTCCTCCCTTGAATTGCACCACAGCTTGGTGCATAGACACATCGTCGCTGAGCTTGTGCTGATAGAGCGTGAACTCCGGGCGAGCTGCTGGCCCGATCGCGAGCTCGGTGATGGAGACGAGGAGCTTGACAAACCCCTCGGGCACGTTCGTGAACACTCGATTCTCACAGCTGCTGCCAGCCATCTACAAAAGTAGGCAAAAATTCTGAGTAGTCATGTCATAAATTTATGATGACCAACAAAAAATAGCTACAATTGCAAAATGCTGAAAGAGCACAAAAGACGCTAATAACCGATTAGCGATCGCACCTAGTGGCTTCCTACAGTCAGCCTGGCTCTGATACCAAGCTTGTCACGACCAGTTTTTCAATAAAAATAATTATTGAGAGACCAATCCCTTTTATGGACCAGTAAGGAAGAATTCCTTCTCACTGGTAGACAATATCTTGGTCACAGAAGAAAAATACCAGGAGTACTGAATATAATACAAGGTTGAGCGGAGACTGCCCAACAATTTATTACATGCATGCCGAAAAAACAAGACAGTGGATAGGGTGGCATAACTACTAACTCACGATAATAACGGTGGTGGAAATATCACCGCGAAGCGAGTGATATGACTCCTGAAGACTACAGCTCTTCGAGCGTCGGAGTGAGGCTCGAGGAGACTTATTGCGGGTGGCGGAAGCGTATATAATACAAGTGACCAATATCGGGGATCGCGCAGGACTGACTGGGACTCCTCTAGGCGTCGGACGCGCTATCAAACTCTTCATCCAAGAGATCGCCTTCGTCAACATCTGGCGAAATCAACATGCCAGGTGAGTACTATGAAAGTACTCGCAAGACAGTTCAGACATAAGATATAACAAATGAAAACGTGAAGCATATGAACAAGTTAACCAGCGCGTTCAGACATAGAGTTAATAAATACTGGGTGCCAAACGAGTGTCGGAATGACTCCTCGAGAGGAAACTGCAAGAATAGTAATACTAGTGCCATGCGAGTGTCTGAATGACTCCTCGAGAGGAAACTGCAGAATAGTAATACTGGTGCCAAACGAGGGTCTGAATGACTCCTCGAGAGGAAACTGCAAGAATAATAATGCCACAGTCGGGCGTCGGGGCGACACCACCTAAAGGGCTTATAACAGAAAATAAAGGCAGTGCGTGCCACAGTCGGACGTCTGAGCGACATCACATAAAGGGCTTATATTTAAAGTAAGAAACAAAAAAACACGCCACAGTCGGACGTCTGTGCGACGTCACATAAAGGGCTTATATCGTAGCTCAATAATTCAGTAGCTCGAGATTATAAATTATAACAAGTACGAGACAAATATAAGGTTGTCCATCCACAATAGTAATAATTTAACTGGGTTTACCACTTGAGCTTGTTCACCGGGGACAAGTTTTCCACGCGGATAGATATGGATATACTGATTTCACTTCTTGATCATGGATACGATGACTTGGAAGAATTTGACTCTGCAGAGTTTGTACTTAACCACAGCCAACGGATTTCAGTAGTCACGGGGACTAGTTCCGTTTACGGTGTTTTGGAAGAAACACGTCTAACCAGTACACACCCATTCAACATTCCGGAGCCAGGGATCACCCTCGGCAACGTTCAAGAAAAACCTTGAGACGGGGAGGCTACAACCTCGCGTAGCATGGGATCAAATTTCTATATGCGCGCTCTAAGGGGGTGCCCCCCCTCTCAGTCCCAACCGGAAACACCCATGCCCCCTGACCGGATGACTGGCTTTAATCCTGGGCCAAGGTACCATCATCCCGGCTCCACTGTTTGGTGTGTAGACGGAAAGAGGTTACCAACTTACTAAACCACATCCTGGCAAATGAAACATGTGGCAGCACGGAGGGGAAAAGAACGATAACGTGACTTCGTCCACGTTAACGTCGGAATTCGTCGCATGACGCAAGGCTGGTATGCTACAACAGTACCACCTTGCTGCCCTTCATGTCACCACATGATTAGGCCATCTCTCACCAGAGATCATCGCAAATTTGGAACATGCGGGTAGTTGCCTCACAAGCAACGAGGTACTCGCTGACACTCATATGCCACGCACAAACTTACACGCAAACATGCAAAACACCTATCATATCAAAGGTTCAAACATGCTTGCCTGGTTCGGAGAAGTCGGAGCCTAGCTCGGCGAAGTTTGGGGCTCCGTCACCTCTTCCGGAACCTACGGCAATAACGAAAATGGGCACTAACGTGAAAACCAACGCGTGCATAAAAATTTCTCCAAAATTTTTCCAAATAAATCCCATAAAAAACTAGACAAAATTTTAAGATTGTCAGAACAAAAATCACTCAAAAATCACTTTTTATCAAAAAGTTATAAAGGTTTCTGTCCAGGGACTTATCTGTAAGGAAACAGAAAAGTTCCAGGGTTTAAACTGAGAAAACAGAAAACGCTTCGGAAAGAAACGCGCCAGCTCAAAGGGAAAGCGTATTTTTCCCGAAGGAGCAAACAGAAAACGGTTTGCGGGAGAAAAGAACAGAGGCTGACATGGGGGTCCACATGTCAGGTTCAAAAAGCTCGCTGGCGCCCGAAGACTGCGGTGGACGCCGGCGTCGAACCACGGCGAGTCAGGAAGATCGGAGGGTACCAAGAGCTTCAGCATGTCCTTCCGCGTCGGTGGGTGGTGGACTCGACCAACGGGGAGCACCACGTCGACGGCGACACTATCTCCGGCGGACGGTGGCTCGGGTGATGGTGGGGAACTCCGGTGGAGGGCTGCAAACTTCGAATTGAAGCGCGGGTCAGAAGGAGGGATGCATAGTGAAGCTACTGGCAAGAGATGGGAGGCAGAGGCGCACGCACGGGAGCGAATCGAGCTGGATCCCATGGCGGGTCGCGGCGGCCGGAGACGGGGAAGAAAGCTCTCCCGTGGCTCTACCAGTGGCTAGGCAAGCTCTAGGTGGAGTGCAGAGGTGGTGTGGGTTCGAGTTGAAGCTCGGGGCCTCTATTTATAGGCGGATCGACGGGGTGGCCATGAACGGAGAATCTCCGGCGAGCAATTACGGCGATGCAGTGGATTGGCAGGAGGTTTGAGTGGCCAGGCAGCATCAGTGGAAGTTACTGGTGCCGTTCCCCCGCAAATCTCGGTTGGTCTTGGCGTAATGGCGTCGGTCCACGGTGGGGTGGCCGCACGGGCACGACGGCGGCAGAGAGCGCGCTCCGCGCCCTGCGGTTCACGACGAGAGTGGCAGCGTGTTCTGGGGAGTGGAAGGCCACGCGGCAAGCTCCGGTGGCTTGGGCGGCGCTGGGTGGCGCCATCAGCGCCGCGCCTCTCTCTGGCGGCCGCAAAGCCGCCGCTGGCGTCGGTCACGGGGCGGCGCACCTTCTTCTGCTCGTCGCCGACGTCCGCAAGGTGCCAGACGCTCGTGCGGTGCAGAGGACAAGGGGGAGGGGACAGGGAACACGGCGACACAGCGGCACTGGCGAGATCGACGTCGGGTTCTGAAGAAAACGACAGTAGCACTGAAATGTTCTCTGAACTTAACTGAACTTGACATTGACAATGCACTACAGGTGTTCGACAGAATGATATGGCAAGCATAATTTTTTTCCTGGAGTTGGTACTTGGTGAGGTGACCACTCAATGCACCCAGAGGCTGCCTGATTTTACTTGGAATTTTTGGAGAAAGATTTGAATGAATTTTACCAAATTTGACAAATCTGGTCCAAACTTGCAGCAAGTGTAGTTTGAAAAATTTGAACTGAAGACCAGTGGATCTTCATGGATATTGGTTGAGGGTTCAAAGGACTAGGAAGGGGAAAAGGTATGGGGGCAAAAATCAAAACAGAAAGTGGAGTTCCTTTGTAAATCACCAATGGCTAGAATAGAAGACAGAAATTTGTTTGAATAAGATTTAAATGGAAAATAATTATATGGAGAGGTACAACTTGCTGGATTTGATGCAAAACATGATCCAAAGATGAGGGAAGGTTTAGGAGAGTGGATTTGCACTAAGGCCATGGCAAGAGGGAATTTTTGAAAGTGGTAAAGGATCATTCCATAGGCCATAGTGCATTTTCAAAGAGATTTTCAAAAGGCATTTTTCTCAAGTGAAAAGCATTTTGGTTTGAGTCCAAATAAAAACAAGAATCTCCAAGATCAAAACAAGTCTTGGGTGAATCCAATGAAAACTCTTGCCACAAAAAAAATATTTTGAAAGGGAGGGTTCTTTTGAAGAAAAATTTAAATCACCTCCCTCAAGTCAAATAATTTTTTTTTGAAAAATCCAAATAAAAAAATTTGGGTGTCACAGGTGTGAGGATGCCGTCGCTGCAGGGCCTGTGGTAGGGGGAGGTGAGGCCTCCGCGGCAGCACAGCCGGCCACGGGAGGCGGGAGCAGGCGGCACGACTGGCGCTGCTTTGGGCGGCTGGAGCAAGAAGACCAGAGGTTGAAGAATCACAACGGTTGTTGGATGGACATCGTACGGTCACTACAGCTAGAATCGTTTATATTGACTAAGTTGACAAAGCCCTTGGGACATGTCAACTTAGTAGGCCCACAGGTCAGCCTCCGAAACGGTGTGCCCCAGATGTCAGGGGGAGGAATCATTTTTTGGGTGGCAGAAGCTAGAATATCCCAGATTGAAGAAGAAGCACGACATCCGTTGGATGGACATCCAAGGGACACTGCTGCTAGAACCGTGTGTTGACTATAAGTTGACAAGGCCTTGCATACACGTCAACTTAGTAGGCCCACAAGTGTGTGGCAGAGAACTTATAGCCCATTTGCGATTTGTAAGAATATACAACCCATTTTTGAATTCTAATGGAATGTACTACAGCCCATTTACAGTTTGTTAAAAGTACAACCCATTTTCTAACTAGGACAACGATTAATAATTTCAACCAACCGTTCAAAACAGAATTCAATAAAATTTCCCACATTTTGATGGGATCCGAAATATTTTTACCCCAAAATTTCTAGTCAGATTAAATACAATTTCAATATAAATTTGTATTACATAAAAATCCAACAAAACATTGCGCGCGCAACAATTAATGAAATTAAAATTTCCAAAATCCAGAAATATTATTTTATAAAGTAATTACGTGTTTGGTGCATTTTTTTATAGTTACTGCCTAGTTTTTATAATTACATCCCATTTATTATTTCTTAAAGACCATTTTCTTGTTAAGCCTAATGCATCCCTCCTAGGAAAGATTTGCAGCCCAGCGAGGCGGAGAATAACAAGTTGACCTTGCCTGGGTATTCCTCAAAAAAAGTATAGCTGGGCTAGCCATTTTCAGCTTGAAAAAAATTAATATCTGGGCTAGATATTGGGCCTGGGCTAGACGGGCCACAACCCGCCCAGTTAATACCCTACTCTCCTCTGAACAACAACGAAAACATCGCTCAAGAAAAAATGTGCAGTGCTCACACCTCAAAAAGACAAATACTGCTCGAGCTGCTTGGTCCCAGCTGTCGGCCGCTCCTTGTGCAATTCTATCATTTATTGACTACATAGGTTGACAATGGTGTGGGACCGTGATGTCAGGAAACCAGGAGGAAGCAAAAAATATTACAGTTGTATATAATAAGTAGGCACTTGCATACGTGCGGCTATGGCCCTGGTGGGTCCCCACTGTCATCCTCTCCAAGTAAAGTCATCTCCTCATTCCTCATGCCGTTGACCATGTTTACAACGCGAGACGGCGGCGCCACGGCAAGCGCAACCACTCGAAGGACGACGGAGAGGGCCTCGCGAGCCCTACAGATGGTCTGATACAGCGCCCGCTGCTTATTCAGGAAGCCAGGATCATAGGGCCACATGTCCGTGACGGCATTGTCGTTCGCTTGTTCACCGGTGCTCGTTGAGGAGACGGAGGTTACAGCACAGGTCCTCCTGCACTGGTAGCTCTTCCGCCATTAGGGCGTCGAAGTGGGCCGCACCTGCTCTATGGTGAACACGGCATGAACCGGCTTGGAGAGTGGCGCCGGATCCTGGTCGGAAGCTACGTCCATCGTCTGATTGTCGTCGCTCAGCTCGGCGAGCTCGCTGGCGAGCCAGCATGTCCCGCTGGTGGACTGACCCGCTGCCAAGCATGAGTCTGACTACCCTGGCCCACCCAGACCGCCTCCCTCGCCCGCGCGCGCTATCCACCCGAAACGGTCAGCGCCGCCCACCCCGCTTCCCGGTGCAGGCGATTGCTCCGCCTTCAAACGACACAAGTGTCGTCCGTCCGTCTGTTTGCCGCCCACATTAATGATACATGGTTGCCGAGGCGGCTACTCCGGCGCCACACGTCCGTCCCTCCGCCGCCCACCATAGCAATATAAACTGCTGCACCGGGCATAGCCACAGTCATCCGCCTCTGTTCCCTTTCTCTTGTCCACACCACTACTCCCACCATGGCTTCCACGCGCTCCAGCGCTCTTCGTGATGGGCGGACGATGGGCCACAAGGAGATAGCAGCCATTGTGTCACATCCCTAGCTTCTGACATTGCACTAGGCTAACTTCATGTGTGCATCATGTTTAAACTTTGAAAGAAACTTGAAATGGGGATTGCCTAAACCCTAGCATTAAAGGAATTCACTAGGTTCAACCAAAATATTTCCAGTAAATCCAAATGGCTTTAAAAAATGTTCATCATTCTTGGAAAATGCTGGAAACAGTAACCAGAGGTGATGCACATTTTTCCATCACATATTTGGCCTCTGGATTAAATCATACTCTATTTGCATTTGGGCATTTAAATGCTATTAAATATTTGAAATGCTCAAATAATCATAAACTACAATGTTTACTGTAGGATATATTCCCAACAGTGATCATGAGTAGTTTCATGATTTTTGGAAGTGTCTAAGTATTTTTAATAAAGCCCTAAAGACTACAGAATATTAGAAAACAGAAACAAATAAAAAAAGAGAGAAAGGAAACCTACCTGGCCTCACCTGTCGCAGCCCAGCTGGCCAGCCCACCTGGCCGGCCCAGCCCAGCGCCGCTGCCAGTCATCTCCCACCTCTCGCCAGTAGGACGAGAGGCGTGTGGCCGCCGTGCGCGCCCACGCGCCCCGGCCACCTCCTGCTTGCCGCTTCTCCCTGGACGTCCCCGGAGACGCCACGCGCTCCCCTCGAGCCCTCCCGCTCTCTCCCATGCTCATTCCCTCCCCTGGACCTCTCTCTCTCACCCACCCGAACAGGTTCGTCGCCGCCGCTCGCCACCACCGCCGCCATCACCTCCCCCTCGCCTCTCCGACATGCCCAGGAGCTCCGCCACCGTCGCCTACGTCTCTCTGTCGACTCACGCGACGGCAAACGCCCCGAAGCGCCGCCCCCGACCTCATCTTCGTTGTTCGGCCGCCGAGATCGCCGGCGACCTCCCGTCTTCATCAGCTCCTCCCCGACCTCGCCGACCCGCTCGTCGTGACCGTGGTGAGCTGCTGGCCGTTTCCCCCGTCTCCGTTCTCTTCCTCGCATGCCGTAGCGACTGCACCAAGCTCGACCGCACCCGCCGCCGCTTGCGCCCGCCGCCGACGCGGCCCCGGCAACCAAACAGCCCGGGCGTCGTGTCCAACATGCTCGCCGCCTCGCGTACTTGCTGTAGGTGCCATGAACGCGCTGCCACGGCCACTGCAGCCCCGTAGACACAAACACCCGAATGCCAGCGCCGCCCCGAGCTCGTTTCCGGCGAGCTCCGTCCGTCCCCGCTGCTGCCGCATTCCGCTCTGGATGCGGGCGAGCCCCAGCTCCCCGCGCGTGCCCTACTCTGCTCGATTGGGCGCCGGAGAAGCAATCCCGAGCCCTTCCGCCGTGTCTGCTGCCGCCGGCGGCTAAACGCCGGTGGTTTAGGCCCGGTTGACCAGGGATTTGACCCCCCTTGGGTCATTGACATGTGGGCCCCGGCCCCACTTACATTTTGATTAGGTTTAACTTAAGGCTAATTAACTATATTAATTAGCTGAGTCGATGACATATGGGTCCCACTGTCAGGTTTGACTCTGGTTAGGCGCTGTTGACCATCTGATGTCACAGTGACGCAGTGCTGACGCAATAACTCATTTCTGGATTTATTTTTTATATAGGATATTCTGGAAAATGTAGCAAACTTCTAAAAATCATAGAAAATAATCTATAACTCAGATTGAAAATATTTATATATGAAAAATGATCAGAAAAATCCAATCTATCCATCTGTACTGGTTTCATGCATGTCTAAACAACTTAACCTTGCTGTTTAGTTCAAAACATGATAAGGCACTATCCCACTCTCTCGCTCCTGCTCTCTTTTACTGCATTAGGACAACAACGATTCATCTGTTACTTGCTGCGGTAGCTGAACCCCTTTATCCTCTGCATGACCTGTCATTGCCACAGTAAATAGATGAAACCCACTAGCATGAGTAGTAGTTGTTTGAGCCCTGATGTGCCTACTCATTTATGATTGTTTGTCATGCCTGCTAAGCTTAGAGTTGTGTCAGGTCTGATTCATCGGGGATGAATTGGAGTTGTGTGAACATGTCCTACTGTGTGTGAGCTAAGTGTGTGAACACGATTTGGTAAAGGTAGCGGTGAGAGGCCATGTAGGAGTACATGGTGGGTTGTCTCATTGAAGCCGTCCTCAGGAACTGAGTTTTGTGTTTGTGATCCATGATACAGTTACTACCATGCATTGGGCCCGAAACCAATGGACCCTCTCGGCTTCTTAATCACCCTTGTCCTCTGTCCAGGAGTTGCACGTAGTTTCTGGTGTTTGTAGTATGCTGGAGGCCGTGGACAGCGCTGACCCGAGGGGTGGGCTGTGATGCGGTAGGCTCGTGGCCCGGTGTACCGAGTCGCCCGTTTGGTGTCTCGGGAACCCTGCACACATCGTTCGGGGCCGTATGTGGAAACCTCGGCCGGACTCCCTGCGGATGGAACCTGAATAGGCGATAAACCTGGACTAGAGACTTGAGTGTTTAGGTAGGCTGTGGCCGACACCCTCGCTGGGCTTCCGCTTGAAGGTTGCCGAGTACATGCTGTGTAAACGGCGGTAAGTGGTGAGAGCGTGTGTGACGAAGTACACCCCTGCAGGGTTAATATGATCTATTCGAATAGCCGTGTCCACGGTAAAGGACTTCTGGGTTGCCTATAACAGTTCATAGACAAGTGAATGTGGATACTCTAAAATGCGCAAGATAAGCGTGAGTGCTATGGATGGCGTTCTCGTAGGGAGACGGGAGCGGATCCATAGTGGAGTATTGATATGGTGAATATGTGGACTCGTGTGCGCCACCTCAAAAGAGTTACTTGCAGTCGTAGTTAGGATAGCCACCGAGTCAAAGCTGGCTTGCTGCAGTTAAACTCCACCACCCCCTTTGTTGATACCGATGCATATGTAGATAGTTCTGATGTAAGTCTTGCTGGGTACATTTGTACTCATGTTTGCTTATTTTATGTTTTGCAGAGAGTCTTCAGTCTCGCTAGTAGTTCCGCGTGGACTTCGACGTTTAGCTTGTTACCTCAGCTACGATCTTGTGCCCTCGGCAGGATCTAGTAGATAGTCAGGCTTCTCAGCCTTTTTCATTTATAGTTGTTTGTACTCAGACATGTTAAGCTTCCGCATGTGTTTGACTTGTATGCTCTGAATGCTGGGTCGAGAGACCCATGTTTGTAATATCTGGCTCTTCGGAGAGAGTTATGTTGTGATGCCATGTTGTATTTACACATATCGAGCATATTGCGTGTATGATTGAAATGCTTGGTATGTGTGGGATCCGACAACCTAGTTGTTTATCCTTGGTAGCCTCTCTTATGGGGAAATGTAGTCTTGTGCTTCCATGAGCCATAGTAGTCCGCTACAGCCCGGTTCACCGGAGTCCTGCTAGCCCAGCACAACTGCTCCGGACACCTGACTGGCCGGCATGTGATTCACTTCGTTCCTGTGTCTGTCCCTTCGGGGAAATGTCACGCGGTGACATCCGGAGTCCTGCCTAGCCTGCTACAGCCCGGGTTCCCGGAGTCCTCTTAGCCCAGTGCTACAGCCCGGATTCACACGTTGCTGACCGACATGCTCGATGTTGATTCATGTATGCCTGTCCCCGTAAGTTAGTGCCGCTTTGGGTTCACGACTAGCCATGTCGGCCCGGGTTCTCTGTCATATGGGTGCTAGCGACACTATCATATACGTGAGCCCAAAGGCGCAAACGGTCCCGGACCATGGTAAGGCGACACCCGTGGGAATACCGTGCGTGAGGCCGCAAAGTGATATGAGGTGTTACAGGCTAGATCGGTGTGACTTAGAATTGGGGTCCTGACAGCATTGGTATCAGAGCCTGACTGCCTGTAGGATTACCAAGCCAAACTGGTCGAAGTTGTGTCTAGAAATGCTTTAGTTATATAAGGGAATTGATTGTGGGAGGGAACATAAGGCTCTTTTTACTCCTTTACCTTATGCCCTTCTGATCTGAGTCACCCTCTTCTTTTCTACGGGGATTAAGAACTAGGCATTCTCATCTTTCTATCAGGATCACGTGTTACTAATCCGTAGACTCATAGGATTAATGGATTTAAGCCTCAGTTCAGTTCCTACTACTTCCGTATGTTGACCATTGATCCCGGAAGTTTATATTGTGATGTTGAGTGGTCATGCCACTATTTTGCAGGATGTCTCAAGTATTTTTGAGCATTTACAGTCGTTATGCTATCCGAGTCATCCCAGGTTTCTAAACTATCTGATGCATTTGCAAAATCATCTCCCTCTGGTCGATGTTCCTTTAGGCCAGGTTAATCACACTAATTGCTGAGTTGAGGTACTCTATTGCCTCGACATATAAGTTGGAGTTATTATTATGACCCTAGGTGTCTTAGGGGATCATCTAGTAACCTAGCCATGTTGTGTGTCCCAGTGTGATGATTCTGGCCATCATTCTTGAAAGCATCCCGTGATGCCATTTAGTTAGTAGGCATTCTATTTCTGGGTTCTTGAACCCAAGATTCACTCTACTTAATTCGTGTAGCTAGTGCTTGCTCGCTCCTTTAGGATATTAGTAACCTTTGTGATAGTCTTCGAGGTCCGTGGTATATCGTTCTTCCAAATACCATGAACCATTCTTGGCAGGAGTTCGTTTGAACCAAAAGATCACAACCAGGGCGCCTTGAGGAGTACTCCATTCATATTGTGACTCTGCCAGTCCTTCCTCCTCTGCATGGGTTATCCGGAAGAAATATGTTGAATTTGTTCGACATACTAATCCATGCATCCACAACTTAGAAAAACATATGATCCTTTTGGTTGTCCCTCTTTAGTTATTTTCTGGCCCTCGTCTATCAATTGATAGTCAGGAGTAATTGTGCATTTGTGATATCAATGCCTATTATTCTTGTGGTCCGTCAAGCCATTCTATTCCGGAATGACTAGGAGAAACAAACTCCAGTACCTTATCCATTTCTTGGATTGGTCAAAGTAGTTGTATTCCGCAGATCAAAATGCCAATCCAGCTTTTATTCTGTTCTACCTCGGAGTATTACCCCCTTTATGTCAGAATTGTCATGAGAATTGCACCATCTCTCACGAATTCTTAACGCAGTGATACTTCTCGCCATCATTGCTCATTCCTTGGTTATGTGTCGTCACGACCGGAATGCCGACAGGTGAACTATGATGTGTGAAATCTATACTCCTAGCAACTCCGTTGCTTGGTAGTTAAAGGACAATAATTTCATCCTTAGCGTGTTGGTTACTGAATCACATCCTAAGGTTGATCGTGCTACCCAGTCCTTATTCCCGGTGCACTTTTCGATCAATGAGTTAGGATAGTGTCAGTCCTTGCTTATTCGGTCATATCGTCTTGCTCTAAAAAGCAAGATCGTTCTCGAGCTTAGTAACATATCGGTGGTTCGTGATGTTCCGAATATCTTCTCGGATGTATTACCAGGTTGTCACCTGACCGCTATGTTGAGTTCGTGATCATGTTGGTTTACCTCCAAACCACCCATTCTCCAAGAATCTGTGTTGGATACCCCTGAGCTAGTTGGTCAAGCTAAACAACAACTTGCAGAGTTGGAAGATAAAAACTTGTCTAACTAAGTTCATTTCCAAAGGGATATCTTGTGTTGTGTGTTGTAGAAAGATGATTTCTTCATCGATTGGTCCTCGTGATCAATTAATGGACCTATCATCTTAACCAAACTTTGATTTGAGTATGGGCTATCATCAAATCAAATCAGAACCAACGATGTTCGTAATGTTGTCTTACTCGTGGTTGATTCCTCGAGCATACACCATTACATCTTTTGGTCTGACCAATGCTATCACCGTGTTCACTTAATTGTGGAATTCCATCTATATGGAAGCCTAGATGGTTTGTTGTTGAGCCCATCGACAACATCCTTATCTCCTCCATGATTTGGTTGAACATCTAAGTTAGCGTTGGAAACTTTTGAAAGCATCTTCCTCGTGTTAGCTCATGAAGTTTATGTTTTGATGGAAGAAGTGACTTCCTCTAGTTCACGTGCATATGATGCAAGTTGCTGCCGTGAACTTGAGAAAGTTTGTTTCGCTTCCTCTGGAATTATACCAAGTCAGTCATGCATACATGCGAAGTATTCTTTGGTCTAGAGACTTGCAACCTTCATTCTATATGAATCCCTAGCACACCAAGCCACTGATTGATTTGTTCAAGGAAAAGAAGTTCTTAAGTGCTATTCCTTAAGGACCCAAAGGTACATGCGCATGACTTCGCTCTCCGCAATGATGGTTCCTAATCAGAACTCGGTAGTGTTTTATTCTAAGACTACTATGTGGTCATGCTTGTCTGGGACAGCGTGTTCACATGTTGTAGCAGAACCAGCTCATGTTTTGGAGCTTGCTATCGTAGTTCATCCCCTGAGAATCTCGCAACGTCATCTCGTCGATTTGTGTTGCAAACCTTCATTTTTCTTCCTAGACTCGATGAGTCTGGAATATCCTGCCACCAACCAGATCTGAATCTCGGGCAGATGTGATGGTTGGAACGTTTCCCAAGAGCTATAATATTGGTCTCTCGGTAACCGGTAGAGTGGATGTCGTGGCCAACACACCCAACCGGAAGACCTATTATTATAGTATCTTGATTGAGGAAGTTGGCCACCTCTCCATAAGGATTTCGTAAGATTCTACTTCCGTAGATATTCCTTATGGATTCTTGTGCTCCTGAAGTCTGACCTTTTACTTGATGTTCTACGTACCAAACCATTTTAATAAATGGGTTGCACTAGCACATCAAGGAGAACATTAGAAGCGGAGTGCCAAATGTCTCTCGGTCGATTGTTCAGATTTCGTCCCCTTGGCCTCGCTAAGGTGAAATCCTAGAAGGTGTTATCTTCCTTTGCATATGCATCATCCATCACTATTCATCATGGTAGTATGTTGTGTTGCCAGGATCCTCGACACGGATATTGGTAAAACCTTGATGAATATGGAAATGCTCAAGTTCTTGAAGCACGCGCAAGCAAATCATCCCTTGCATTGTCTTCAACAAGGTAGTTCACATCATCCATTCTAGTCCGAGTATGCCATTCCTTCGAACTCCGCCAAACGATTGCTGTGATGTGCCTTAAGCTGGTATAAAGAGTTTCAATGATCTCTATATCAAAAGTAATTCTTTTTGCCACTTAAGGTAATAATTCTACGAGTCACCTTCCCCAAGGTGCCCCGTTATCGAATCATGGCAATTTTCCTTGCTACTTTGAAACCCTCGTCAAATTGTTTCTTCCGTCCCTCCTGATGCATGTTTTGCCTCTCAGCTCTAGAGATGTTTCTATGTCCCATTCTGTGAGTTGATCTTGTGATCATTAAGATGATCCTAAGTTGCTCGAACCTCAGGAAGATTGATTGTTCTAAAAATTCTCCCTTTCTACTCGTTGTCATGTTGGATGTAGTTCTCAAAGCAAGACGTTGAGATCAAGGGGATGCAATGAATCAACATCCTCGAGAAAGACATCTGGATCGTGAAGATTGTGTTAGCTTGTGTCCCTCTGTCTTCTTACCTCACGACTTGAATCTCGGGACGAGATTCTTGTTTAGTGGGGGTGAGTTGTCACATCCCTAGCTTCTGACATTGCACTAGGCTAACTTCATGTGTGCATCATGTTTAAACTTTGAAAGAAACTTGAAATGGGGATTGCCTAAACCCTAGCATTAAAGGAATTCACTAGGTTCAACCAAAATATTTCCAGTAAATCCAAATGGCTTTAAAAAATGTTCATCATTCTTGGAAAATGCTGGAAACAGTAACCAGAGGTGATGCACATTTTTCCATGACATATTTGGCCTCTGGATTAAATCATACTCTATTTGCATTTGGGCATTTAAATGCTATTAAATATTTGAAATGCTCAAATAATCATAAACTACAATGTTTACTGTAGGATATATTCCCAACAGTGATCATGAGTAGTTTCATGATTTTTGGAAGTGTCTAAGTATTTTTAATAAAGCCCTAAAGACTACAGAATATTAGAAAACAGAAACAAATAAAAAAACAGAGAAAGGAAACCTACCTGGCCTCACCTGTCGCAGGCCAGCTGGCCAGCCCACCTGGCCGGCCCAGCCCAGCGCCGCTGCCAGTCATCTCCCACCTCTCGCCAGTAGGACGAGAGGCGTGTGGCCGCCGTGCGCGCCCACGCGCCCCGGCCACCTCCTGCTTGCCGCTTCTCCCTGGACGTCCCCGGAGACGCCACGCGCTCCCCTTGACCCCTCCCGCTCTCCCCCGTGCTCATTCCCTCCCCTGGACCTCTCTCTCTCACCCACCCGAATGGGTGCGTCGCCGCCGCTCGCCACCACCGCGGCCATCGCCTCCCCCTCGCCTCTCCGACATGCCCAGGAGCTCCGCCACCGTCGCCTACGTCTCTCTGTCGACTCACGCGACGCCAAACGCCCCGAAGCGCCGCCCCCGACCTCGTCTTCGTCGTTCGGCCGCCGAGATCACCAGCGACCTCCCGTCTTCATCAACTCCTCCCGACCTCGCCGACCCGCTCGTCGTGACCGTGGTGAGCTGCTGGCCGTTTCCCCCCTCTCCGTTCTCTTCCTCGCATGCCGTAGCGACCGCACCAAGCTCGACCACACCCGCCGCCGCTTGCGCCCGCCGCCGCCGCGGCCCCGGCAACCAAACAGCCCGGGCGTCGTGTCCAACATGCTCGCCGCCTTGCGTAGTTGCTGTAGGTGCCATGAACACGCTGCCACGGCCACTGCAGCCCCGTAGACACAAACACCCGAACGCCAGCGCCGCCCCGAGCTCGTTTCCAGCGAGCTCCGTCCGTCCCCGCTGCTGCCGCATTCCGTTCTGGATGCGGGCGAGCCCCAGCTCCCCACGCGTACCCTCCTCTACTCGATTGGGCGCCGGAGAAGCAATCCCGAGCCCTTCCGCCGTGTCTGCTGCCGCCGGTGGCTAAACGCCGGTGGTTTAGCCCCGGTTGACCAGGGATTTGACCCCCCTTGGGTCATTGACATGTGGGCCCCGGCCCCACTGACATTTTGGTTAGGTTTAACTTAAGGCTAATTAACTATATTAATTAGCTGAGTCGCTGACATATGGGTCCCACTGTCAGGTTTGACTCTGGTTAGGCACTGTTGACCATCTGACGTCACAGTGACGCAGTGCTGACGCAATAACTCATTTATGGATTTATTTTTTATATAGGAAATTCTGGAAAATGTAGCAAACTTCTAAAAATCATAGAAAATAATCTATAACTCAGATTGAAAAGATTTATATATGAAAAATGATCAGAAAAAACCAATCTATCCATCTGTACTGGTTGCATGCATGTCTAAACAACTTAACCTTGATGTTTAGTTCAAAACATGATAAGGCACTATTTAAATTTATAATTTGAGTTTGGGATTGAACCTTTGGTTCAAAATGACCCAAACCCATCTGTTTGTACTTGCATTAGCCAAAACACATTCATACTGCCATGTCTTTGCATGCATCATAATTGTTGCATTGCATTGATTATGTTTCCTTCTCTGTTGCCGGTAATTGTCCCCTCTCGATAGCCGTGATTCCGACGATGAGTTCGATGACACCGATGAAGAACTATAATATCTTCAGAAGTGCCAGGCAAGAAAAACCCCCTTGTTCATTCCGATACAATCCCACTCTCTCGCTCCTGCTCTCTTTTACTGCATTAGGACAACAACGATTCATCTATTACTTGCTGCGGTAGCTGAACCCCTTTATCCTCTGCATGACCTGTCATTGCCACAGTAAATAGATGAAACCCACTAGCATGAGTAGGAGTTGTTTGAGCCCTGATGTGCCTACTCATTTATGATTGTTTGTCATGCCTGCTAAGCTTAGAGTTGTGTCAGGTCTGATTCATCGGGGATGAATTGGAGTTGTGTGAACATGTCCTATTGTGTGTGAGCTAAGTGTGTGAACACGATTTGGTAAAGGTAGCGGTGAGAGGCCATGTAGGAGTACATGGTGGGTTGTCTCATTGAAGCCGTCCTCAGGAACTGAGTTCTGTGTTTGTGATCCATGATACAGTTACTACCACGCATTGGGCCCTAAACCAATGGACCCTCTCAGCTTCTTAATCACCCTTGTCCTCTGTCCAGGAGTTGCACGTAGTTTCTGGTGTTTGTAGTAAGCTGGAGGCTGTGGACAGCGCTGACCCGAGGGGTGGGCTGTGATGCGGTAGGCTCGTGGCCCGGTGTACCGAGTCGCCCGTTTGGTGTCTTGGGAACCCTGCACACATCGTTCGGGGCCGTATGTGGAAACCTCGGCCGGACTCCCTGCGGATGGAACCTGAATAGGCGATAAACCTGGACTAGAGACTTGAGTGTTTAGGTAGGCTGTGGCCGACACCCTCGCTGGGCTTCCGCTTGAAGGTTGCCGAGTACATGCTGTGTAAACGGCGGTAAGTGGTGAGAGCGTGTGTGACGAAGTACACCCCTGCAGGGTTAATATGATCTATTCGAATAGCCGTGTCCACGGTAAAGGACTTCTGGGTTGCCTATAACAGTTCATAGACAAGTGAAAGTGGATACTCTAAAATGCGCAAGATAAGCGTGAGTGCTATGGATGGCGTTCTCGTAGGGAGACAGGAGCGGATCCATAGTAGAGTATTGATATGGTGAATATGTGGACTCGTGTGCGCCACCTCAAAAGAGTTACTTGCAGTCGTAGTTAGGATAGCCACCGAGTCAAAGCTGGCTTGCTGCAGTTAAACTCCACCACCCCCTTTGTTGATACCGATGCATATGTAGATAGTTCTGATGTAAGTCTTGCTGGGTACATTTGTACTCATGTTTGCTTATTTTATGTTTTGCAGAGAGACTTCAGTCTCGCTAGTAGTTCCGCGTGGACTTCGACGTTTAGCTTGTTACCTCAGCTACGATCTTGTGCCCTCGGCAGGATCTAGTAGATAGTCAGGCTTCTCAGCCTTTTTCATTTATAGTTGTTTGTACTCAGACATGTTAAGCTTCCGCATGTGTTTGACTTGTATGCTCTGAATGCTGGGTCGAGAGACCCATGTTTGTAATATCTGGCTCTTCGGAGAGAGTTATGTTGTGATGCCATGTTGTATTTACACATATCGAGCATATTGCGTGTATGATTGAAATGCTTGGTATGTGTGGGATCCGACAACCTAGTTGTTTATCCTTGGTAGCCTCTCTTATGGGGAAATGTAGTCTTGTGCTTCCATGAGCCATAGTAGTCCGCTACAGCCCGGTTCACCGGAGTCCTGCTAGCCCAGCACTACTGCTCCGGACACCTGACTGGCCGGCATGTGATTCACTTCGTTCCTGTGTCTGTCCCTTCGGGGAAATGTCACGCGGTGACATTCGGAGTCCTGCCTAGCGTGCTACAGCCCGGGTTCCTGGAGTCCTGTTAGCCCAGTGCTACAGCCCGGATTCACACGTTGCTGACCGACATGCTCGATGTTGATTCATGTATGCCTGTCCCCGTAAGTTAGTGCCGCTTTGGGTTCACGACTAGCCATGTCGGCCCGGGTTCTCTGTCATATGGGTGCTAGCGACACTATCATATACGTGAGCCAAAAGGCGCAAACGGTCCCGGACCATGGTAAGGCGACACCCGTGGGAATACCGTGCGTGAGGCCGCAAAGTGACATGAGGTGTTACAGGCTAGATCGGTGTGACTTAGAATCGGGGTCCTGACACATTGCCGCCGACTGGCTGGCCGGCAGTCAGCCGGAGGACGACGATGTCCCAATGGAGAACATGGTAGTCGACGATCTGGCGCCAACCCGCTCATGCGTGCCATCCTTGCCGGTGCATTGCACCATGACCATCGGCGAGGCCCGTTCCCAATACATGGACACGGTGAGGTAGAAGCATCAGGAGCAGTTCCGGGAGGCGCAGGCCGACGCCGCCTACAACCACCATCTCCTCCAGGAGCACCTGCAGGCGGAGGAGCAGATCACCACGGAGCGGGTGGAGCAGGAGGCGCTGCTCGACTCGTACCACTCCGCCTGCGAGGGCCGCCTCGAGCGCTGGCGGTACCGCATGCGGGTGGCGGAGGCTGCGGCCGCCTACAAAGAGGGCGATGAAACGGGCTAGGCGCTGTTTGGCGAGACCGAGGACGAGGCAGAAGACAATGCCAGCTCCGATGAGTCCCCGCTCCGCTGGCGTCAACGAGGCCCTACTCCGCCGAGGCCCCGCGGTGCCAACAACGAGGCAGAGGACACCGCCGGCTCCGCCGAGGCCCCGCAGCACCAACAACAAGGCAGAGGACACCGCCGGCTCCACCGTTGCCCCGCCCCGCCAACAAGGAGGCAGACAACATCGCCGGCTCAGCCGAGGCCCCACCCTGCCGGCAACGAGGGGGAGGATTTCCCCCACTCCGCTGAGGCGCAGCCCCGCCAACAACGAGACAGAGGACATCTGTTAGGACCGGATTTTCGGGATATTAATTCTCCAGAAAATGGCCCTTATGCTCACCAGCCCCAGGATTACTGTTAGCTGATGAGGCACCAACTTGATACAAGAATTCCAAGCACAGAACAAAAATATGTAGTACAATACCATTGTGGCCTAGGAGTACAACATTTGGTTTCTAATGGTTTGATGGCGGAAGCGTTTTGTGGTTCATCTGCGTCTATGGGACTTCATTTCCCACAAGAACAGCTAACCAGGATAACTCCTATCTTCACGAGGCTGCTGTCAACACTGCGTAGGTTCCGGGGCTGTCGTCGCAACGCTCTTCTCCACGCAAGAAAATCTGGCCAAGACAATAGCCAGGGACAAGCCAGTGAGTACGTTTGAATGTACTCGCAATCATCAAGAACACGGGTATAATATATCAAACATGCTCCGAATTAATTCTATGATCACAAAGTCTGTCACGAAAAATACGAAATCCATGATACACGCATGCGGTTAAAATATGAGTATGCAATATAGAGATAGAATGTAGTGATCGAGTGTCTGAAATGACTCCTCAAAAAAAAGTGCAAATAAATTAAAAATGCTGCAGTCGGGCGTCTGGGCGACACCACATAAAGGGCTTATAAATAAAAGAAATAACAAATAGGCCATAGTCAGGCGTCTATGCAACACGACATAAAGGGCTTATAAATAAAAGAAATAGCAAGCATGCCACAGTCGGACGTCTGAGCGACACCACATAAAGGGCTTATAGATAAAAGAAATAACAAGCATGCCACAGTCGGGCGTCTGAGCGACACCGCATAAAGGGCCTATAAATAAAAGAAATAACAAGCATGCCACAGTCGGGCGTCTGAGCGACACCACATAAAGGGCTTATAATAGAATAGTTGCAGTGAGTATCCAGGAGGTGGAACCGTCCCAGGGATACTCAATAATTTAAAATAATGAAAAGGGGTTAGTCCACAATAATAGTAATCATAATCGTCACAAGTCACAAGTCATGATCCATGTTCTGGTTTAACATTTTTGCCTCCGAAGACCGACACTAAGACCGACACTTGACCCATCCCAGACTGTAGTCCTTAACCATAGACACGGCTATTCAAATAGATGTATAATCTCTGTAGAGGGTGTACTCTTTACCCACGGGTAACGGATTTCTTTAGTCCATCGGGACTAATTCCGTCTACGGTCTTTCAATTGAAAACACGCCTGACCTGCACACACCAGCCTAACTTACCGGTGTCTGGAATCACCCACAACACCTGTCAAGCCAAACTCTAAGTGGGGAGGCTACAACCTCGACGTAGCATGGGATCAAATTTATATATGCGCGCTCTAAGGGGTGCCCCCCTCTCGGTCCCAACCGGAAACACCCATGCCCCCGGACCGGATGACTGGCTTTAATCCATGGCCATGGGACCCTCATCACGGCCTCTCTGTACGGTGTGTGCTAGGACGGGGTTGACAACTTACTGAACCGTACCCTACCTATGGCAGGGACAAGTGGTAGTACGAAGAAAGTATGGGGGTTACTGGACAAGACTCGATCTACGGCCGACTCAGGAGGTTCAAGTGTTCCCTGCATGATTAGCATAAAAAAATATTTCCAATAACAGATAAGCTTAACACTCATCAAGCCCCACCATGCCATACCGGACATACTCGTCTCAACGAGGGACTAGGGACAAGCTCGCGTCTACCCAAGACTGCAACTTTCCCGACTTCCTTCCGGTATGCATGAGAAGCTTACGAGGAAGGTCACTATCATCAACATATCCATTTATAATAGCAAGGAAATCTCCATATTGCACTCATGCATATGATTTTACCGTCACATAAAATAGCGTATGCTCCAAGTCCAGGTGATGTTATAACCATATCAACAACATCCAAAAATATTAAGCCGGGGTTCAGAATGCTTGCCTTCAAGTGTATGCATGTGGTGGTGCACTTTTTGAAGGTTGCCTTTTCTCCAAAAATCCTATTTTGAGAAATATATAAATAACACACATTTCAAATACAGTACAAAAAGTTGTCCCAAATATTTTTGAAATAAATCTTAAAATAAACTAGATGAAATTTTAGAGAGGTAGGAAAAATAATCAACTCATTTGGAGTTTTATTTTAAAAGTTATAGCCAGTCAAAGATTAGTCAAACTTCTGTTTTTAAATAAAACCAGAAAAGAAAACGCTTCGAGGAAAATACGCTTTCAAAGCAGAGGTGACGTACTCGGGACTTTGCGCTTTCACTTAAACAGAGAGGACGGGGGAGCGGGTCACTGACATTGGGTCCAGGGGGCCCACTGGTCAGGTTTGACCGTTCTTCCTCTCCCTCCTTTCTCTCTGCCCGAACGGGGCGGGGCTCCGGCGACCGCCGTCGGCGAACGGCAGCTCCCCACGGGGCCCCGAGGGCAGGGATGGATCCGCCAGACCGAGGCGGTCCTCCCGGTGGGTGCTAGGCGGGTGGGGACGGAGAAAGTCACCGGCGGCGAGCTTCGCGGCGGACGGTGGTTCGGGAGCAGAGTGGGTTTTGGGCTCCGGTGGTCCTTGGTCGAGGCTGAGTCGCTAGGCAGCTCCGCAATACTATGGGGAAACTCTTGGTGGCGTTGGATGGGCGGGGGAAGCTCCGGTTGCGACGTATGGCACTGGATTGCGGCGGCGACCGAACTGGCCAGAGACGAGGAAGAAGGACCCTCCCCGTCGATTGCTGGCTAAGGGGAAACTATGGGGGTGGCCTGGGGTTGCCTGAGTGCTCGGAGGAGCACGGGGCCTCCTTAAATAGGCGCTCGAGGCTGGCCCCCGCGGTGGATAAGATCGACGGTGAGTCGCCGTTGCTGTAGCTGCAGGGCGTCATGGCGGCGACGAGCGCGTGCCGACGAGCATGTGGATGAGCCCGGGCTGTACACAGGGGGCAGCTGGCGCGCGCGGGTGGCTTGGGCGGCGCCGTCCACAGCAGAGCCCGCTGCCGACGTCGACGTGCCGCCAAGGGGGCTCTGCCGGAGGCGCTGTAGGGCGCCAGTGCGGCTTGGAGGTTTGCGGCGAGGGGGCGAGTGTATGGCGCGGCTCTGCAGGCAAGCTGGGGCCAGTGACGGGGCGCGTCGACCCGAGCGCACGCACATGCAAAACGCGCGCTCTGGCCGCGCCCAGAGCACGCACACCAGGTGTTCGACGAAATGCCAGTGCGCGCTAGAGAGCTTGGGTGAGGCGGGAAGTCAACAGGCAAGGCTTAGGGATATCAGGGAGGTTAGTGGACATGCTGGATGGGTCAGGGGCTCAAGCTCACAATGCAAACCAGAAGACATGCCAAATCTGTTCCTGCACACAGGGTGTTCGACAGAATGCCATGGTCATCTAGGCAACTCTTGGGGTGGCCAAACTCTCCAGATCCTAGTCTCTTTAGGAGCTAAAGAAGGTGGTAAGGTTAGTTTGGCAAAAACATAAATTTGTTAGTGCAAGTTTTTGAGAAAACCAGTTTTGGGAAAAAACTAGAGGCTATCCTTGCATGCACCAAAAATGCTCCAATGGGTCCAATCTCTTGGACTTAAGGGTTTGGTAGGGAGGACTATAAGTAGGGAAAAGCTCAAGGGCACTAGAGCAAAATAAAACAGGGTTGCAGTACAAATCACCAAACTGGAGCAGAATGAAGATGAGGATGATTCACTCAAATTTTTCAAAGAACATCACTGGGTTTTTGCATGAAGTTGAATTATATGCATCTCCTGGCATCACCAAACACTTGGAAGAATTTTTAGAAGAATATTTAAATAGGTTGTAGTGCAAAAAGGGGATCCAACTTTATGAAAGATCATTTTAAAAGAACAAAGCTCATGAAAAATAATTATGCAAATAAATCCACTGATAAAGAATTGATTTTATAAAGAGGGCATACAAGTCCAATAATACATTTGGAAAGTTTCCACCAGAGGTAAAAAAACCACAATATTTAAAGAGAACAGGGGTTCTGAAATCAAAGATAAATCCAGAAAACAAAAAATTTAATTTCCTGGCAAAATTTTAATTAATAAAACAAGTTCAAAATTTTGGGGTGTTACAACATCGCCGGCTCCGTCGAGGCCCCGCCCCGCTGCCAACAGGCCGCGCCACACAGAAAACAAGGAAGAGTAGAACACGGTAGGTCGCCGCCGCTCGGGTCCAAGTAAGGCCACCGCTGCTACCCTCCAGTTGAAGCCAAGCTAGGCGGGTTGACCATTGACGGCCGATTAGCTTCTTGGCGGCGACGTGGAGTCGGAGAGCTATGTTGGAGAAGGACGCTGCTTCAGTTACTTAACTGTAGGTGCAGTTGGGTCACTGGCATGTGGACCCAAGAGGCATTTGGCCCACATATAAGTGATGCAACTGCACCTGCTGTTATGTCACTGAAGCTCAGTCCGCTAGAGAAGAAGCTTCTGTTCGGCTCAGCCGGACACGGGTGCTACGGTTAATTAATTATACCTCCAGCGCACCCCTTTTTAGTTGAAGAATGTATGAAATGTAATGAAATCCGACATGTTTATATGAAATCCGACAGTGTATGAATGAATTTAGTTCGATTTGTTTGAATGCTTGTATCACTGGCATTGGATGAACATGCAAAACAATACGTACTAGCATTATTCCTAGGGTGATCACCTCGTTTGTAGCAGTTTCACATGTACTCCCTCCGGTCCTTTTTAGTCTGCATATTAGTTTTGTCTAAAGTCAACGTATCTCTACTTTGACCAATCTATAGAAAAAAGTATCAACATTCACAATGTAAAATCAACTAACTTGAAAGAAATCTAAAATGCTAAGTAAAAAGGAACAGAGGGAGTACAAAATTTAGCGTTCCTGTACATTGCAATCAATACACAGGCCTGGCAATTCATAGAGAACATTCAAAACAATCGATGATTATGCATCTCAGCGATTCACATGTCAGAGCCAGTATTTACTTCACAACTAAATAATAAAGAAAAATCGATAGATGCTGCTAACAGCAAAGGGCGTCCCATTTGAAAATATCAAGCGCATGTCTTCTTGCTAACATCAATGAGCAAAATTTGACAAGGTTGTCCCATTCCAAAATGTCAAATGCGTGTTATTTTGCGTACATCAATGAGGAAACTTTGACAAGGTTTTCCCATTCCAAAATATCAAGTTCCTACGATTGTGGAATGGGCAGGGTTTGCCATCAGTTCGCACATTGACATGGCACCTCGTGCTAAATAAACCAGTTGTTCTTTTTGTGCAGTTCCACCGAAATCAACCAAATTCGTGCGTAGCTTGTATGATTTCGCCTTTATATGTTGTAACGCCTTGAACATATCGGCACCTCCTTTCTTGTGGTGGAAATGAATGATTCGAGAATATTCGATGTATTTGTAAACATTTTGTGCAGTTCCCATTGAAATCAAGCTGAGCACCCCTATTTGCATAAATACAAAAAAAGCGATTAGTATAAAGCAAACTGTACTATGAATTGACAGTTTAAACAGTCAACCTACATGATCCATGCAGAGCGCACATTTAAAAAAAATGGAACTCACCGGAAGGAATCGTAAAACAACATTGTACTGGCCATCACAACAATAAAGATGCAGATCCGTGAGTCCTTTTGAGCTGAAGTTAGTTTGTTCTTGTGGGAAATAATGTAACCATCCTTCAACTGCTCCCTTCTTAAGAAGATAGGCTTGGCTTCTTTATCCTGGCATAATCGGAACTAGGCACTTCACGTACTCCATATTCTTCTTCAGAGGAGGATCATCCTGTTGTGCAAAGACAAGAGGACAACTAAATGCTAGCATCCCTGTTTGCTCGAAAAAAAGGAAAGGAAATATTTAAAACAACACAGATGAAGCACTTCTCAAGGACAATACCACTTTCTCAAGACAGTATCTAAATAGTAGCACAACACCAATAGAGATGAGAAAGCTCAATCATATGGATGAAATCTGTGGGCGCGTACCAACCTTTGTCAGGAGGCTTATTGTGTAGAGCATACAGATCAAGCACTTCTCCGGAACCATCTCTTGTTATCTACTGTGGTTGCCATGCTTACTATATACTCCTCGATTAGTTTAATGTTTCCAACATCTTCTTATGCAGTTCCACTAAAATATATGGTATCTTCAAAGAAGATCCCTGTTTGCACAAGTAGAGATAATTACATATTACATTAAGAGTGGCATCAAATCAGTGGCAAAACAATTGCTCGTTCTAGCCATAGCAATAAATTAAGATGCAAAACTATATCGTTACTTCTGTCATCACAGTTCCATTGCTTCATTACAGCACCGGGAGTTGATTTTTGTTTTTCTTCCGCTTGTTCTTCCCCTTCATCACTTGGTTCAATAACAGACAAGCTTCGCCTTCAATGTAAGATTTGGCATGTCAATTAGGGAGGACAAGTATAGCACTAAACAACGACGTTAATTTTCAGATGAAAGTGGCAAAATACAGGCCAACAATTGTGAAATATCCTTATCTTACCTCAATGGGGTATTATGGTGCACATACAGATTGGAAGTCTTGTCTCCATTTGTGCAGTTCCCTAAAATCAAGCAACATTAGCGTACAAGTAGCACAACATATGAAAGCACACTGCACAATCATGTGAAAGAAGGCTAGTACTGACCTCTCATGACGCGGAATTCAAACAACTCACAAGAAGAAGATCTGAACCAAATTTGCCAACACGGATAGGAAGTAAGATCTCCTCTTGTGCAATTCCACTAAGATCAAGCAATCAAGCAACGTTGTCAGTGTGACATTTTGTTTGAACTACACAAAACACTCTTAAAACAAAAGTGTTTTGTGTAGTGCAACAAAAGGTCACAATAGCAACGAGGTGAAGTAGATAACCCTGTTTACACAGAGGTGCAAAGGAAACAACTAGTGGTCAATAACGGTGGATGACACAAAAGCCAACAAAAAGAAGCATCTAACTTATCTAAATGGGAAAGAAAGCAAGACAGTAGCATTTCTCAAACAGTGGCATTAATTAATATTAACAGACAGATTATATTAACAATAAAATTCGTTAAACATGTAATTTGCTTTTAACTGTGGCATTGCATCAATTTTCCAGCGGCATTATTAGAGGGTGTTTGTTTACAGGGACATTTTGGTGTAGGGACTAAAAAAGTCCATGTCAGAGCCATCTAAACCAAACAGGAGGGACTTTTAGGGACTAAAGAAAGAAGACCCCGAGGGAGAGTCTTTTGGGGACTTTTTCCAACAGTTGCCCCTGCCCCGCATTGTAGCTTGTCTCTATTAGTTCATTACTAGGGGTAACATGGTCTTTTAGCATGTCATTTAATAAACTCTAGTCCATGTTTAGTCCCTGGAACCAAGTAGGTAGGGACTAGGGAGTTTTTAACCAAACAGGGCCTTAGATTAACAACAGCTAAAGAGTTGCACGGGACAGTGGACGCACCAGCACCATGTGCATCTACCAATGTATGATGGGGTGATGCACAGTCTGTTGCAACAAAGAACAAAAATAACCAAGGAGCATATTTGTGTTAGTCCCAGTTTTTTTATCTTTAGACACCTTTCCCTATGTGAGCGCAGCAAATCTAGTCCCGCTCAAACTCTACAGCCTTGTCCCCCAAAACAAAAGATCAGTTCGTTACAGATGTGCGTACTATGTTTGTTATTGTTTCCCCTTTTTGACCAACGTAGGTGCTGGATAGCCAGTCTGTACTAGTACTTTCCCCCTTCCTTTCCTCTTTGAACCACGTCCTAGATTCATGCTATACAACTTTCCCCACTACTTTCCTGTTTGATCCAACACCTAGATTCGAGTGCAGAAGCGGAAAAAGCCCACATGCAGCTAGAGCAATGCATGTGGAATAAGTAAATTATACCTTAAGGTTCTTGGGGTGGGGTTCGGTGGGCGGCCGGGGGCCGTTCGGCCCACACTATGTACGGCGGCGAGGAAGAAGGGGTCGGCGGCCCTCTCGCGCCGCCGCTGGGTGAAAGAGAACAGCTGCGCCGGAGTGGATTCCCTTCCTCACCAACGGCGACAGTGTTAAGCCTCCTTCCCTTCCTGGCGGACGGATCCTGCCGGCTCTTTGACCAGCAGTGAGGGGAGAGAGAGGCCAACGAAGTCTTGTTTAGATCTGGAGAGGGTAGGAGAGTGTCAAGAGAGAAACTACAAGCATTGAGGCTCCAGTGTATATATATATATATACTGTAGAGATAGTGTGAAGAGTGCAAACCGTAGAAAACAAGCGCCGAGGCTGCAGCGTATACGTGATGAGGTGATTATACGGTCACTACGAGAACGTATAGCTCCATATCCTTCCATTTTGACCAGTCAAAGAATCCTCCTGGCACCGCCCCAGATCACTTTCTCTCTCTGTCATGCGGGGCCTGCCTGTCATTGGGTGGAAGAAAGAAGTCGAACAAAAACAAAATTACGCTCAAGTGTAGTTATCGAACCCAAGACCTCAAGTTTGATGAGCGAACAGGCTAACCAGCTACACCAGCCCCATGTTATGTTTAACGCGAGGAAAATAACCTTTAATACATTCCTGCATTCGTGTGACAAGCATGCCGTGTTTTTTTTTCGTGGGAGTCATTGGGATTTAAAGTGGTGTATCTTACCTCACACATCTCGCTACTGCTCGTGAACACTGTCCAATTGATCCCTCTGTTCGCTCACGTACTATTTTAAGTGAATCCGTATTATAACATGCACACAATTTTGGGCACTTGTATTCGACCTAAGTCAGTGTGCCACCGTATCTCGTACTACTCCCTCCGTCTAGGTGTAATAAGTCACGTCAGAAGGTGCAGCGGGACCAAGGTGCAAGCAGATTCGAAACGAGGTGCAAGCAGATTGGAGGAGAAGGAGAAGCTTGACAGGTCCTTCCTCCAATCAAAGCCTAATTTCTGTCTCTAAAGGCAACAATTAATCACAACAAGTAAGAGATGCCATTTTAGCTACCATGCAGGGCCACGTATTAACTCACATGCATCAACGCATAGGTGCGCTCCATGCATTGGGTTTCCGGGGGAGATGACAAGGCAAAGTAAGGAGTGTTTGGTTACATTGCTAGGCTGGTCATAGTGGTGCGTAACTTGGACTAGTAACATGCATATGTTACTAGTCTATGTTACTACTTTCATAGTAGGTAGTAACATACGGATGGTAACATGAAAGTCTTCATCAATTGAGATATAGACTCATTTTACCTCGACGTGTGTGTGTGTGTGTGTGTGTTTAACAGCATCTGTGTGTTAGAGAGAGCGACACATCGACCTACTCCTATAGAGAGATGCTGTGTAGTGTACGATTTAGCCGCGAGAGTCGGTGCATCCTCTCGTTTCCGGGCGTCCGGTCGGGACAGGCGGGACAGCTGCCACGCCCGCTCCTGACCAGCCTGGCCCACCGAAAGCCCCTCCATCGCTTGCGCGCACTTCCCGCTCGAAACGGTCAGCGCCGCTCCAAAGAATCGGTGCCGCATTCATGCCCGGGCAGAGCGGACGCGACCTCCCACTGGCGCCTGCATTGAAGGGAGAAGCGGATTCAAGAGTGATGGTTTCTTCGTCCGTCCAACTTACTGCTGGGTCTATGTGATTTGACGGCTCATTGGCCATTATTACTGAGGTGGTAGGACTGCTAGATGTCCCACGCTTTCGGCGAAAGGAGGTACTACTAGATTACAATTTTCTCCATACTCTGCGGGGGAGTGCGAGTGCAGTGAAAACACGCAGGCTCAGTGATTACATGGCCCACCTCACACTATCACCATTTTTTCTAGACACCGTGCGACACCTAACTCTTTACATAGTACTAGTATAGTACGTACAGTAATTTATCAGCGAGATAAATTTGTACAATGATATGAAGCTTCTAGCTTTTGTTTCATGTATCTTGCATCCAAGGTTGCCTGTTGCAACATTTCATCAAATACAAAGGAGACTAACATGCATGCTATTGCATCTCAATGATTGACAGATGATAGCCAATATGTACTTCCTCCGTTCCAAAATAAGTGTCTCCACTGTATGCAAACTTTAGTACAAAGTTGTACTAGTACTAAAGTTGACACTTATTTTGGAACAGAGATAGCTAAAGAAAAAAATGATCCATGCAGTCCCTAGCCCCTGAACCGTTGGAGCTTCCTAAGAAATGAAGTTTGCAACCCTTTGACCATCGGATCATTTGTGCAGTTTCACCAAAATCTTGATGAGCATCCCTGTGGCAAAGAAATTGAAGAAGCGTGATTAGAATAAGATTACTGGGACTAGTTTATGAGACATAAACTCATCACAAATACAGTACGTAGAAGCCAGTAGAGGTATGTGCGGGGCAAAGAAGTAGAGAAATATCCACATGGAGTGATGTGGGCAGCTGGAGCAGTGGTGCAAGCCGGCTGTAAAGGGGGTTGTACCTGAGGGATGTCGAGACGTAGCTCACCCTAGAGGAGGGCGGCGGGAGGAGGAAACTGCCCACGTCGCGGCAGTGAGCAATGGACGAAGCCAACCTCACCGGCTTTGTGAGAGAGAATGGCGGGGACCCCTGATAGGGACGTGCCGATAGTGGGTTTTCGCCGTGAGCGACAGCGACCGCATCTGCACTAAGGATCCACCCCTTCCCCCGGCGGACGTGATCCGCCGGGATGTTAGAGATGTGGCCACAGTCGTTTTGTGAGAGAGAGTGTGTGAAGACTGAAGAGAGCAACCCCAGCAAGCAACCGTGTAGGCTCGTCCTGCCTATGTATATAGTGGAGCAGTTTCCTTTTCTTTCCATATGAACCTATTTATATTGCGTACGTGCCACTGAAAAAAAACATTATTTATAAATGACGTGGCACCTACTACTCATTCTCCTATAAACCTTGCACTTGGCATCTCCAAAATATTAACCTTGCGATTGGCTCTTCGCCTCTTCGGGAAGTTGAGCAATAATGGTACTGCAGTATATATCGTTCTGGCTATATGAGACCGAATGAATTGCTGCCCGTCCACCACGTGGGCGAGGGTCGAGGGGCGAGGGAGAGTGCATACTACTACGTCCGTTTCAATATGGACTACATACGGAGCAAAATGAGTGAATCTACACTCTAAAATATGTCTATATACATCACTGTTTGGAGTATGTACTAGTAGTTCATATTGAAATCTACTAAAGGACATATATTGTCGGGGCCGTATTTCCGGGAGATAAATTCCCAGCAAACGACCCTTATGTTTCCACCAGCCCCAAGATTACTGTTGCTGGTGGATATTTCCTTGATACAGAATTCCAAGCAATTACAAGGATTTGAGTATAAGACCTTATAGGTCCATTGAGTACAACAAGGATCTCTAGTGGTGGATGATGGAAGCAACTCGTGGATCTCCAATGTTGATGGGACTCCATTCCCACGAGAACAGCTGACCTGGATAAGTCCTATCTCGTGTGGCTGCTATCTTCGAATCCTAGGTTGCGGGGTGTCTCCGTAATGCTCCTCACTGAGTCATGATCTGGCCAAGACAATAGCCAGGGACAAGCCAGTGAGTATGTTTGAATGTACTCGCAAACATCAAGAAGAAAAGATATACCGGATGCATATGCTCATGATGAATTAAAATTACATGCATGTGCTGACTGAGTATTAAAGCATGGCATGACAAATATTCATACAGAAAATAAGTCATGTTATTGGTAAATCAAAGAAATGAAATGGAACGTTGGGCGTTGGACCGCCCAAGAAATTCCAAGAGAAATGCCAAACGGGTGTCTAAAAGAGAATCAGGCGAGACAAGACTGCCCAAGAACTCAAGCGACGCCACGAGAGGTCTTGAAAAGAAATGCCAAACAGGTGTCTAAAAGCGACGCCTCGAGAGGTCTTGAAAATAAATGCCACAGTCGGGTGTCTGGGCGACGCCTCATAAAGGGCTTATAAGAAAAAAAATAACACAAGTATCCAGGTGGACTAGCCATCCCAAGTGATACTCAGAAATGAAAATAAACTTGAGTATCCCGAGTAGTCTAGCCATCCCCAAGAGATACTCAAGGTTAAACACAAGAGGAAAGGTTAGTCCACAACAATATCCATATCAACAATAATATTCATAACACTAGTAGGAAAAGGGGCTTTTACCCCGGTTCATAAGGGCCTTTAGTCCCGGTTCTGGAACCGGGACTAAAGGGTCGTTACTAATGCCCTAGCCCTTTAGTCCCGGTTCTTACACGAACTGGGACTGAAGGCCGTCCACGTGGCCGGTGCGGGGAGCCCAGGCAGGAGGGCCTTTGGTCCCGGTTAGTGCCACCAACCGGGACCAATTGGCATCCAGGCGTCAGCCCCTAGCAGGAGCTGAGGTTTTTGTTTTTTTGAAAGGGGGTGGTTTAGGGGTTTTGGGGGGTTAATTTAGGTGTTTCATATATTGTGTTAGCTAGCTAATTAATAGAGAGAAGTGTCCTCTCTTATCTCCGTGCTTGGTCGACGCTACGTACTATATACATATGGAGAGGAGTAGACACGCTAGCTAGTAATCAAATGAAGGAAACAGAAGATCGTCATGAACATATGCAGACAGAGAGAAGTGATATCGACCACCTCTCCTTCTCCGAGATATTGGTCGAACAACAAGTTCTCGTATATCTATCTGACACTACCGGCTACATATGTACAATAATTATCTCTTACAATACAATCTCCTAATTATATTGTAGGAACACAGGGTCCACATAGTATTCTCCGTTTTCAGCGATCACGTGGTCAAGGAAGAATGCCGCCAATTCCTCTTGAATTCCTCGCATACGATCTTCTGCTAGGAGTTGATCCCGCTTCCGAAAAATCTAATTTGAAGAAGGGGTCAATACATATATATATGAATAAATGAAACTCAACACAAATGATGGTAATAAAATAAAAGTGTGAATATTATTGCTTACGCACTTCATATTGTTCTTCAGTGTAGCCCCGCTCATAGGTATGGTAGCGGATGGACTCGCAAACGTAGTATCCACAGTAATTATTCCCGGGTTGCTGCCACAACCACTTTACAAGAAATAGAGGTCAATCAAACTGATAAGCAAGCATGCTAAATGGTATTGATCAAACTAGCGCTTGAATCACTAGGAGATGCGCGGAACATGCTACTATAGTACTTACTTTCGGGTGTCTAAATTGCAGCTGGTTCGGCAGTCCCGGGGCTTTTGAGGTGAATTTTCTCCAAACCCTGCCAGACAAGGAAAAAAATTACTTGATATCAGGAAATGAACAAAGTTGCTGATATGGTGGATAATGATCGATTTAACTTACTTCTAGAGCATTTGAGTCATGTTCGCATAGTCCTGGGGATCTATTCGTCTCGAGTCTAAGACGGTTACTACTCCCGGCTCAAGCTTAATCTCTAGGAGAATATAGTGGAAGCTGCGCATGCATGCATAAGTCATCAATTACATTACCATAACCTAGACTAATAAGGGAAACCGAATATGCAGAAGACAATAACACTCACTTGAAGTTGTAAGGAAAGAGTATTATATCTTTGTTTTGATTTAATACCAACGATTGTAGCAAGTTGGCCTTGGCTTCTTTGGGATGTTTTTCAACCGTATATGCATCTATGAGATTTGTGTTGATGAACCCCATATCACCGATTTGTCTTTTCTTCAATTCGGCGATCTTCAATCTGCATAATATAGTGAGGATAAGTATAAATACATGCAATGAAAGAGCTGACCTATATAGAGAGACTTAATGACAGAAGTAGTACTACTTACAGACAGTAGCAAGTGATCATTGTTTTATCGAGGGACTTTAGATTGTAAAACTGGAAGAAATCCTCAAATGGAACATTCAGCAGTTCAATTCCAACGAGGTCATGCTCCGGTTTAACTCTCAGCCTCACAGTACTCATCCCATCAGACTCTCTGCAGGATTTCATGTACCAATCATGTAGTCTTCGCATCATCGTGCTTAGAGATCTGACATCTTTGACGAGAGGCTTCCCGTAATGGTATTTGTGGTTGTCCACCTCCATGATTTCATAATGTACATCGTCGAGCAGGTAATCTCCAAGATTGATATAACCGGGCACCATACCCGGATCATTAGCGACGATGTCTTTTGACACCTTGAGCGGGGGGCACGATTGGTTCGCTTGTTCGCTGAGCTGGGCAATTTTTTTCCCAGCTCGTCGTTCTTTCATCCTTTTATCACTGACAGTACTTCCCGACCGCTCCGCTCCGGCATATGCCTTTCCAAGAACGCGCTCGTAGTTGCCTCTTGGCGGAGACTTTGGTGGTTTTGTCAGGGCAGCCAGAGTGCGCTTTGCTTTCACCGGATCTACCTTCTCCTCCGGAGGTGGATGTTTCTTTGCTTTGACCCCTTCAAGGAAGTTCTTCACTTCGGCTCGCACGATCTTCGCGTTCTCCTCCTCGGTCCTCTCATATGGTAACTTCTCTGGAGTCTTCAGAGAAGGACCGAATCTTTATTGCCTCCCGCCTCTGGCAGCTGTACTGCTAGACGCCGGCAGAGCAGACGGAGCGGCTGCGGCTGTCTTCTTTCCTTGCTTACGAGGCGGAGGAGAAGGACTACGACGCGCCGGAGCAGCCGCAGCGGCGGCGGGTCTCTTCCGCCCTTGCTGATGAGGCGGAGAAGGAGGAGGCTGGCTGCCCTGGCGCGCCGGCGCTGGCGGAGAAGGAGGCGGAGTGCCGCCATGCGCCGGATAAGGAGGCTGAGTGCCCTGATCACTCGCCGGAGGAGGAGGCGGAGGAGGAGGCGGAGTGCCCTTACTCACCGGAGCCGTCCAGTTCGGAAGCTTGATGAGCTCCTTCCGCCATAGGCATGGAGTCTTCAAAGCTAAACCCAGCCGAGTCTCCCCTTCACCGGTAGGGTGGTCAAGCTGGAGGTCCTCAAATCCCTCCGTTATTTCATCCACCATCACACTAGCATATCCTTCTGGAATCGGCCGGCAGTGGTAGGTTGCGCCGGGTTCAGTAGGTAAAACAGAGCCAACAGCCGCCTTGACTTTCAAGTTCTGCCATTCCGCCATAAGGTGGCAATGTTGAGACTCCGTGATAGCATCCACGGGGTAGCTAGGAGTAGCCGCATGCTCCAGCTGAGGCAGCTTGGTGGAAGCCACGCTGCTTCTACGCTGAGATGGCGGTGTAGCTTCGGGGGCAGTTTCGGCATTTCTATTGCCGTCTCGTTCCTCTAGCACTTGAACCCTTTCGTGCAGACGCTGAATTTGGATCTGCTCCACTTTTTTCCTCCTCTCCTGGGTTTTGTAACCGCCCGCGTCCGAAAAACCAGCCTTCCACGGAAAGGAGCCTGGCGTGCCTCGTGTCCGTCCAGGGTGCTCAGGATTCCCGAGGGCCATTGTGAGCTCGTCGTTCTCTCTGTCTGGAACGAACGTCCCTTGCTGCGCTGCATCGATATAGTGCTTAAGCTTCTTGACGGGTATTGCAAGTTGCTCGTCCGTCCAACGACACCTCCCTGATACAGGGTCCAAGGTTCCGCCAGCCCCGAAGAACCAAGTCCGGCAACGGTCTGGCCAGTTCATTGTCTCTGGTTCGATCCCTTTATCAAGCAGATCCCTCTCAGACTTGGCCCACTTAGGCCGGGCTTTGAGGTAGCCACCTGACCCCGTGCGATGGTGAAGCTTCTTCTTCGCAGCATTCTGCTTGTTTGTCGCTGACATCTTCTTACTCTTTTCCGATGTCTTGTGGGCCACAAATGCGGGCCAGTGATCTCTGATCTTCTCATACCGGCCGATGAATTCTGGTGTCTCTTCTTTGTCGACAAAAGTTTTCAGCTCATTCTTCCACCTCCTGAATAGGTCTGCCATCTTCTTAAGAGCATGAGACTTGATTAATTGCTCTATAACTGGCTTCTCCGGATCCTCCTCTGGCGGTAGGGTGAAATTTGCCTTCAGCTCAGTCCAAAGATCATCTTTCTGCATATCATTGACATAAGACACCTCAGGGTCTTCCTTCTTAGGCTTATACCATTGGTGGATGCTGATCGGGATCTTGTCCCTAACTAGAACCCCGCACTGAGCAGCAAAAGCATCCTTTGTCCAGAGGGGTTCAATCGGTTGGCCGTCGCGCGCGATTTCTGTGATCTCAAACCTTTCATCCGAGCGCAACTTTCTCTTTGGGCCTCGTCTCTTTACCGCAGTTGTGCTCGATCCGGAGGGCTAGAAAAAAGAAGAAAGACGAGTGTTAATTAATATGTGTACATACCAAAACAACGAATGCATCAATTAGCTAGTCAACACTTAACTAATATATTTACCTGGCCGGACTCTGTTCGGTCACCGGAGCCGTCACCACGGGCTCCTTCTTGCACCAGCATTGGGTCACCGGAGCCATCATAATCATGTCTTTCCTCCTCCACTCTTCGATCACCGTAGCCTGCTTCTTCACCCTGTTCTTCCAGACCATCATTGTCATTAAGATACGACAAGATATCACCTCCGGCTAAGATTATGTCCCCCAACACATCTTCTGCTTGCTCATCTCGTCCGTGCTCCATTGTTTCTGCAAATATTACAACATGGCAATTATTACACAAACATGACAGCAGGTGGATATATTAGTGCAAACGTAGACCTAGCTTATTCCGGGTTTGGGGTGGCCTAGGCAACGCTTCAAGGGTAGGGGCGCGGCGGGAGGGGGTAGGAGACCGACATCGTTTTTTTCTAGGGTTTGGGTGTCCTCGAGAGTTTTGGTCGAGCGAGAGGGCCGGGGGGGTGCTCCCGTGGTATAAGTTATCACGGTCGAGAGGGGTATACATATCGACCGTCCATCATGTCGAAGTTATCTGGGAGGGAGTTATATATATCGACAACGACGACATACATACACGGGAAAATAATGTTATCGGGGAGGGGGTATATATCGACCCCTCCCCACGTGTTGAAGTTATCGGGAGGGGGTTTTATATCGACAACGACGACATACATACACGGGAAAATAATGTTATCGAGGAGGGGGTATATCGACCCCCCCTCGTGTTGAAGTTATCCCCCCTCGTGTTGAAGTTATCGGGAGGGGGTAATATCGACAACGACAACATACATACACGGGAAAATAATGTTATCGGGGAGGGGGTATATCGACCCCCCCACGTGTTGAAGTTATCAGGAGGGGGTTATATCGACAACGACGACATATATACACGGGGAAATAAT
>NC_057802.1:99887031-99927101 GCF_018294505.1 Triticum aestivum
TTTTTAAATTTTTTGCATTATTTATTTTCTTTTGTTTTTTGCTTTATTTTTTAATTCTTTTTGCTTTTAGGTCAGCAAAATTATAAACTGTCTGTTAGTGCCATTAGTTTTAGAAAACATATAAACTTTCTATTAGTGCCATTAGTTCTTTATGAAAATTCTTTTTGCTGTATTTAGTTTTTTATTTTCTTTTTTGCTATATTTATTTTGTTTTATTTCTACTTACAACAAAAAACTTATTTATTTTATTTTATTTTGTTTCTAATTACTTATTTATTTTACTTTATGATAATTCTTTCTGCTATTAAAGTTTCTATCAAAAAAAGTTCTTTATGAAAATTCTTTTTGCTTTTAATGATTAAAAATAAAAAAGAGGCGCAATGCGCGTTGATTTGCTTCAAGCCTTTCGGAATAGTGTAGACTGCACTGCACATAGCTCGATGCAGTCTACCTTATACCTCAAGGCTTGAAGCTAAGCAACGTGAGCATTGCGCCTCTTCTTCATCGTCTCTGCACTCAGGGCTTATAAACCGCTCCTAGTGCCTCTCAGCTAGCAAGGTGGGACTAAAAAACTGCTTAGCTAGTAAGAAACTCTAGTACCGGTTCATGCCACGAACAGGTACTAAAGGTGCTCGTGGGGCCACAGCCTCATTAGTACCGGTTCGTGGCACCAACAGGGACCAAAGGGTGGAATTGGTCCCGGTTCGTGCCACCAACCGGGACCAATGGCCTTGCACAGCGGCGTGGTGGTGAGTTTAGTCCCACCTCGCTAGCTAAGAGAGAGCCGCACCTGTTTATAAGGTGTGGTGCGCCTGAGTTGTCGAGCTCCTCTCTAAAGCAGGCTTACGGGCCTAACCTCTCTGCACTCAAGGCTTATAAAGCGTTTCAAATGAACTCTGAAAAGGTTGAAAGTTGGCATGGTATCATCATTTCATCCACATAGCATGTGCAAGAAAGTTGAGAGGGTTACGGCAAAAACTAGATGCACTTCTTGTACAAAACGGACAATGGTATCATACTCGTCTATTACAAAGTTGGCATGCTATCATCATAATAGTTGCGGGAGAAAGTCTTCACTTTTTCTTCGCTTGTGTCATTTGCTTATTGCGCCGTAACCATGGATAATCTTCATCGTTTATCAGGATGCTTGGGTCAGCCTTGACTTTGAAGGGAGGAATTTCATGAAACTTTTCATAATCTTCAGACATGTCTGTCTTGCCCTCCACTCCCACAATGTCCCTTTTTCCTGAAAGAACTATGTGCCGCTTTGGCTCATCGTATGATGTATTTGCTTCCTTATCTTTTCTTTTCCTCGGTCTGGTAGACATGTCCTTCACATAGATAACCCGTGCCACATCATTGGCTAGGACGAACGGTTCGTCAGTGTACCCAAGATTGTTCAGATCCACTGTTGTCATTCCGTACTGTGGGTCTACCTGTACCCCGCCTCCTGACAGATTGACCCATTTGCACTTAAACAATGGGACCTTAAAATCATGTCCGTAGTCAAGTTCCCATATGTCCATTATGTAACCATAATATGTGTCCTTTCCCCTCTCGGTTGCTGCATCAAAGCGGACACCGCTGTTTTGGTTGGTGCTCTTTTGATCTTGGGCGATCGTGTAAAATGTATTCCCATTTATCTCGTATCCTTTGTAAGTCAATACAGTCGAAGATGGTCCCCTGGACAACGAGTACAACTCATCACAAACAGTGGTGTCACCTCTGAGACGTGTTTCCAACCAACTGCTGAAAGTCCTGATGTGTTCACATGTAATCCAGTCGTCACACTGCTCCGGGTGTTTGGAGCGCAGACTGTTCTTGTGTTCATCGACATACGGGGTCACCAAGGTAGAGTTCTGTAGAACTGTGTAGTGTGCTTCAGACCAAGAATATCCGTCCCTGCATATTATTGAGTTCCCCCCTCCAAGCGTGCCTTTTCCAGTCAGTCTCCCCTCATACCGCGATTTAGGGAGACCTATCTTCTTAAGGCCAGGAATGAAGTCAACACAAAACCCAATGACATCCTCTGTTTGATGGCCCATGGAGATGCTTCCTTCTGGCCTAGCGCGGTTATGGACATATTTCTTTAGGACTCCCATGAACCTCTCAAAGGGGAACATATTGTGTAGAAATACGGGCCCCAGAATGACAATCTCGTCGACTAGATGAACTAGGACGTGCGTCATGATATTGAAGAAGGATGGTGGGAACACCAGCTCGAAACTGACAAGACATTGCGCCACATCACTCCTTAGCCTTGGTATGATTTCTGGATCGATCACCTTCTGAGAGATTGCATTGAGGAATGCACATAGCTTCACAATGGCTAATCGGACGATTTCCGGTAGAAGCCCCATCAATGCAACCGGAAGCAGTTGCGTCATAATCACGTGGCAGTCATGAGACTTTAGGTTCTGGATTTTTTCTCTGGCATATTTATTATTCCCTTTATATTCGACGAGAAGTCAGTCGGGACCTTCATACTGAGTAGGCATTCAAAGAAGATTTCTTTCTCTTCTTTCGTAAGAGCGTAGCTGGCAGGACCTTCATACTGCTTCGGAGGCATGCCGTCTTTTTCGTGCAAACGTTGCAGGTCCTCCCGTGCCTCAGGTGTATCTTTTGTCTTCCCATACATGCCCAAGAAGCCTAGCAGGTTCACGCAAAGGTTCTTTGTCACGTGCATCACGTCGATTGAAGAGCGGACCTCTAGCTCTTTCCAGTAGGGTAGGTCCCAAGATATAGATTTCTTCTTCCACATGGGTGCGTGTCCCTCAACGTCATTCGGAACAGCTAGTCCGCCGGGACCCTTTCCAAAGATTACGTGTAAATCATTGACCATAGCAAGTACGTGATCACCGGTACGCATGGCGGGCTTCTTCCGGTGATCTGCCTCGCCTTTGAAATGCTTGCCTTTCTTTCGACATTGATGGTTGGTCGGAAGAAATCGACGATGGCCCAGGTAGACATTCTTCCTGCTTTTGTCCAGGTATATACTTTCAGTGTCATCTAAACAGTGCGTGCATGCGTGGTATCCCTTGTTTGTCTATCCTGAAAGGTTACTGAGAGCGGGCCAATCGTTGATGGTTACAAACAGCAACGCGTGCAGGTTAAATTCCTCCTGTTTGTGCTCATCCCACGTACGTACACCGTTTCCATTCCACAGCTGTAAAAGTTCTTCAACTAATGGCCTTAGGTACACATCAATGTCGTTGCCGGGTTGCTTAGGGCCTTGGATGAGAACTGGCATCATAATGAACTTCCGCTTCATGCACATCCAAGGAGGAAGGTTATACATACATAGAGTCACGGGCCAGGTGTTGTGATTGCTGCTCTGCTCCCCGAAAGGATTAATGCCATCCGTGCTTAAACCAAACCATACGTTCCTTGAGTCAGCTGCAAACTCAGCCCAGTACTTTCTCTCGATTTTTCTCCACTGCGACCCGTCAGCGGGTGCTCTCAAGTTCCCGTCTTTCTTACGGTCCTCACTGTGCCATCGCATCAACTTGGCATGCTCTTCGTTTCTGAACAGACGTTTCAACTGTGGTATTATAGGAGCATACCACATCACCTTCGCAGGAACCCTCTTCCTGGGGGGCTCGCCGTCAACATCACCAGGGTCATCTCGTCTGATCTTATACCGCAATGCACCGCATACCGGGCATGCGTTCAGATCCTTGTACGCACCACGGTAGAGGATGCAGTCATTAGGGCATGCATGTATCTTCTGCACCTCCAATCCTAGAGGGCATACGACCTTCTTTGCTGCGTATGTACTGTCGGGCAATTCGTTATCCTTTGGAAGCTTCTTCTTCAATATTTTCAATAGCTTCTCAAATCCTTTGTCGGGCACAGCATTCTCTGCCTTCCACTGCAGCAATTCCATTACGGTACCGAGCTTTGTGTTGCCATCTTCGCAATTGTGGTACAACCCTTTTTTGTGATCCTCTAACATGCGATCGAACTTCAGCTTCTCCTTTTAACTTTCGCATTGCGTCCTTGCATCGACAATGACCCGGCGGAGATCATCATCATCGGGCACTGGTTCCTCTTCATCTTCAGCAGCTTCCCCCCTTGCAGCATCATTGGGCACATCGTCTGGTTCCTCTTGATCTTCAGCAGCTTCCCCCGTTGCAGCATCACCGTATTCAGGGGGCACATAGTTGTCATCGTCCTCTTCTTCGTCGTCGTCTTCCATCATAACCCCCATTTCTCCGTGCCTCGTCCAAACATTATAGTGTGGCATGAAACCCTTGTAAAGCAGGTGGGCATGAAGGATTTTCCGGTCAGAGTAAGACTTCGTATTCCCACATGTAGGGCATGGACAACACATAAAACCATTCTGCTTGTTTGCCTCAGCCACTTCGAGAAAATCATGCACGCCCTTAATGTACTCGGCGGTGTGTCTGTCACCGTACATCCATTGCCGGTTCAACTGCGTGCATTATATATAATTAAGTGTGTCAAAAACCATTACAGAACATCATGAATAGATAATTAAGTGACCAAATTAATAGAAGTTCATCATCACATTAGAACCAAAGTACATACATAGTTCTCATCTAACAACATATATATAGCTCTCCAGAGCATCTAATTAATTAAACCATACATTGAAACTATGTAAAGCATTTCAATGCGAAAACAAATGCGATCATAATAAGAATTTTTTTCTTTCAAAAAGAAGATAAGAACAAGAGGCTCACCACGGTGTTGCCGGCGACGAGATCGGCGCGGGCGGTCGACGGCGGTGAAGACGGGAATGGGACGTGACGGGCCGCTAAACCTAGACAAATCTCGAGGAAAATGGAGCTTTGAGGTCGAGCTTCGAGAGGACAAAGCTTAACTAGTGTGGCTCGGGCATTTCATCGAACACCTCATGTGCATAGGAGGTGAGCTAGAGCACCACAAAGCCCTCCCCTCGCCGGCCAGAGAAAAATAGAGCACTGGAGTGCTCTGCTCGCGGGCGAGGGGTATATATAGGCACCTCATTGGTCCCGGTTCGTGGCATGAACCGGTACTAAATCCGGGCCTTCTGTCCCGGTTCATGCCAAGAACCGGGACAAATGGTTGTGGGCCAGGAGTGAGGACCATTAGTCCCGGTTCATGGCTCGAACCGGGACAAATGGTTCCATACGAACCGGGACCAATGCCCACAAGGCCCCGGCCGGCCCCCTGGGCTCACGAACCGGGACGAATGCTCCCATGGGTCCCGGTTCGTGACCGAACCGGGGCTAATGTGAAAACTGCCCTGTGACCTATGCCCTGTTTTCTACTAGTGTAATAGCACCAGTATTGACAATCATTATCCTGCACAAGGAACCATGATCACTTTAATTATTTCCTCCGGAGACTGACACTAAGACCGACACTTGACCTACCCAGACTGTAGTCCTTAACCATGGACACGGCTATTCGAATAGATATAACTCTGCAGAGGGTGTACTCTTTACCCACGTGCATAGGATTTCTTTAGACAGCACCGAGACGCTGACTAAATCTCGTTACGGGCTTTGGATTGAAAACACACCTAACCAGCACACACCAGATTAACTTTCCGGATGCCCGGAATCACCCAAAGCATCGTTCAAGAGAAACTCTAAGGCGGGGAGACCATCGTCTCGAGTAGCATGGGATCACTATTAACACGCGCGGATTACAAGGGGTGCCCCCCTCTCGGCCTAGCCAGATACACCCATGCCCCCTGACCCGATGACTGGCATTGCAGCCGGTACCTGGAAACCCTCATCGTGGCCTCTCTGTACGGTGTGCGCACGGAAAGGGGTTAACAAATTACTGAACCGTACCCTGCCTGTGGCGGGGACAAGTGGTAGCACGAACCAGTATGGGGGTTACCGAAACAAGACTCGATCTACGGTCAACTCAGGAGGTTTAAGTTTTCCTGCAGTGGTTAGCACAATATAACTCCTTGGCAGTACCCAACAGGGTCACCACCTCTGGTATGTCTCAACATACCCTCACTGATCATTCTCGTCACCACGAGATTTCAGTCTCACGGTCACTTTTCTCGTGACTGATTCTTCCTGCACATTAGCCTGGACCAACACAGGCACATATGGCACATGAAAATAATCGTACTCACTTATACTTAATGTGTAAGTGAAGATAAAATACCATCAAGGGATCATGCATGTACGACCAACAATATGCAAACTCTATAGAAATTCAACATATTCATAATTCAAATACACATGCCACAAAATAATTGTGCAGTCACCATATCATGTATTCAAAATGCTTGCCTTGAGCATGCAGAAGTGTTGGGTGCATTCCAAAACTTTGAAAATTATATTTCCCCTCCATTTCCTATTTTCAAAATATTTTAATTACCACACAATTCCAAAACAGTACATAAAAGTTGCTTGGAAATTTGTGAAATAAATACTAAAATAAACTAGATGAAATTTGCGAAATAACAGAGAAAGAATCAAGTCATTTGGAGTTCATATGATTTTCCTATGGATTTACGAAGCTGGAACAATCAAGGAAATGGACTATTTATTAGATCCAGCAACAACCAGGCATAGGAAAAATGTTCACCCTATCTAGATAAATAGAGCACGAATTTAGGAGCAGGTAGAAATTTGAATCATAAAATTTGGATGTGAAATGGCTGCTGTGGATTTATTTGAGATCTGCTGGAAAAGAAAAAGAGAAGGGCAGAAATGCGCACTTGGCGAGACTTAGCCATCCTGCGCAACTGGGCCTAGCCCAGCCGTTTGGCCGCGCGGGAGGGCTGATGACGTCGAACACGTATTCACCAGAACACGCTTTCCCAGTGCGAAGGCGGGTCCTGGGGAGTCCGTCTCCACTTACGGACGAGTCAGCGGACGCTGGGTCACTGACGGTGGGCCCGCCTGGCCCACTGGTCAGGTTTGACCAGTCGCCGCGCGCGCCGTCTCCTCCGGCCGAACAAAGGCGATGCTCCAGCGATGCTCGCCGGCAAACGGCGGCACCCCTCGAGGATCTGAGCACATGGGTGTGCTCAGGAGGTCGAGGCGAACCCGTGGGTACCCTTCTTAGTCTCCGGAGTGGAAGGAGTCGCGGGCAGCGAGCTCTCCGGTGGACGGTGGCATCGGGTGGGGTGGGCTTTCGCCTACGGTGGCTCCTAATCAAAATCAAGCACGGGGACGGATTCGTGAGATGAAGGGAAAGTTTCTGGTGAAGAGAGTGGAGAGGGGGAGGCCCTAATGGCGTCGGAACCAACGCGGCAGTGGCAGCGGCCGTGGTTGCCGGAGTTGGGGAAGACGACCTTCTGTGGTCGTGCTGCTGCTACGAGAGGATCAGTGAGGGAGAGGAAGAGTGAGATGATGCTGTTCGAGGGCCTGGGGTGGCTTTTATAGACCGTCGAGGCCGGTTCCCACGGTGTCCAAAGGATAAGCATGGCGGCGGCAATCATTACGGCGGTAGGCGTGGCCGGTGGAGGTAGGCGAGGGCGGTGGCGGCTGCAGTTACTCCTGGGGGTTTCTGGGTGACTCGGGGTGAGGCACGCGTCGTGGGCGAAGACGTGGCCGTGCGGGACTCGTCGGACGGTGGTCCTGGTCGTTGTGGATGGCGGTGGCCGGTTCTAGGAGCCAAGCGAGGGTGTCGGCGAGCTCCTGAGCGGTCGGGATGATCCAGAGGAGGATCAGGACAAGAGGGGGAGGCAGCAGAGACACGACGGAAGCTTGATGCCAGCAGTGCAGTGCGCATGCAAAATGCACGCTCTCGACACGCTTTAGACACGCACGGGACATGCTCGACGCAATGCCATGGCAACCTAGAGAGATCTTGTGCAGGTGAAACTTAACAGGGTCAAGAGTGTGGGTGAGATAGAGTTAGTAGACATGCTGGTTTGGTTGTATGAGCATGTTCCCAAAGCAAGTTTATGAACTTGCAGAATTATGTCATGCACATGAGGTGCTTGACATAATGCTAGAGCTGGATAGAAGATTCTTCTGGATCTGAAGTTTGGCAGGATGGGGTCTCTTTAGATGATAGAGATGGTGGTGGAGTTAGTTTGCCAAGATGAGAAACTTTCTAGTGCAAGTTTTACCAGAATTCAGTTCTGGACAGAAACTTCAAACGAGTGTTTGGTGGACCTAAAAGATGCAAATGGAGCTGATCGTCTGGAGTTAAAGTTTTTGTAGGAAGAACTACAAGATGGAAAACTTTCAGAATTAATGGGGCTAGGAAAAAGAGGGTTGTAGTTATAACTCAAGAATGGGCCAGAATTGAAAAGAGGATGTTTCACTCAAAATTTTCAAATGACCTAGTTAGGTTTTTGCTCAAAAGTGATTTATAGGCATCACCTTACCTCTCATAATTTTTGTGGGATTTTAAAAGAATTGTTTAAAATACTTGTAGTGCAACAGAAGCATTTTAAGGACTGAAAATGCTAGCAGAAGAATTATTTGTGGAATATTTTATTATGAAAATATTTCCTACTATTATTTGTGATATAAATGAAATTATTTAAAAAAACAACCAAGGACCACAACATTCTACAAAATAATCTTCTATGGTGGGGAGAGTTTTTTGTAAAACGGGAAATAGAAAAGGCTTTGAAATTAATAAATGACCTAGTATAATTCAAAATTTTATCTCTGGCCAAATTTTACTTAATGAAAATATAATTAAATTTTTGGGGTGTTACAAACTCTAACTCCCTTAAGAAAAATCTCGTCCTTGGGATTTATTAAGGGCAGAAGAACTGAATGCATACGCCCTAAATGATCATATGCAAAATGCAAGCATGGCAATGCACTTATGACATACGCCCTAAATTACAATACAATGGTTGCAACACGTAAACTAGTGCTAGGTACAACAACAATGACCGTCTATGGTCTGAAGGTGAGATCTACGGGGTCTTATGGAAGGGTTCCCGATGCTGGAGCACATTCTTCTTCTTCCGGGGGAAGTGAAGGAAGTAAACAAAGAACACGCCCTTCCGGAGTTGGCCATGGTGGTCCACCAATGGCGACGTGGGGATTCAGGACATCAAGATAATGGAGGTAATCCATTAGTTGCTGGGTTAGATGCTCCTGGGCCATCACATACTGAATGAGGTTGGCCAGAGCTGGATCCCTCTCTATGCATTCACAACGGAATGTGGCTTCTGCTCCAGAAGCTGCGCGGCTCGGGAAATAGTAGTATTTCCTTTCACTGGCAGCGGGTACAGTGAATTGAAGACGGGTAGCTGCTTCATAAGCAGCAGCCTCAATAGCCATGCCTGAGGTTGGCATGGATCTCCCGAGGAAGACAACATATGGAGGGCCCTGATTTAAATCCTCTCGTGGGATGTGCACAACTTCCCAGTATTTCGAGGAATCATGGGTGATCCTCATTTTGAACAACTCATACTGGGGTGGGTGGCTGGAACCAAGGGTATTGTGGGTTAAATCCCACAAAACCTTAACGAAACTACCAGGGCTTGCATCTGGAGTTCGTAGGTAGGCTCCGGGGTGAGACATGGAAGGATGAATGGAGAAGAGCGGTGCTCAAGTGTGGTGGTGGCTAGTGTTGTGTATGGATACGGCCCCTTATAAGGTGGCTGGGTCAGGAAACACGATGCGGCGCTGGCACGACTTGTGCATCGACTCCGACATAGGGTTGTCCAATTCAAATTCTCGGACACCACTTTCTCAAAAGGGATGTATTACTATGCGTGTCCACAGTCACGTCTAGCATTTACTCTGTCACCATACACCAATGATTTACGCTAGGTCACACATAGTACTGAAAGAAATATGCCCTAGAGGCAATAATAAAGTTATTATTTATTTCCTTATATCATGATAAATGTTTATTATTCATGCTAGAATTGTATTAACCAGAAACATAATACATGTGTGAATACATAGACAAACAGAGTATCACTAGTATGCCTCTACTTGACTAGCTCGTTGATCAAAGATGGTTATGTTTCCTAGCCATAGACATGAGTTGTCATTTGATTAACGGGATCACATCATTAGGAGAATGATGTGATTGACTTGACCCATTCCGTTAGCTTAGCACTTGATCGTTTAGTATGTTGTTATTGCTTTCTTCATGACTTATACATGTTCCTATGACAATGAGATTATGCAACTCCTGTTTACCGGAGGAACACTTTGTGTGCTACCAAACGTCACAACGTAACTGGGTGATTATAAAGGTGCTCTACAGGTGTCTCAGAAGGTACTTGTTGGGTTGGCGTATTTCGAGATTAGGATTTGTCACTCCGATTGTCTGAGAGGTATCTCTGGGCCCACTCGGTAATGCACATCACTTAAGCCTTGCAAGCATTGCAACTAATGAGTTAGTTGTGGGATGATGTATTACGGAACGAGTAAAGAGACTTGCCGGTAACGAGATTGAACTAGGTATTGAGATACCAACGATCGAATCTCGGGCAAGTAACATACCGATGACAAAGGGAACAACATATGTTGTTATGCGGTCTGACCCATAAAGATCTTCGTAGAATATGTGGGAGCCAATATGAGCATCCAGGTTCCGCTATTGGTTATTGACCGGAGACGTGTCTCGGTCATGTCTACATAGTTCTCGAACCCATAGGGTCCGCACGCTTAACGTTTCGATGACAGTTATATTATGAGTTTATATGTTTTGATGTACCGAAGGTTGTACGGAGTCCCGGATGTGATCACGGACATGACGAGGAGTCTCGAAATGGTCGAGACATGAAGATTGATATATTGGAAGCCTATATTTGGATATCATAAGTGTTCCTGGTGAAATCGGCATTTTACCGGAGTACCGGAGGGGTTACCGGAACCCCCGGGGGTTAATGGGCCATAGTGGGCCTTAGTGGAGAAGAGGAGAGGCGGCCAGGGCAGGGTCGTGCGCCCCTCCCCCCTAGTCCGAATAGGACAAGGAGAGGGGGGCGGCGCCCCCCTTCCTTCACCACCTCCACCTCTTTCCCCCCCTTCTCCTATGCCAACAAGGAAAGGAGGGAGTCCTACTCCCGGTGGGAGTAGGACTCCTCCCTGGCCGGCCGCACCTCCCCCCCTTGCTCCTTTATATACTGGGGCAGGGGGGGCACCCCAAAGACAACAATTGATCGTTTGATCTTTTAGGCGTGTGCGGTGCCCCCCTCCAGCATAGTCCACCTCGATAATACTGTAGCGGTGCTTAGGCGAAGCCCTGCGTCAGTAGAACATCAACATCGTCACCACGCCGTCGTGCTGACGAAACTCTCCCTCAACACTCGGCTGGATCGGAGTTTGAGGGACGTCATCGGGCTGAACGTGTGCTGAACTCGGAGGTGCCGTGCGTTCGGGACTTGATCGGTCGGATCGTGAAGACGTACGACTACATCAACCGTGTTGTGCTAACGCTTCTGCTTTCGGTCTACGAGGGTACGTGGACAACAATCTCCCCTCTCGTTGCTATGCATCACCATGATCTTGTGTGTGCGTAGGAATTTTTTTGAAATTACTACGTTCCCCAACAGTGGCATCCGAGCCTGGTTTTATGTGTTGATGTTATATGCACGAGTAGAACACAAGTGAGTTGTGGGCGATATAAGTCATACTGCTTACCAGCATGTCATACTTTGGTTCGGCGGTATTGTTGGATGAAGCGACCCGGATCGACATTACGCGTACGCTTACGCGAGACTGGTTCTACCGACGTGCTTTGCACACAGGTGGCTAGCGGGTGTCAGTTTCTCCAACTTTAGTTGAACCGAGTGTGGCTACGCCCGGTCCTTGCGAAGGTTAAAACAGCACCAACTTGACAAACTATCGTTGTGGTTTTGATGCGTAGGTAAGAACGGTTCTTGCTAAGCCCATAGCAGCCACGTAAAACTTGCAACAACAAAGTAGAGGACGTCTAACTTGTTTTTGCAGGGCATGTTGTGATGTGATATGGTCAAGGCATGATGCTATATTTTATTGTATGAGATGATCATGTTTTGTAACCGAGTTATCGGCAACTGGCAGGAGCCATATGGTTGTCGCTTTATTGTATGCAACGCAAATGCCCTGTAATGCTTTACTTTATCACTAAGCGGTAGTGATAGTCGTAGAAGCATAAGTTGGTGAGACGACAACGATGCTATGATGGAGATCAAGGCGTCGCGCCGGTGAAAATGGTGATTATGACGGTGCTTCGAAGATGGAGATCACAAGCACAAGATGATGATGGCCATATCATATCACTTATATTGATTGCATGTGATGTTTATCATTTATGCATCTTATCTTGCTTTGATTGACGGTAGCATTATAAGATGATCTCTCACTAAATTATCAAGGTATAAGTGTTCTCCCTGAGTATGCACCGTTGCGAAAGTTCTTCGTGCTGAGACACCACGTGATGATCGGGTGTGATAGGCTCTACATTCAAATACAACGGGTGCAAAACAGTTGCACACGCGGAATACTCAGGTTAAACTTGACGAGCCTAGCATATAACAGATATGGCCTCGAAATACTGAGACCAACTGGTCGAGCGTGAATCATATAGTAGATATGATCAACATAGTGATGTTCACCATTGAAACTACTCCATCTCACGTGATGATCGGACATGGTTTAGTTGATTTGGATCACGTGATCAATAGAGGATTAGAGGGATGTCTATCTAAGTGGGAGTTCTTAAGTAATATGATTAATTGAACTTTCATTTATCATGAACTTAGTCCTGGTAGTATTAGCATATCTATGTTGTAGATCAATAGCTCGCATTTAGCTTCCCTGTTTTATTTTGATATGTTCCTAGAGAAAACTGAGTTGAAAGATGTTAGTAGCAATGATGCGGATTGGATCCATGATCTGAGGATTATCCTCATTGCTGCACAGAAGAATTATGTCCTTGATGCACCACTAGGTGACAGACCTATTGCAGTAGCAGATGCAGACGTTATGAATGTTTGGCTAGCTCAATATGATGACTACTTGATAGTTTAGTGCACCATGCTTTACGGCTTAGAACCGGGGCTTCAAAAATGTTTTGAAATGCCACGGAACATATAAGATGTTCCAAGAGTTGAAATTGGTATTTCATACTCATGCCCGTGTCGAGAGGTATTTGACCTCTGACAATATTTTGCCTACAAGATGGAGGAAAATTGCTCAGCTAGGGAGCATGTGCTCGGAATGTTTGAGTACTACAATCACTTGAATCAAGTGGGAGTTAATCTCCAGATAAAATAGTGATTGACAGAATTCTCTAGTCACCATCACCAAGTTAGTAGAACTTCGTGATGAACTATAGTATGCAAGGGATGACGAAAGTAATTCCCGAGCTCTTCGCGATGCTGAAATCGACGAAGGTAGAAATAAAGAAAGAGCATCAAGTGTTGGTGGTTAACATGACCACTAGTTTCAAGAAAAGGGCAAAGGGATAGAAGGGGAACTTCAAGAAAACGGCAAGCAAGTTGCTGCTCAAGTGAAGAAGCCCAAGTCTAGACCTAAGCCTGAGACTAAGTGCTTCTACTATAAAGGGACAGGTCACTGGAAGCAGAACTACCCCAAGTAATTGGCGGATAAGAAGGATGGCAATGTGAACATAGGTATATTTGATATACATGTTATTGATGTGTGCTTTACTAGTGTTTATAGCAACCCCTCGGTATTTGATACTAGTTCAGTTGCTAAGGATAGTAACTCAAAACAGGAGTTGCAGAATGAACAGAGACTAGTTAAGGGTGAAGTGACAATGTGTATTGGAAATGGTTCCAAGATTGATATGATTATGATCACACACTCCCTATACTTTCGGGATTAGTGTTGAACCTAAAATAAATGTTATTTAGTGTTTGCGTTGAGCATGAATATAATTGGATCATGTTTATTGCAATACAGTTATTCATGTAAGTTAGAGAATAATTGTTGTTCTGTTTACATGAATAAAACCTTCTATGGTCATACACCCAATGAAAATGGTTTGTTGAATCTCGATCGTGGTGATACACATTTTCATAATATTGAAGTCAAAAGATGCAAAGTTAATAATGATAGTGCAACTTATTTGTGGCACTGCCGTTTAGGTCATATTGGTGTAAAGCGCATGAAGAAAATCCATGCTGATGGGCTTTTGGAATCACTTGATTATGAATCAGTTGATGCTTGTGAACCATGCCTTATGGGCAAGATGACTAAGACTCCGTTCTCTGGAACAATGGAGCGAGCAACTGACTTATTGGAAATAATACATACTGATGTATGCGATCCGATGAGTGTTGAGGCTCGCGGCGGGTATCGTTATTTTCTGAACTTCACAGATGATTTGAGCAGATATGGGTATATCTACTTGATGAAACATAAGTCTGAAACATTTGAAAAGTTCATATAATTTCAGAGTGAAGTGGAAAATCATCGTAACAAGAAAATAAAGTTTCTACGATCTGATCACGGAGACGAATATTTGAGTTACGAGTTTGGCCTTCGGTTAAAACAATGTGAAATAGTTTCACTACTCACGCCACCTGGAGCACCACAGTGTAATGGTGTGTCCGAACGTCGTTACCGTACTTTATTAGATATGGTGCGATCTATGATGTCTCTTACCGATCTACCACTATCGTTTTGGGGTTATGCATTAGAGACAGCTACATTCACGTTAAATAGGTCACCGTCTAAATCTGTTGAGACGACACCGTATGAACTATGGTTTGGCAAGAATCCTAAGCTGTCGTTTCTTAAAGTTTGAGGTTGCAATGCTTAGGTCAAAAAGGTTTCAACCTGATAAGCTCAAACCCAAATCGGAGAAGTGCTTCTTCATAGAATACCCAAAAGAAAATGTTGGGTGCACCTTCTATCACAGATCCAAAGGCAAGATATTCGTTGCTGAGACTGGAACCTTTCTAGAGAAGGAGTTTCTCTCGAAAGAAGTGAGTGGGAGGAAAGTAGAACTTGATGAGGTAACTGTATTGGAAATTAGTTCATCACAGAAATCTGTTCCCGTGACTCCTACACCAATTAGTGAGGAAGCTAATGATGATGATCATGTAACTTCAGATCAAGTTACTATCGAACCTCGTAGGTCAACCAGAGTGAGATCCGCACCAGAGTGGTATGGTAATCCTATTCTGGAGGTCATGTTACTTGACCATGACAAACCTACGAACTATGAGGAAGCGATGATCCTAGATTCCACAAAATGGATTGAGGCCATGAAATCTGAGATGGGATCCATGTATGAGAACAAAGTATGAACTTTGATTGACTTGCCCAAATGATCGGCAAGCCATTGAGATTAAATGGATCTTCAAGAGGAAGACGGACGCTGATAGTAGTGTTACTATCTACAAAGCTAGAATTGTCGCAAAAGATTTTCGACAAGTTCAAGGTGTTGACTACGATGAGAGTTTCTCACTCGTATCTATGCTTAAGTCTGTCCGAATCATGTTAGCAATTGCCGCATTTTATGAAATCTGGCAAATGGATAAACAAAACTGCATTCCTTAATGGATTTATTAAAGAAGAGTTGTATATGATGCAATCAGAAGGTTTTGTCGATCCTAAAGGTGTTAAAAAAATGTGCAAGCTCCAGCGATCCATCTATGGACTGGTGCAAGCATCTCGGAGTTGGAATATACGCTTTGATGAGTTGATCAAAGCATATAGTTTTATAGAGACTTGCGGTGAAGCCTGTATTTACAAGAAAGTGAGTGGGAGCACTTAAACATTTCTGATAAGTATATGTGAATGACATATTGTTGATCGGAAATAATATAGAATTATTCTGCAAAGCATAAAGGAGTGTTTGAAAGGAGTTTTTCAAAGAAAGACCTCGGTGAAGCTGCTTGCATATTGAGCATCAAGATCTATAGAGATAGATCAAGACGCTTGATAAGTTTTTCAATGAGTACATACCTTGACAAGATTTTGAAGTAGTTCAAAATGGAACAGTCAAAGAAAGAGTTCTTGCCTGTGTTACAAGCTGTGAAATTGAGTAAGACTCAAAGCCCGACCACGGCAGAAGATAGAAAGAGAATGAAAGTCATTCCCTATGCCTCAGCCATAGGTTCTATAAAGTATGCCATGCTGTGTACCAAATCTATTGTATACCCTACACTGATTTTGGCAAGGGAGTACAATAGTGATCTAGGAGTAGATCACTCTACAGCGGTCAAAATTATCCTTAGTGGAATAAGGATATGTTCTCGATTATGGAGGTGACAAAAAGGTTCGTCGTAAAGGGTTACGTCGATGCAAATTTTGACACCGATCCAGATGACTCTAAGTCTCAATCTGGATACATATTGAAAGTGGGAGCAATTAGCTAGAGTAGCTCCGTGCAGAGCATTGTTGACATAGAAATTTGCAAAATACATACGGATCTGAATGTGGCAGACCCGTTGACTAAACTTCTCTCACAAGCAAAACATGATCACACCTTAGTACTCTTTGGGTGTTAATCACATAGCGATGTGAACTAGATTATTGACTCTAGTAAACCCTTTGGGTGTTGGTCACATGACGATGTGAACTATGGGTGTTAATCACATGGTGATGTGAACTATTGGTATTAAATCACATGGTGATGTGAACTAGATTATTGACTCTAGTGCAAGTGGGAGACTGAAGGAAATATGCCCTAGAGGCAATAATAAAGTTATTATTTATTTCCTTATATCATGATAAATATTTATTATTCATGCTAGAATTGTATTAACCGGAAACATAATACATGTGTGAATACATAGACAAACAGAGTGTCACCAGTATGCCTCTACTTGACTAGCTCGTTGATCAAAGATGGTTATGTTTCCTAGCCATAGACATGAGTTGTCATTTGATTAACGGGATCACATCATTAGGAGAATGATGTGATTGACTTGACCCATTCCGTTAGCTTAGCACTTGATCGTTTAGTATGTTGCTGTTGCTTTCTTCATGACTTATACATGTTCCTATGACTATGAGATTATGCAACTCTCGTTTAACGGAGGAACACTTTGTGTGCTACCAAATGTCACAATGTAACTGGGTGATTATAAAGGTGCTCTACAGGTGTCTCCGAAGGTACTTGTTGGGTTGGCGTATTTCAAGATTAGGATTTGTCACTCCGATTGTCGGAGAGGTATCTCTAGGCCCACTCGGTAATGCACATCACTTAAGCCTTGCAAGAATTGCAACTAATGAGTTACTTGTGGGATGATGTATTACGGAACGAGTAAACAGACTTGCCGGTAACGAGATTGAACTAGGTATTGAGATACCAACGATCGAATCTCGGGCAAGTAACATACCGATGACAAAGGGAACAACGTATGTTGTGATGTGGTCTGACCGATAAAGATCTTCGTAGAATATGTGGGAGCCAATATGAGCATCCAGGTTCCGCTATTGGTTATTGACCGGAGACATGTCTCGGTCATGTCTACATAGTTCTCGAACCCGTTGGGTCCGCACGCTTAACGTTTTGATGACAATTATATTATGAGTTTATATGTTTTGATGTACTGAAGGTTGTTCGGAGTCCCGGATGTGATCACGGACATGACGAGGAGTCTCGAAATGGTCGAGACATGAAGATTGATATATTGGAAGCCTACATTTGGATATCGGAAGTGTTCCGGGTGAAATCGGGATTTTACCGGAGTACCGGAGGGGTTACCGGAACCCCCCGGGGGTTAATGGGCCATAGTGGGCCTTAGTGGAGGAGAGGAGAGGCGGCCAGGGCAGGGCCGCGCGCCCCTCCCCCCTAGTCCGAATAGGACAAGGAGAGGGGGGCGGCGCCCCCACCCCCCCTTTCCTTCTCCTCCTCCACCTCTTTCCCCCTTCTCCTATTCCAACAAGGAAAGGAGGGAGTCCTACTCCCGGTGGGAGTAGGACTCCTCCTGACGCGCCTCCTCCCTGGCCGGCCGCACCTCCCCCCTTGCTCCTTTATATACGGGGGCAGGGGGGCACCCCGAAGACAACAATTGATCGTTTGATCTTTTAGGCGTGTGTGGTTCCCCCCTCCACCATAGTCCACCTCGATAATACTGTAGCGGTGCTTAGGTGAAGCCCTGCGTCGGTAGAACATCATCATCATCACCACGCCGTCGTGCTGACGAAACTCTCCCTCAACACTCGGCTGGATCGGAGTTCGAGAGACGTCATCGGGCTGAACGTGTGCTGAACTCGGAGGTGCCGTGCGTTCGGTACTTGAGCGGTCGGATCGTGAAGACGTACGACTACATCAACCGCGTTGTGCTAATGCTTCCGCTTTCGGTCTACGAGGGTACGTGGACAACACTCTCCCCTCTCGTTGCTATGCATCACCATGATCTTGCGTGTGTGTAGGATTTTTTTTGAAATTACTACGTTCCCCAACAAGTACCATTACAACAATGGCACACAGGTAGTTGACAAGCTCACTACGCCATACGATTGCTACCTTGAAAATACAAGACAACAGGACTACTAAGATTTGATAACACTCCTGGTGGACTCAGTCCACCTCGTAGACATCTAGTCGGGTGTGTCTTGTAGATGTCGAGGCTTCTCCGTGAGCCTCAGTGTCGGAGTTGTTTGGGGTAGGATGGGGAGCTACAGTGCTGGGATAGTGATGATGCCCCTCGTGGGGTCTCGTGGTCACAATTCCATTAGAGTAGGTCTCCAAGAGAAGACGGAGTTCTCCTGGGGAGGCGAAGGCATTGCCTGGATAGATGACAGGAGCAGACCTTGGGGCTCAACTGGCCTCCCAAGCAGCATTATCGGGGTGTCAGTTGCAGCTTCACTTCTCACCGGTGTCAGGAGAGCAAGCGTCATGCGGGTCGCAATCAGATCATTGGTGACCTGATCGAATAGTGCTTCTTGAGCTCTCAGGTAGCGCACTAGATGCACTAGAGCAGGATCCGACTCATGGTCTTCGTTGGCGACCTGGGTCGGGCTACCATAGCCTTCACGACTAGGGTAGTAGAAGAAAGGCGGTTCTTAACCCTCGGCGACAAATGCCGAAGATGAACTATAACCTCTCGGGCTGCAAGTTGGATGGCTTGGGGCTCGTCCGAGGTCGTCCTCCCGATGAACCGGTAGGGACGCTCTGATGTGGTGCCCCTCCCATAGATGTGCACCGTGGCCCAGAAGTGATGGATGGCATCACTTGTGTGTTCCTGGTACACAACATATTCCGGGGGTTCGTCTATGCCAAAAGCACGACGGGTGAGATTGGCGAGGATCGCTACGAAATCTCCAAGCTCGGATGCGGTGGTCTCGTTGCGGACGATGGGACCAGGCACCTTGGTGGTTTAGAAATTAGGGTGCGAGTGAGAGTTGTGATGTGCTGAGTTCGGGCAAGGCTTCCTTTATAAGCCAGCGGAGTCTTCCATCACACGCTTGCGGATGGGACAACTCATGTGTCGGCCACGAGCGCACGACCTATGGCCTAGGACGATAGGTTGGGCACCGACCGTCAAAAAGATGCCGGCTCGCCACCTTGCAGGCTATCAGATAGGATGAGCTTGACGGTGGATAAGAAAGGATATGGATGGTGCGGAAACCTAGGGATAGTGACCAGGCTAAGATAGGATTAGCCAATGGTCAGCCTGGCTCTGATACCAAGGTTGTCGGGGCCGGATTTCGGAGACATAAATTCCCAGCAAACGACCCTTATGTTACCCCCAGCCCCAGGATTACTGTTGCTGGTGGATATTTCCTTGATACAGAATTCCTACAAGGATTTGAGTACAAGACCTTATAGGTCCATTGAGTACAACAAGGATCTCTAGTGGTGGATGATGGAAGCGACTCGTGGACCTGCAATGTTGATGGGACTCCATTCCCACTGGAACAGCTGACCTAGATAACTCCTATCTCGTGTGGCTGCTATCTTCGGATCCTAGGTTGCGGGGTGTCTCCGTAATGCTCCTCTTTAAGTCATGATATGGCCAAGACAATAGCCAGGGACAAGCCAGTGAGTACGTTTGAATGTACTCGCAAACATCAAGAACAAAAGATATACCGGATGCATATGCTCATGATGAATTAAAATTACATGCATGTGTTGACTGAGTATTAAAGCATGTCATGACAAATATTGATACAGAAAATAAGTCATGTTATTAGTAAATCAAAGAAATGAAATGGAACGTTGGGCGTTGGACCGCCCAAGAAATTCCAAGAGAAATGCCAAACGGGTGTCTAAAAGAGAATCAGGCGAGACAAGACCGCCCGAGAACTCAAGCGACGCCACGAGAGGTCTTGAAAAGAAATGCCAAACGGGTGTCTAAAAGAGACGCCTTGAGAGGTCTTGAAACTAAATGCCACAGTCGGGTGTCTGGGCGACGCCTCATAAAGGGCTTATAAGAAAAAAATAACACAAGTATCCAGGTGGACTAGCCATCCCAAGTGATACTCAGAAAAGAAAATAAACTTGAGTATCCCGGGTAGTCTAGCCATCCCAAGAGATACTCAAGGTTAAACATAAGAGGAAAAGGTTAGTCCACCACAATATCCATATCAACAATAATATTCATAATAGCACCAGTAGTGACAATCATTATCCTGCACAAGGAACCATGATCACTTTAATTATTTCCTCCGGAGAGTGACACTAAGACCGACACTTGACCAAGCCAGACTGTAGTCCTTAACCATGGACACGTTATTCGAATAGATATAACTCTGCAGAGGGTGTACTCTTTACCCACGTGTATAGGATTTCTTTAGCCAGCACCGAGACGCTGACTAATTCCCGTTACGGCCTAACCAGCACACACCAGATTAAATTTCCGGATGCCAGGAATCACTCAAAGCATCGTTCAAGAGAAACTCTAAGGCGGGGAGACCATCGTCTCGAGTAGCATGGGATCACTATTAACACGCGCGGATTACAAGGGGTGCCCCCCTCTCGGCCCAGCCGGATACACCCATGCCCCCTGGCCCGATGACTGGCATTGCAGCCGGTACCTGGAAACCCTCATCGTGGCCTCTCTATACGGTGTGTGCACGGAAAGGGGTTAAAAAATTACTGAATCATACCCTGCCTGCGGCGGGGACAAGTGGTAGCACGAATCAGTATGGGGGTTACCGGAACAAGACTCGATCTACGGTCCACTCAGGAGGTTTAAGTTTTCCTGCAGTGGTTAGCACAATATAACTCCTTGGCAGTACCCAACAGGGTCACCACCTCTGGTATGTCTCAACATACCCTCACTGATCATTCTCGCCACCACGAGATTTCAGTCTCACGGTCACTTTTCTCGTGACTGATTCTTCCTGCACATTAGCCTGGACCAACACAGGCACATATGGCACATGAAAATAACCGTACTCACTTATACTTAATGTTTAAGTGAAGATAAAATACCATCAAGGGGATCATGCATGTATGACCAACAATATGCAAACTCTATAGAAATTCAACATATTCATAATTCAAATACACATGCCACAAAATAATTATGCAGTCACCATATCATGTATTCAAAATGCTTGCCTTGAGCTTGCAGAAGTGTTGGGTGCATTCCAAAACTTTGAAAATTATATCTCCCCTCCATTTCCTATTTTCAAAATATTTTAATTACCGCACAATTCCAAAACAGTACATAAAAGTTGCTTGGAAATTTGTGAATAAACTCTAAAATAAACTAGATGAAATTTGAGAAATAACAGAAAAAGAATCAAGTCATTTGGAGTTCATATGATTTTCCTATGAATTTACTAAGCTGGAATAGTCAAGGAAATGGACTATTTATTAGATCTAGCAAAAACCAGGCATATAAAAAATGTTCACCCTATCAAGATAAATAGAGTACGAATTTAGGAGCAGGTAGAAATTTGAATCATAAAATTTGGATGTGAAATGGCTGCTGTGAATTGATTTGAGATCTGCTGGAAAAGAAAAAGAGAAGGGCAGAAGTGCGCACTGGGCGAGACTTAGCCGTCTGGCGCAACTGGGCCTAGCCCAGCCGTTAGGCCGCGCGGGTGGGCCGATGACGTCGAACATGTATTCAACTGAACACGCTGTCGCAGCTCGAAGGCGGGTCCTCAGGAGTCCGTCTCCACTTACGGACGAGTCAGCGACGCTGGGTCACTGAAGGTGGGCCCGCTCGGCCCACTGGTCAGGTTTGACCAGTCGCCGCGCGCGCCGTCTCCTCCGGCCGAACAAAGGCGGCGCTCCGGCGATGCTCGCCGGCGAACGACGGCACCCCTCGGGGATCGGAGCACATGGGTGTGCTCAGGAGGTCGAGGCGAACCCGTGGGTACCCTTCTTAGTCGCCGGCGTGGAAGGAGTCGCCGGCGGCGAGCTCTCCGGCGGACGGTGGCGTCGAGTGGGATGGGCTTTCGCCTACGGTGGCTCCTTATCAAAATCGAGCACGGGGACGGATTCGTGAGACGAAGGAAAAGTTTCTGGTGAAGAGAGTGGAGAGGGGGAGGCCCTAATGGCGTCGGAACCAACGCGGCAGTGGCGGCGGCCGTGGGTGCCGAAGTTGGGGAAGACGACCTTCTCTGGTCGTGCTGCTGCTACGGGAGGATCAGTGAGGGAGAGGAAGAGTGAGATGATGCTGTTCGAGGTCCTGGGGTGGCTTTTATAGCCCGTCGAGGCCAGTTCCCGCGGTGTCCAGAGGACAAGCATGGCGGCGGCAATCATTACGGCGGTAGGCGTGGCCGGTTGTTAGACTAAGTATATATTAGATATACGTGTTGTAATATAACTGTATTTGTACGGAACCCTCTTATAAATATATGACAGCCGTACCCACCAAGGGTATCGAGCATTGTTCCAAACCCTAATCTGTTTAACATGGTATCAGACGACGCGTTCGGTCCGCGCCGTGCTTCCGCCTCCTCTGCCGCCGCCGCGTTGGCCTCCGCTGCTGTCCCGCTGCCGTCAACTCTCGCGACGGAGTCACCCTTCATGGCCTATGTCCCGCTCGCCTGGGCACGTCCGGCTGGATCGGGCTCACGTCCCCCTGCTCCACGATCGCCTGCGACCCATCCATCGCTCGCTCACGATGCGGTGATCTCGCGTGATGCGTCGCTGGCGCCTGATTCCTACGCTACTTCTACGCAAGTGCCCCGTGATGCGTCGCTCCGTGATGTATCCATTGCGCCGCACTTCTACGGCCCCTCCGCGCATCTTCCCTACGGCGGGACTCTGTCACGTGCTGCGCCACCGGCTCCAGGCCCCCATGGTGCTCCCGTCCAGGTGCCCTACGGCGGGCCGTATCCCGCACCGTACGTCGCGACGTCGCCGGCGCCGTATGCTTCGTCCTCCGCGGTGCCCTACGAGGCGCCGTATGGCGCGCCCTACGCTGCCTCTGTGCCGCACGTCGCGTCGCTGCAGCCCTACGGCGTACCTCCTACGGCGCCCTACGGTCCTCACCAACACTACCGTACGTCTCCGTCGGCCGATGCGCTGATTCCGTACAGTGCTCCTCCGACGTACAACTCGCAGTTCTCCGCATCGGTGGCCGAACCAGGACCTTTCCACTTCGCTCTCCTGGTGACGGTGAAGCTCTCTGCTGACAACTACCTCCTGTGGCGCGCTCAGGTGTTGCCACTGATGCGTAGTCACTACCTTGAGGGGTATGTCGATGGTACGCTGCCGTGTCCCCCGGCCATGGTTCCGGTGCCCTCGGCCGCTGGTGGCTCCATCATGGTGTCCAACCCTACTCATCGTCGGTGGATCGCTCAGGATCAAGCTATTCTGGGTGCCATTCAGTCCTCGCTCACACCCTCCGTGGCCGGCATGGTGGTCTTTGCCGCGACGTCGAGGGATGCATGGGCCACGCTCGACTCCAGCTTTTCCTCGCAGTCGCTGGCCCGTTCCTCTGCCATTCGTAACCAGCTGGGTGAGGTCAAGAAAAATGACCTCTCCGTCACGGCCTTCTTCAACAAGGTCAAAAGTTTGGCTGATACACTGTCGTCTATTGGGAAGCCTCTTCGTGATGAGGAGTTTACTTTGTTCATTCTCAATGGGCTTGATGAGGACTATGATTCTCTCGTTGAAAACATTAATGGACGTGACACACCGATGCCGCCTCGCGATCTCTATGCACGCCTTCTCAACACCGAACAGAGGCTCGCTGCTCGCCGCTCCGTTGGCGTCTACACGGAGGGCCCTTCTGCGAACGCTGCTCTCCACGGGGGCGCCCGCGGTGCCAAGCAGAAGGCGCCGCCGACCTCAGGCAACCAGCCCCGTCCGCCCGCTCCACCTCCGACGGCTGGCCGCAAGCGGCTCCACTGCGAGGCATGTGGTGGTGGGGTTGAGTGTCAACTCTGTGGCATTGAGGGGCACTTGGCGTCTCGCTGCCATCGTCGCTTTAAACGAGATTTTCTTGGCATTGGGAACAATGGGAAGGGCAATGAGAAGCAAGCTGCTCTCGCTACACCGGATCCCGGGTTCACTCCTTCATACTCGGTGGATCCTACCTGGTACATGGATACGGGCGCTACGGACCATTTGGCGAGTCAGCTTGACAAGCTGGCCACTCGCCAGCCCTACACCGGTCACGATCAGGTCCGCACGGCCAATGGATCAGGTATGCCCATCTCACAAGTTGGTCAAGCATCTCTTCTTTCACGTACCACTAAAACCTTGAACCTGCTTGATGTCCTTCGTGTTCCCTCAGTCACACGTAGTTTACTCTCGGTTCCTAAATTAACTCGTGACAACAATGTGTTTGTTGAGTTTCACCCTTTCCATTTTTTTGTTAAGGACCGGGACACGAGGGACGTTCTTCTTAGTGGTCGAGCTCGCGACGGCTTATACGCACTTGATGTGCCACGAGTCTCTCAAGTTTTCAGTGGTGTTCGGGTGTCGTCGTCGCAGTGGCACTCTCGCCTTGGCCACCCCGCTACTCCCATTGTGCGCCATGTGCTTCATCGCCATCATCTTCCTGTTGAGTCGAGTAATAAGGATTTTCTAGTGTGTGATGCTTGTCAACAAGGCAAGAGTCATCAGTTGCCTTTTTCTGTATCAAGTCGTGTTGTCAGGGCTCCTCTTGAACTTGTGTTTTCAGACGTGTGGGGCTATGCCCAAACTTCTGTTAGTGGTCACAACTATTATGTCAGTTTCATAGATGCTTTCAGTCGCTTTACTTGGATTTATCTTATTAAGCGCAAATCTGATGTGTTTCATGTCTTTATGCAATTTCAAGCACATGTTGAACGATTGCTTAAGCACAAAATTATCCATGTTCAGTCAGACTGGGGGGGAGAGTATCGTAACCTTAACACCTTCTTTCAGAAGCTTGGCATCTCACACCATGTGTCTTGTCCTCATACACATCAGCAGAACGGTGCAGCTGAGCGCAAACACCGTCACATAGTTGAAACTGGCCTGACACTTCTTGCACATGCCTCTGTCCCGTTTCGGTTCTGGAGCGATGCTTTTGTTACTGCCTGTTTTTTCATAAACAGGATTCCCACACGACGCCTTCACATGAAGTCTCAACTCGAAGTGTTGCTTAATGAAACTCCAGATTACTCCCTCCTCAAAGTGTTCGGCTGTGCGTGTTGGCCGCATCTTCGTCCGTACAATAAGCATAAACTTGAGTATCGATCTAAACAATGTGTGTTTCTTGGGTACAGTCCTCTCCACAAAGGTTACCAGTGTCTTCACATCCCATCAAATCGTGTTTACATTTCTCGTGATGTTGTGTTCGATGAGACTGTCTTCCCGTTTTCCACGCTCACATCACCCACCGATACTCCCGTCACTGAGTTGCACTCTTTTCCAGTTTTGCCTGATCAATTTGTGGATGCTGCATATTCTCCTCTGTTGTTGCCTAACCATGGTGCAGGGACTGGACGAGGCGCTCGACTTGAGCTTCTGGATGATGATATGGCCACAGCTGCGCCAGTTGCTGCTACGCCGGATGGGGCGCTCGACGAGGCTGCCCCCGCCACTACCCCGCTTGATCCCGACGTCGATCACGCGTGCATGCCCCATGCACGAGGATCCGACGGGGTGACCAAGTCGCTGGGGCCAGCGGCCTCGCTGTCGCCTGGGCCGGCCGAACCTGCGGAGCTGTCGGCCAGGCCGGCTGGACCCGCGGCGCTCTCCCCTGAGCCGGAGGCCTCGCCGGTCACCGACTCTTCGTCGCCTGGTCCGTCGACGCCGATCACGCCCGGTCTGTCTTCGCCGACCCTGACCGTGCCACCGGATGCGCCTGTTGACTCGCCTGCCGGTGCGTCCTCCTCGCCGCTGATGGATAGTGGCTCCTCTGGTATGGCAGCTCCAGCGCCACCTCCGCCTGTCGTCCTGCGTCCCCATACTCGCAGCAAAAGTGGCATCTTCCAACCGAAGAAGCGCACTGACGGCACTGTCGCGTGGCTTGCGGCCTGTGTGGCACATGCTGAGGCTGACCCTACGACTGAACCACGACATTTTCGAGCGGCGCTTGGCATCCCGCATTGGCGTGCTGTGATGGAGCAGGAGATTCATGCCCTTCAAAGAAACAACACTTGGCGTCTTGTTCCACCTCCATCTGGTGTTAATATCATTGACTCTAAATGGGTATTCAAGGTGAAGAAACATGCGGATGGCTCCATTGAGAGGTACAAGGCACGCCTGGTTGCCAAGGGGTTCAAACAACGGTATGGCATTGATTATGAAGACACATTCAGTCTTGTTATTAAACCAACTACTATTCGTGTTCTTCTCTCTTTGGCTGTTACTCGCGGATGGTCGCTTCGACAGCTTGATGTTCAGAATGCCTTTCTCCATGGAGTTCTGGAAGAAGAGGTTTATATGCGTCAACCGCCAGGTTTTGTTGACCCTGCTCAGCCACATCATTTATGTCGCCTTGTCAAAGCTCTCTACGGTTTGAAGCAGGCCCCGCGTGCGTGGCATGCCCGTCTTGGCGCTGCTCTTCCTGCGCATGGGTTTGTTCCTTCTACAGCAGACACGTCTCTGTTTATTCTACAGCGACCTGAGGTGACTATGTACATTCTGGTATATGTTGATGACATCATCCTTGTCAGTTCGTCTGCTTCTGCTACAGATCGGCTTGTGTCCTCTCTTGGTGCTGAGTTTGCTGTTAAGGATCTTGGGAGACTGCATTATTTTCTGGGCCTAGAGGTTCTTCATTCTGATGGTGGCTTGACTCTTACTCAGAAGAAGTACTCTCAGGATCTCCTGCGTCGTGCCGGTATGTTGCAGTGCAAGTCTGCTACGACTCCCATGTCTGCTACACACAAACTGACAGCTCTTGCTGGTGACTTGCTTGCTCCTGAGGATGCCACAGAGTACCGCAGCACTGTGGGTGGACTGCAGTACTTGCTCATCACTCGACCAGACATATCATTTGCAGTTAACCGTGTGTGCCAGTATCTTCATGCACCACGTGATTCTCACTGGTCAGCTGTTAAGCGCATCTTGCGCTATGTTCGTCACACTGGTTCATATGGTCTCCATCTTCAGCCTGCGCGTTCTGGACTGATCTCAGCATTTTCTGATGCTGACTGGGCTGGTTGTCCTAATGATCGGCGATCCACGGGGGGACATGCTGTGTTCTTTGGGCCTAACTTGATCGCCTGGCAAGCTCGCAAGCAAGCTACGGTGTCTCGGAGTAGTACCGAAGCTGAGTACAAAGCTGTTGCTAACGCCACAGCTGAGATCATGTGGGTGCAGTCCTTGCTTCGAGAGTTGAAGGTCTCCCCAACTTAGCCGCCTGTTCTTTGGTGTGATAACATCGGTGCAACATACCTTTCATCCAATCCAGTATTTCATGCCCGAACGAAGCACATCGAAGTTGACTATCATTTTGTGAGGGAACGTGTTGCTCAGAAGCTCCTTCAGATTAAGTTTGTTTCTTTGAAGGATCAGCTTACTGATATTTTCACTAAACCCTTGCCCTTGCCTTCTTTTGAAGGATGTCGTCGCAATCTTAACCTTCTGAGTGTTTCAGGACATAGTTAAGATTGAGGGAGGGTGTTAGACTAAGTATATATTAGATATACGTGTTGTAATATAACTGTATTTGTACGGAACCCTCTTATAAATATATGACAGCCGTACCCACCAAGGGTATCGAGCATTGTTCCAAACCCTAATCTGTTTAACACCGGTGGAGGTAGGGGAGGGCGGTGGCGGCTGCAGTTACTCCTGGGGATTTCTGGGTGACTCGGGGTGAGGCACGCGTCGTGGGTGTAGACGTGGCCGTGCGTGACTCGTCGGGCGGCGGTCCTGGTCGTCGTGGACGGCGGTGGCCGGTTCTAAGAGCCATGTGAGGGTGTCGGCGAGCTCCTGAGCGGTCGGACTGATCCAGAGGAGGATCAGGACGAGAGGGGGAGGCAGTAGAGACACAGCAGAAGCTTGATGCCAGCAGTGTAGTACGTGTGCAAAACGCGCGCTCTCAACACGCTTTAGACATGCACGGGAATGCTCGACGCAATGCCATGGCAACCTAGAGAGATCTTGTGAAGCTGAAACTTAACAGGGTCAAGAGTGTGGGTGAGATAGAGTTAGTAGACATGCTGGTTTGGTCGTATGAGCATGTTCCCAAAGCAAGTTTATGAACTTGCAGAATTATGTCATGCACATGAGGTGCTCGACAGAATGCTAGAGCTGGATAGAAGATTCTTCTGGATCTGATGTTTGGCAGGATGGGGTCTCTTTAGATGTTAGACATGGTGGTGGAGTTAGTTTGCCAAGATGAGAAACTTTCTAGTGCAAGTTTTACCAGAATTCAGTTCTGGACAGAAACTTCAGAGGAGTGTTTGGTGGACCTAAAAGATGCAAATGGAGCTGACCTTCGGGAGTTAAGGTTTTTGTTGGAAGAACAACAAGATGGAAAACTTTCAGAATTAATGGAGCTAGGAAAAAGAGGGTTGCAGTTATAACTCAAGAATGGGCCAGAATTGAAAAGAGGATGTTTCACTAAAATTTTTCAAATGACCTAGTTAGGTTTTTGCTCAAAAGTGATTTATAGGCATCACCTTACCTCTCATAATTTTTGTGGGATTTTCAAACAATTATTTAAAATACTTGTAGTGCAACAGAAGCATTTTAAGGACTGAAAATGCTAGCAGAAGAATTATTTGTGGATTATTTTATTATGAAAATATTTCCTACTGTTATTTGTGATATAAATGAAATTATTTACAAAACAACCAAGGACCACAACATTATACAAAATAATCTTCTATGGTGGGGAGAGTATTTTGTAAAACAGGAAATAGAAAAGGCTTTGAAATTAATAAATGACCTAGTATAATTCAAAATTTCATCTCTGGCCAAATTTTACTTAATGAAATTATGATTAAATTTTTGGGTGTTACATATATTCCAAACAATATGATAATCTCTCTAACCAAGGTAGGGACGAGGAGCCACTGCGCGCGTGGGCGAGGGAGCGGGCGTAAGGTGTCGGGGATATACCCCGCGGTATGAACCGGCAGGAAATATGACCCGGCCGGGCTTGGCAGTTTACTTGAGACCCGGTTGACACTTGGCGATTCACTGGCGACCCGCCCTGACGAGACGGTTTACAAGCAACCTGCCTAAACATTATGACGCACTGGTAACTCGGCGGGCTGCGGACGAATGACAAGGCCCAAGGTCCAGAAGGCCAGTTTATGTTAACGGTGGGTCGGTTTAAGAGGAAAGGCATGAGGAATATTTACCTTACAAGGAGTTAAGACCGGGACTTGTATCCGGTTTCTATTAAAGATAGACTAGTCATAATCCTAATAGGACTCCACATGTGACCCGCCCCTTCAACTTATATAAGGAGGGGCAGGGCTCTCCAAAGAGGGACAAGCAAGAAGAAACAATCTCTAGGGCTAGACACAAAAATCCGGTTTACCGGCGACTCCCTCATGATGATAATGAGACCTAGCCACAAACAACATGTAGGGTTATTATCGGATGATATTTCCCGGGGCCCGAAGCTGTCTAAATCCTTGTCTTGTGTTGCGTCTCTCGATCGCTCAACCCCTCTCAAGCTACTACAAAGATGCGTTGGCCTCACGACTAAGTCCTCACACTATGACATCTGTCGTGACGTTTCCACGACAGTTGGCGCCCACTGTGGGGCTGGCGCACGATGGAGTTGAGTTCTTGAAGAGATCTCATCCAGGGTTCGAGAAGTTTGCATCTGGATGAAGAAAATACCGGTTTTTTGAAGGATCTACATCAACTTCAAGTTCATTGGTTCAAATTTTACAATACACGAGATTTAAGTCAAAGAGCAGAAACTAGGGTTACGTGCGCCACCACGCGCGTCTGGCGTTCCGATGAATCAGATCGGGATTCTGTTTCCGCTGCGGCACCGCTTACCAAGTCGAAACTGATAGGTGTTCCGTCTCCAGCGTTCATGTCCAAGGTACAATCGTTTTTGTCCGATCCGCCGAGTCGCTGTTGCTGCATACAGGCTACAAGTTGCGATTTGCATGGCTACTACATACAAGATCAAGACCCAAAAGCTGCAGCTGTCATGGTCCCATCCGCCGTGTTTTCTACTACTGGTCGCTTGAAATCCAAAGGTAAAACCATAATCGGCTGCCTTTAATTCACGTGAAGATCGAAGGAACTAAGAAAAGAAGAAAGTACTACTCTGTCGCTGGGAAGGACTCCTCGGTTTGCCTGGCCTCCGTGGCCTCGTACTACGCCGGCCCGATCCGCCGTGTCTGAACCGCCGCTACGCCTTGAGCCGCCGCATCGCGGCTCGGCCGCGCGCCCCGCCTCTACGGGCGCTTCTTCGAGTCGGGCTTGAAGTTGACCCCGCCTCTCAATCGTTGGACATGCTGCTCCGATCAAAGTCATCGTCTCTGAAGCCGCCTCGCAGTTGGGAAAAACTTTGAGGCCTAAACTGCCCCGACCTCCGCAGTCGTGCCAGGCCTAAACTCCGAGCCGCCCTCTCCGCCACGGCATGAGCCGCCTCGCCGGTCTGCCGCAGGCCGCTGCCTCCGCGACCGAGCCACTGATCCGCTTGATGCTTTGATTTGCCTTGTGACCGAGGCTGTGAGTCCCGAAGCAACAAATGACCCACAGCACGGTTACTACCACTACTTCACGTCAATTGATCCAAGCAGCAGTACTTCCATGTGAAGACAAGTACAGGATTATTAGTGGGGTTTGATGACTATTGCTTACGTGGTGGGTTGAAGATTTCTACACTGGCTCGCCTCCGCCGTCGGGCTATTAGCGTCACTCCGCCGTTGCGCGTCGAGCCGCCCTTGCACTACCCTTGAGCTGCCGTGCCTCGCGAGCAGGCCCTGCTCGCCTTGGTGGATCACACCCCCGCCTCAACCGTTCCTCCGGGCGGTTTGCCTCAGCTGCCGCTGTCCGAGTCGCGGCCCTCACTCAGATCGTCGGCTGCTTCCAAGGCACCTCCGCCCCTGCGGCCGTCAAAACTGTCGCCGTGGCCTTATTCCACCTATGTCGTGGTCTACTTCGCCTCGAACCAACATACACGAGCGATACTGCTTCAGCATGCGTGCATGTATATACTTGCAGAAATATGAGCTTTACCGGTCAGCAGTGGTGTCACTCTCAGGTCACGTATCACCTTCACCATGGCTATGCCTTGACTCGCCTCCGCCGTGGCCGTGCCTGTGGGGCGCCGCCACAGTTTGCCTCTGCTTCCACATTGCCTCCATCTTCAACCCGGCCTACCGCCTAAAGTTGCCACGGTCGTATTTGTTTCAACTCGCTTCCTCGATTGTTTATGCGTCGAGCCGATGATCACCGTTGCCGTCTTGCCGACCTCGCTCCAAGCCCCTGGCCTCGCACCAAGTTCAGTCGCCGTTTCACCGAATCACCAGCGCTTCTCTACCGTAACTGCCTCCAAGTTGCTGGCCTAATCCTCACCGACAACTCCAAGCAGATCAGTCCAAAGCTATAAAAAAAAGAAGGGAAAGGAGGGCGGTGGCCGTTGGTTATATCAGGAGGGACAAACATCACGTCTCATAAGGGAAAACAGCAGAAGATAAATAGCAGAAGATCAAAGCTACTGCCGTGGTGTGCCATGCATTACTTTGGACTTGTTAAAAAAGGGGGGATTGTCTCCCCACGTGGAGGCCTCAATCATTCTAGGTATTTGAAGACAAGAGAGCCACTATTACTACTCCTCTCAACATAGCACGACTTCCAAGATCAATTCTTTTATAAAAAAATGAAAGCAGCGTTATGCATTATCCAGCGCCAGCATCCGTGTTCGTCCGACAAAAAATATCTCAGGTGATATCCCTCCTATATGTTTTATCTATAATACAGTAATCAATCTGTGAACAGTTACTCTGGCTTGCAACATTTTTATGCAGGGCAATTATTTCTGACAAAAGGTGTTATTATACCACGGATATGGGGCATCAGCATCATTCTATACTGACATTCATCCATGCCGCGCTGATTAAACAGACGTGCGTAAACCGCTGCCCGTGCCACTCGGTCTACATCAACATGATCTGGCTCACTGCACCTGCGATTGATCTGTCCATCCGTGCGGGTTTAAAACGCCATGGCCGACTCATCTGTCTGAGCCACCTCAGATGCTGCGGTCTTTTTTGTCGTCCGTCTCTCGCGGCCTGGTCTACATCAACACACCGGCCCGCACCTGTCTGCATGAGCTGTTTATTGAGTATAAAACCAGTCACTGCTCGGGTAGCCCGTTTTTCTTTCAAATTGGAGGCAAATTATCATCAACCGCCGTCTGCACTGGATGGCACAGGTCGCCGCCACTACAGTTTGGTTAAACTTCAAATCGCCAGTTGGAAGGAACCATTGGCCGAGTTGCTGAGACGGCTCATACGGGATCATTTATAACCCGCCGCAGTCACCTCAACCTTCTATGAATTCACATCATGCTATCAACACCAATGATATACAAGTTATGCCGGTTTATATCACGGTCAAATATGGAGAGTTTCAAGCCAACTCCTCGAGTCACCTTTGAGACTAGGGGGCTACGATGACATGACTCAGCAAATCTTGCCAGTTTTAGCAAAGTTAAGAACCCCAGGACGATGGAGGGAAAGATAACCCGGTCCCGGAGGCTATTGTTATATTGATGAAAATTTAAAGGCCGTCAGAAAATTTCCAGCTTAGAAAGTATATGACAGTTACAAAATCCCGGCTCAATGAAGAAGTTCCGGGTCATCAGAAAGGATTCCGGTTTAAAATCTGGCTCAAGGGAAGTCAGTCTCACTGAAGCTCTCAAATATCCGGTTTACAGTCCGGTTCAAGGGAAATCTGTCTCCCACAAAGGTCTGAAGCTCTCAAATCTAGTTTAAGAATTTCTGGTTCAAAAAAGAATAAATTCTCGCAAGTTTGAGTTTAAAGGCCGTCAGAAAATTTCTGGCTGAAAATGAAGATTCCGGTTTAAAATCCGGTTCAAGAGAAAGATGTCTCCCACAAAGCTTTGAAGCTCTCAATATCCGGTTTAACATCCAGGTCAAGAAGAATTTATCTCTTGCAAAAAGTTAAAGGTTGCCGAAGAGGACCTGCTGCCATGATGCGCGGTTCAAACATGGGTATCCTGCCTTATTGGCTTATCATATTATTGATCACATGGGGGCTTCTGTTATAAAGCGGCGTCCTGTTTGCTCATTGATCTGGCTTATAAAGTCATATATGAAGAATCACTTGGGGCCTTGGTCGTACCCGAACCATAGCTACACCTCTTGATCGGCGCAAGGCCACCAGAAATCACTTGGGGGCTTGGTCGTGTCCGAACCATAGCTGCACCAGAAAACTACTTAGGGGCCAAAGAGAGTGTTGCAACAGAACAACTCAAACATAGGCACCCACTGAGCACAGCTCAAAATATTGCTTGGGGATTCTTTCCTATCGCAATGAACAAAGAATCTACACTTGTAATAGGCTATCAAGCCACGACTTGGAAGCTTGGTGTATACACCTAAAACCCTGGGTTAGCCTGCCTTTTTTAAGTATGTCATTCCGTCCAGGTAAACCTGGTATGACCCGCCGAACTTTGACAAGTCAATCTGATAAGACCCTGAACTTGTCAAAGTTAAAACGACGATTGGTTAAGGATTGAGGACCATCTTAAAAGGCTTTGTGAAATGGTTTAACTCAGTGGCCTGGCAGCCCATGAAAAGCCTGGAATTTGGGGCCTGGCAGCCGGTGAAAAGCCTCGACTACAAGTTTTCATATGCTTTTATTTGCCAAGTTTTTTCTCCTTTGATGAGATTTCTAATGTTTTTGATAAACCGGCTTTCATTTATCCGGCTCGGCTTTCAACTACAAGTTGTTAGTACATGATCAGTTATAATCCGGCGCTTATTAACCCGGTCTGGTTTCGACTATAAGTCGCCAGTATTATATATGGTTAATCCGGTGTTTATCACAACCCGGTACGGTTTTGTCATAAACCGGCACAATAGGGAAGGAGTCATCAGTACTCAAGATTGGTGTTATCACCCTCACTACAAAAGTTGGTCAACCAACGTTGTGATTCAAAGTCACAGGTATCATTTATTTTCATTGTCTTTTTACAGCCTTGGTTATAAACCCTGGCTATATATCTGGGCATCATGACCCGTCCGGCGGTAAACCGCCAGGACACTTTAAACTTGTTGCATGCAGAAACAGGTTGAATAAAGCATGATTATAAATCACCGGCGTTTATTAAATCGGCCTGGCTTTCGACTATAAGTCACCAGTATGATGATAAATTATCCAGTGTTTATTAACCCGGACTGCCTTGGGATTATAAGTCGCCAGTGTATATTTGGATTGCTCCATTGGAATCATACGCTCATAAATCATTGGATTATATCATTCAAATCATCAAATAGCCAACATGGCTGGATTTTTATTATGGTTATCAATAACCAATATTATGGTTGAGGTTTTCAAAGTCGCTTCAGCGCAATGGATATTATTTTATCAATGGTGTGATTTATTCTACAAAGGAATAGTCCCGAGTTGCTGCAGGCTTACGACCCGGCACTTGGGGGCTACATTATTCAAATTGAGATTACATCAAATATGCAAGTCCCATGTCACTGCCAGCATGCACCATGGCACTTGGGGGCTAATGCAAAGTCATTTTTACTGGCCTTATTGGAGACCCGACTCATCACATCATAATGAGCCGGCCCTTGGGGGCTACACGTTGCTGTTCAAGTCTACATGATCATATTTATAAAGTCCCTGCTCCTTATTGCATAATGACCAGGCCCTTGGGGGCTACACTGGTTGAAGTTTTATAAGCATAAGGTAATTACAAGTCCCAGGTTGCTGCAAGCATGACAACCCGGCACTTGGGGGCTACATATATGAAATACTCAGTTTATGACCAGTGATTGAGATGAACAAACTGGATAGCTAACCAGATTGACACGGTGTCTGCAACAATTATGACCCGGCGTCACCAACAATTATTGACCCGGCGTCACCAACAATTATTGACCCGGCGTCACCCACCATTATGACCCGGTGTTTGCAACAATCATAACCCGGCGTCATCAACAATCATAAACCGGTGTCGGCAGCAATCATGAACCGGCGTTGGCAACAATCATAACCCGGAATTATCAGTTTTTATAACCCGGTGATTTTGGAAATCATAGAACGACAAGTTCTATATTTTCAAGCCGACTGAATATCAGTTGAATATTTGAAGACCAATATTTTTGTCAAGTCAGAGCATTGAAGGCCGAGTCAAATGGATTCTTTATTTACAATATTTTTTCTACAAGCAAATTGATTATGAAGCTGGTCTACTGACCTGGATTTTCTAGAAGGAGGAAATGACAAGGACTTAAGGATGATCAGGTGCCGGCTTACAAAATATTTAACCCGGAGCACAACCTGTCAAATTTGTTCTTGTGTTTGCAGGATCAGTTTAACATGGATAAATCCAAATTAAACTGGGGGCTAATGTCGGGGATATACCCCGCGGTATGAACCGGCCGGAAATATGACCCGGCCGGGCTTGGCGGTTTACTTGAGACCCGGTTGACACTTGGCGATTCACTGGCGACCCGCCCTAACGAGACATTTTACAAGCAACCTGCCTAAACATTATGACGCACTGGTAACCTGGCGAGCGGCGGACGGATGACAAGGCCCAAGGCCCGGAAGGCCGGTTTATGTTAATGGTGGGCTGGTTTAAGAGGAAAGGCATGAGGAATATTTACCTTACAAGGAGTTAAGACCAGGACTTGTATCCGGTTTGTATTAAAGGTAGACTAGTCCTAATCCTAATAGGACTCCACATGTAACGCGCCCCTTCAACTTATATAAGGAGGGGCAGGGCTCCCCAAAGAGGGACAAGCAAGAAGAAACAATCTCTAGGGCTAGACACAAAAAGCCGGTTTACCGGCGACTCCCTCATGATGATAATGAGACCTAGCCACAAACAGGATGTAGGGTTATTACCGGATGATGGCCCGAAGCTGTCTAAATCCTTGTCTGCGTCTCTCGATTCCGCTCAACCCCTCTCAAGCTACTATAAAGATGCGTTGGCCTCATGACTAAGTCCTCACACTAGGACATCTGTCGTGACGTTTCCACGACATAAGGCGTACTAGTAAGCAAGCTTCACCTCATCCTGCGATCCACCGCGCCCGTGGGCGGGGGATACGGCGTACTAAGGAAGCTTCTCCTCATTCTGCGAGTTGAGAGGACACATCAAAAGTACTCCAGTGTATAGAGCCTTGCCTCTAAGGTAGGCCCCACATGGTTTGCCTCTTTTTTAACATAACGTGTCAAGTCGCAATTTGTTTGTTCACCTGTGGTAGACGATCCTCCATCAAGTGGACAACCAGTACACGTGTCAAATTACCACGTGGGCTGCCTTTTCGTACAGAAATGAGCTCCACTGTGTACCCGCGCGGGTGTGGTTGGGAAAGAGACGGGAGTACGTGCGCCGTGCGTGCACCTCTTCTCTTCGTGCACGTCCCCCACCTACGTGGGTGTGTGTAAGAGAGATACAAACCTAGACAGATGGTGTGTGCGTGAGTGTTTTTTGTTTTGGGGGGGGGTGGTGATTTCGTGAATATATTTGTGGGAATATGTGTCGATGACATCTCAAACTAAATTTTGCATGCAATGTGTGTGAAATAGAGGCATATCCATATCATATAGAGAGGGCCAGAGGGGGCAATCCACGAGAAGAGAGGGAGGGGTCATAGATATCGATAGAGTCGAAGAGAGGATCAAGTGGGTGGGTGCGAGATGGATGAAGAGAGCCATCGAAATTGTGTGTGTGCAAGTCAAAGATATAGGGCGACTGACCTACCAGAACGTCAGAGGGCACAGGGCAAGTTTGGGTGTGGCAGGGAGAGATGAATAGAGCGCTCGATGTATCGGTGTGTGTGGGGGGAGGGGGTGGGGGGAGGGGTAGGCAGAGGCCTGACTATAGAGGTAGAACGACTCGTATATGTGTTGAGAAGGAAAGACCCAGCTATGTCTTGAGGGAGATGGGTCGACATCCATACATAACTGAAGGACGGGAAATAGGTTGGGACAGAGAGAGAGAGAGAGGATAGAGAGAGGGAGGGAGAGGGGTAGAGTGCTGGATGGGTGATGGAGTTGCTTCTCGAAGATGGTGGGAGAGGCCTACTAGACAAACTAAGGGTAGAACTACAATATTATCAATAAGAGTGGGGATGTGTTTCTGTGTGTGCCTGTGCGTGATAGATCTGTCGGGACGCATGCATGGATGATGAAGGGGAACCATGTGTTTGCTAAGCAAACCTAACTAGATCAGTAGATCAATTGTTGTTTGTCGGAGGAAGGAAGAGACATAACTAATGAGGTAGATCGATCGACACATGGGAAAACACGAGTTATAATTAAGGACCTAGCTAGCTATATGTATAGCGGGAGATCGGTCGGTGTACATCCATTTGTTAGAGGCAAATAAGGCCCAGCGAGACGGATAGACAGAGAGAATGGAGCTAGGAGGTGGTGCGAGAGGCCGAGCTACTAGCTAGATAGGGGGAGGAGTGTGCGGTTGTGAGATCGATGAAAAGAGGGGCGAGATTTTACACGTGTGTGGGACCGTATGAGAGACACGAGGCATGGACAGAGAAAGGAGGAGATGGAAGTTGCGTGTATACGTATGTTGTAGGCAGATGCTGGAGAGGTTTATCGATCGGTGTGTGTTGGAAAGGAGTTGTGGAGACCGTGGGAGAACGACCTAAAGAAAAAAAGAATGTGCGCGATGGATAGAATGCTGAGGGAGGGGGAGGGCGAGGAGGGCGTGTGCATGCATGAGAGAAAGTTAGTGCTAGCTACAAAGGTTAGAGGATTGTGTGGGTGTAAGAGACTAACAAAGATCATAATTTGATATGAACGTGGATTCATATGTTTGAATAGGAGATCATAGTGTTATAAACATATGCATGCATGAATATAGCGGTGATACGCGTGTTGTGGTTTTGCACATGTTATACCATAATGTGATAATGCATGGCGTTTGCAACTCACAAATAAATGTCGAACAATCTAAACCATACTATATATCGAATGATCTCACATTTTATTTGAATTTGTGATAATGTGTGGCGTTTGCAGCTTACAACTAAATATCGAACAATCTAAACAATACTATATATGGAACAATCTCACATTTTATTTGAATTTCTGGTAATGTGTGGTGTTTGCAACTCACATCTAAATACTTGTAGGCGTAGGGGGCGGGGCACCAGACATTATGTGATAAACACATTATACATATGAGACATGGTTTAGATTATGAAGATCTAGCTAGAGCTTGAAATGTACTGTGATTTGAAATCACATAAAGTGGATTCAAAAAATCGAGTTCGAGTTCATATAGTACACATAGTTCATATCTAACTCGAGAGTAATCATGTGGTGTGCTGTGAAGATAATCCACAAATGATGGTTTAACTTCACAATAATGATGATTGTAGATCTTATTAAAATAGAGAAACAAATTCAAATGGTTTGACTTCACAATAATCATCATTGTAGATCTTATTCAAATAGAGAAACGAATTCAAATTTAGTTCATATTGAAGCGGTAGTATATACGTTTGGAATGCACTAAAACATTCATTTGAGTAGCAGGTTGCATGCATTATACACGTAGCGAAATATTTTAATTGAACATAACATGAATTCAAAGTTTTGAATGATATTTGTACTGCGAATTGATTTGGTACAGTACACGGGACTAGACTCTCTTATGTGCTGCGAATTGATTTCTTTTTGTTTCTTCGTCGACGGAAGTGTGAATTGATTTGGTACAGTACACATTGGGCTTGTCCGGAAATTTCAACCTGCGCCTTGTTACCCCGAAATATTTAAGACATATCTTTGTCTCGTTGTGCTCCGACAACTCCCTCCATCTCAACCCGCGCCTTCCTATTCCAAAATTACAACGCGCGCGAAAACTCCCACCTCCTATGAAATCCCGACACGTGAAATGCCTGTGATACCCCTGAACCGAAAGAACCGCCTAGCTCAAATCGGTGGGGGTAATTTCATAACTTACCCCACATTTCGGACAAGCGCGTCCCTAAGCCATGGTTCCCCACTCCCATCCCATCCGCCCACCCATTCGTACACTGAGGCCGCGAAAACCCACGAAGCCCCACACCCTCCTCCGTCCGCCACCCAGCCGGAGCCTCTTCCCCGACGACGTCGACCACAGCAACACCTCGACGTCCCTCATCCATCATACCGGATGCGGATCCATCGTCGATCTCGTCGTCCCACCGGTTCAGCCACCCCGTCCTCCACCTCCAAGGAGCTGCCCCGACGTTCCCCTCGTCTTTCGCGCCACCTCCATTCCCACACCGCCGACTTCACCTACACCACCGGAAGAGCATCATCATCACCGTTTCCTCGGATGAAGCTGAGGCCTAATCGGCGCCACCAAAGAGGTTGTACACTAATCGCTGCATTTTCTTCTTAATTCGATCTCACGGTGCTGCCGGCGCTCGGTCCCGAGCCGACACGGCGCGGCTCCATCCACGGCGGCGTTGCCGGCCACTTCCTCCACGGTGTCGCTCCCTCGGCGGTGACGTCCACATCAGTAGGAGCTGCTGCTGCTTTAGCTCTCTCTCGCGCTGCTACTCTGCTCTTGCTCTCGGTCCCCTGCTTGGTCTGCTCCTGGTATTGCTCTTGCTCTTGATCGCACTGCTGCTCTCGCTCTTGCTCTTGCTTGAGATGCTGCTCCGATTTAGCTACACTTCAATCGACTGAATCGACTTTTGGGTCAGTCA
>NC_057802.1:99927374-99951610 GCF_018294505.1 Triticum aestivum
TAGAGGGATGGCTGGGGCGGTGGTGGACCGGCGGTGGGGAGTGGTTTCGGGGCGGGCGGGGCAGTGCACCGCCGACCGCGGGCGGTTTGGTCGGTGGTGGCTGGCGGCTCAGGAGGTGGAGGTTGAAGTTGAACTGCAGGCCCTTGATTTCGTATCCAACGGCTGGAAAATCGACTGACCAGAGATGAAAAATTCAGTCGATCGGCTCTCGCACGCGCTGCTGCTGCTACTGCTTTTCTGCTACTAGCTAGTGCGTTCAGTTTCAACAGTAAAATTCAGTTTCGACAGTAAAATTCAGTATCGACAGCAAAATTCAGTTTCAACAGTTAAGTACAATTTCGGCAGTTAAATTTAGTTTCGACATTTAAGTTCAGAGATGAGCGGCTGATGTATTTTACATCTAGTACTTTGTGGTTAAGTATTTACGTCATCTATTGGAGATGCTATTAGAATTCCACTCAGGTTAACGTTGTCTCTCCTGTCCTGCTTCAGCCTCGGCGTCGTACAACTCACCGGAGCTGCTCCAACGACGAAACCCTCCATCACAGCGAAGCAGTACCCCGGGCTCCATCTCAAGATGCCTAAGATCTTCTTCCCCTCCTCCGACAGCCAAGTCAGCCGAATCATCCTCACCGACCAACCCAATCACGCTGAGATCGACATGGCTTCGCCAAAGAGGTTGTACACTTGTTGTATCTCTTTTTTACTCTACATGTTATATATATTGTCCACTGAGCATACGCAGTAATGTGAAATATGATTAGTTTCTCCTACTATATGACAAGCAGTGAGGTACCAGTCAACTTAGCTATCCATGATGGACTCTCCTGAACGCCATCATTATTTATCTCTGCGTGTTTGAGTTGTGCATTCGTCGATGGGCCTGGGAGTTGAGATAGTACGGAAGTGGCCTGGGTCCAAAGTAGCAGAAGTAGGCAAGTAGCACAAAAACATTTTTTGAGTGTAGCTTTTCCTTGCTCAAGCCTGCCTACTAGAATCGCTATTGCTTGAAAGGAAAAGTGAAGGAAAAACATAGGAATTGGAAAGTTTCCTACGGTACTACTATTCATGCATTTGGTTCAAAGGAATGGAGCAAAGGAAAACTGTAGGATTTGTTCCTTTAGTGTCTCCTTGAAAGAAAAACTATACGGATTTAATTTCCACTTGTCCTCCTTTTCAAATTCCTATTCATGAAGGGCAAGACTAAGAGATAGTAGCATAATAGCATTATAACCATACATTTTCTTGTGGTTTCACTTAATCTCACCATGCTTCTTTGCATCCTGTGATCTTCCAATTCTTGTGAACCAAACACCCAGATTGGCAGAAATCCTGTGTTTTTAAATTCTCTGTTTTGCACGTGCATTCCTATCCTATTACTGTGTATTTCCTATCCCTGCGTTGTTAGAATTCTCCAATTCGAGCCCTTACAGAATTACCTCTCTTACATATAGTTGTCAAAGAAAACCTTGTGTGGTTTGTTCCGGTCCTGCTGCGCCGTCGTCCACCCAAGCTCAGCTGCTCCAACGATAGAAGTGTCGGTGTACAAAAGTAGGGGTGCTCCTTTTTTACCCCTTTACTTGTGCATGGGCAGTCAGAGCCACGGCCATACTGAGCAGAGCAGAAGAGAGGAGCCGGAGCACAAGGCGACCAGAGGCAACACCAAGACCAAGAAGCACAAAAGAGCAAAGGGGCGAGGTGGACTACCCCAACAAGACCCTTGCTGGGGCAACTTGCCCGGCGCCAGCAGAGCTGGCCACCCTTGAGCCCGCGGGTTCCGACACCACCAACCAACTACATTGGAACCAAGGCTCGGGAGGCGCCTCTGTGGTGGCATGCAGATCTTCGTCAAGATCATAAACACACAAGATCAGATAAGGATCAGAAGACGATGATCCTCGGCGGGATCCTAGCCGAGGAAATCCACGAGACCCCCGGCAAGACGCTTGCCGGGGAAGACAACGATGCCACGGCAAGACCCTTGCCAGGGCCCCGGCAAGGCCCTGGCCGAAGACACCTACGGGGCCACGGCTAGGACCGCGTCGGCCAAGGCTCCACCGCCGTCCCCATGCAGCTGCCATCTCAACCAGCTGAGCAGGCACCTGCGTGGCGACGAGCGGCCTCCACGACCAACCCAGCAAGCACCTACGTGGTGCATACAGATCTTCGTGAAGGCTCCACCACCGCGCCAGCCCAGCAGCCAGCCAACGTGGCGCCATGACGCCTCGTCAGCTCGGACGCGTGTCGAAGCTAGGCGAGGCGGCGACAGCTGGGACGTGCTTCCTTGCCGCCCCCGATAAAGCAAGGGGGGCACGTCGGCAGCGCATTAAATGCGTTTGTCCGACGGTGCCAGAGGATAGACTCATCGAATGTAGACCTTTCCACCTCCTGTGTGCCGCTGTGGCAACCCCTTTTCCTATGAAAGGTGGCCCGACGCGACCAGGAGAAGGATTCAGATCTTTTGGGCAAGTCACACCCAGTAGCTAGCTCAAGAACACAAGAACACTCAAATACATCCACCAAAGCAGGACTAGGGTATTACGCATCTTCGCGGCCCAAACCTGGGTAAACGATTTGTGTGCTTCCTGTCAGACCCGCTCTTTGCACAACCCGCGCCAGCCAACCGTCGAAGGGATCCCAGTGATCCCATAGGTGTCGTTTCCACCGACATCTTTGGCGCGCCTGGTAGGGGGGCGCAGTTGTGAAAATCCGGTCTAGCGGTTAGCCTAGCAGTTCTTCATCGCCATGGCTCCCAAGAAGAAGACGATCACGATGATCGGTTCATCCGGAGCTGGAAGACCCGTACCAATGCGGGCGAGCAGCTGGCCGGTCGTGGATAGAACCCGAGGCGCGACCTGCGAGCACCAACATCGCTCTGGCAGTCAGAGCCTGGAAAGCGGTGTCGTTCATGCGCAAGACAATGGGCCGCACGTCGCCAAATCCAAGGACGGAGCTGGGGCCCTTGCGGGCGACGCCGTGCCACCCACAGGCGACGCGGCGACTTCCAAGACGCCTACGTCGGCGCCCATGATGCGCTCTTCCCAGATTGTGCGCGACGAGTAGCGTCGCCACGCTAGTGACCCCGGACGCCGCCGTGGGAAGAGTCTTGTGTGTCATTCGCGGGACGAAGGAGGCCAGCCTGTGCACTGAAGTGCTGGCGGAAATGGCGCGCAGCCACAAGTCCATGTAGAGCTCCTTCTAACGTGGTCAGAAGTCGGAGTGCGTCACGGTCCACGCAGCTCTCGCCGCCGCCCACGCCAGCGGAAGCTTTGGCACGCACGCAGCTGCTCCTCGATTTTCCTCCTGCTGCGGAAAAGCTCGATGAGTGGAGAGCCACCATCCGGAGCCTCGTCGGCGTCGCCAACAAGGACGGGTCGTGATCAGCGGGGCCCTCAGGCCGACGCTCTGTCGAGCCACCGCATGCCAGTGGTGGAAGGACCGGAGGTGCTGCAGCCACGGTGCACTCCCCTCTTCCACGCTAGCCACCGCGGGTGTCGGTCCGTTGTGATGACGCCTGTGATAACATTTCCATAGCGTCGTCCGACCCACGGACCCACCGCGATCAGCACCAAGTTCTTCGGGAGCGAGCCCATGAGGACGCTCGAACCACCATTGAGCGCCGTCACGACGCACGCCACCAGTCAGATAGGCGGGCAGGACCCACTATGGACCACCCAGCACCGGGAGGCTCCGGTGGCCTACCCTACGAGGTGGGTTGCCCACCCTTTACCCGTGAGCTGCGGCAGTTCCAGTTGCCGTCCCACCGCACGTTCAAGCCCGACATCGGCGAGAAGTACAATTGCAAGACCCACCCGTCGGAGTTCCTCAGCATCTACACCATCGTGATGCAAGCCGCTGGAGCTGGCGACGACAAGGTGCTTGCCAATTATTTCCCGTTGGCACTGAAACCCAATGTCATGTCTTGGTTGATGCACTTGCCGACAGATTCCATTTCTTCTTGGTCGGATCTGTGTCATGAGTTCGTTGGTGCCTTCACTGGAGGCCACCAAGCTCATGGCCAGGCAAGCGATTTGCATATCATTCCCCTGAAGGAAGGTGAAAACCAACGCAAGTACATACAGAGGTTCAGCCGGGTGCAATACAACATCCCAGATGTTCATCCCGCTGCCATGATCAGCGTGTTCTATTAGAATGTGCGCAACCGCAAGATGCGTGAAGAGCTGGCAATGAACAAGGTTAAAGATGTGGCCGAACTTTATGTTCTGGCCGATAGATGTGCCCGAGCTGAAGAGGGAAGGAAGTATCCCGGCGAGGACGCCGGCGCGGAAACCAACTCTACGGACGAAGACACGACCGCCTCGACGAAAAAGGGCCGGCGCCGCAACAGGAAGCGTAAGGGCAAGACCGTGCTTGCTGTCGAGGGATCCGACGACACCGGAGGCGCCAAGAAGGCCAAGGCAGACGACCCCGGCAAGGAGATTGCTAGGTGCGCCGCTTGCCGGGCCTTGGCGGCTGCCGACAAGCCAGGGGGCTCCGATAAGCAGTATTGCAAGATTCACCACACCAAGGGCCACGACCTCTAGAACTGGTTGAGCTGCTTGCTGAAAAGCAAAAAGCCGAGTATGAGAGGCGGGACAAGGAGAAGGGTCAGGATGGTGCCGAAGGATCCGGCAAGAAGCATGGAGGCCAAGGAGGCCGCTGCGGCAAGGATAACCAGCAACAGAGGCCCGCTCGGGGCCGCGACAAGAAGCAGGAAGACGACGATCAAGACGAAGACGACGAGTCCGGCGAGCATGAGTTTCAGAAGGCTACAGAGGCCATGTGCGTCGATGGTGGCGCCTCGCTGCATACTTCTCACCGCCAGCTCAAGCAGTGGGCACGTGAGATCACAGCAGCGGAGCCGTCGTTCAACGCTCAGAAGCCGCTGAGGTGGTCCAGCACACCCATCATCTTGGACCACCCTGATCGCAGAACTGCGGTCGGGTGTTTTTCGTTGTTGGTTTTACCAACGATACGCAACCTCAAGGTGACCAAGATGCTGGTTGACGGCGGGGCCGGTCTGAACTTGATCTCACCCGTTGTGATCAAAAGGCTGCAAACTCCTAATGGAGACCTCGAGGAGACGGGCATGTTTCAAGCGGTCAACCCGGGAAGGAGCCAGCCGAAGGGTAAGGTCACGTTGCCTGTGACGTTTGGAGCCAAGTTGAACTACAAGACGGAGAGGATTGTCTTCGATGTAGCCGAAATCCCCTTGCCCTACAATGGGATCCTCGGCCACCCGGCACTAGCCAAGTTCATGGCGGCATCGCATTACGCCTACAACACGCTGAAAATGCCTGGGCCGATGACCATCATCATCGTCCCCTGCGTCAAGAAGGATGCACTGATCTACGCCGACCTACTCTACCGGGAAGCAGTTGCAGCAGCTGCCGCCAAGGCACTTGCTCCTGCCGCTGAAGCCCCGAGAGGGAAGAAGAAGACCGGCAAGACCTCTCGCACCCACTCCGGCAAGCGCACCTCTTTGGAGTGTTGTGCTACCATCGAGGACGTGCCAGAGAGCTCCATCGGCAAGAGCAAGAAATCCAGAGCTGCACCGCCAGAGACCAAGAAGGTGTCCATCAAGGAGGATGGCACGGGAGGGGCTTTCACCATAATCTCCACCCTCGACAGCAAATACGAAGGCGCGCTCGTCACCTTCATGCGGGCGAATGTCGATGTATTTGCGTGGCAAGCATCCGACATCCCCGGCGTTCCCAGTTAGGTGATTGAGCACCACCTTGCTGTTTGTCCTCATGCGTGGCCCATCAAGTAGAAGGTCAGGAAGCAGGCTTTGGAAAGGCAAGAGTTCATCACAGAGGAGATCAGGAAGTTGGAAGCGGCAGGCTTAGTGAGAGGAGTGCTCCATCCGACGTGGTTGGCCAATCCGATGGTGGTGCGCAAGGCAAATGGGAAGTGGAGGCTGTGTATTGACTACACAAATATCAATAAGGCTTGTCCTAAGGACCCCTTCCCGTTGCCACGCATTGACCAGATTGTTGACTCCACGGCTGGGTGTGGTCTATTATCATTCCTTGACGCCTACTCAGGATACCACCAGATCTTCATGACAAGAGAAGACGAAGAAAAGACATCATTCATCACCCCATGTGGTACGTATTGCTTTTTATGGATGCCTTTCAGGTTGAAGAGTGCTGGCTCAATGTTTGCAAGAGCAGTCCAAATTGGTTTTGAGCCCCAGCTACATAGAAATATGGAAGCATATATGAATGACATAGTGGTCAAAACCAAAGACAGGGCAACACTTGTACAAGATTTAGAAGAGACGTTTGCAAACCTGCGCAAGATCAACCTCAAGTTGAACCCTGAGAAGTGTGTCTTTGGCCTTCCGTCCAGCAAACTTCTCAGGTTCTTTGTGTCACAGCGTGGGATCGAGGCAAACCCAGACAAGATCAAGGCTATCGAGCAAATTGAGGCGCCCAAGCGGATCAAGGATGTGTGTCGGCTCACTAGCTGCGTTGCCGCCATGAGCAGATTCATCTCCAAGTCTGCCGAGCGCGCCTTTCCCTTTTTCAAAATCTTGAAAAAGGCGGGACCAATGGAATGGACCCCAGAGGCCGAAGCAGCGCTACAGGATTTGAAGAAATACCTCTCCTCTACGGCGATACTAGTTGCGCCTAAACCACAAGAGCCATTGCTGCTGTACCTAGCGGCAACGAATCAAGTGGTCAGCACCGCGCTAGTGGCACAGAGGGAGGTCGACGAAGAGGCAGTAGCAATGGTAGGATTGGCAGATGGCGATCCAGAGATTCCCCCGGCAGGGCCTGGTGCCGGCAAGGCGAGGCCCCCGGCAGAGTTTGACGTTGGCAGGACAGGGCCTGCACGACCAAAAGAAGTGGTGCAAAAGAAGAAGATGATGCAGCACCCGGTTTATTTTGTCAGCTCCCTCTTGCAGGGGGCTAGGTCAAGGTACTCTGGTATACAGAAATTGCTCTTCGGCCTCCTTATGGCCTCGAGGAAGCTGCGTCATTACTTCCAAGCACACGAAATCACTGTCGTCACCCGCCTCCCGTTGCAACGGATACTGCATAATCCAGACGCAACCGGGAGGATTGTGGAGTGGGCCTTGGAGCTGTCGAGCTTTGGTTTGAAGTTTGAAAGTACAACAACGATCCAGAGCAGAGTCTTCGCAGAGTTCATTGCGGAATGGACTTTAACATCCAACGAAGAAATCCAGGAGACCACTCTCCCCGGCAAGGAAGCAAGTCACAACTGGATCATGTACTTTGACGGGGCTTTCTCGCTGCAAGGCACCGGTGCTGGTGTGCTATTCGTCGCACCCACCGGAGAGCATCTCAAGTATGTAATCCAGATGCACTTTCCCAGGGAGATGTCCATGAACAACACTGCTGAATATGAGGGGTTGCTTGCCGGTCTCAGGATCGCAGCAGACCTCGGGGTTAAGAAGCTCATCGCCAGGGGTGATTCACAGCTTGTCGTCAGGCAAGTCAACAAAGATTATCAGAGCCCGTTGATGGAGGCCTACGTAGATGAGGTAAGGAAGCTAGAAGAGCGCTTTGACGGTATACAAGTAGAGCATGTTCCCCGAGCGGAGAACGACATTGCCGATTACCTGTCAAAGCGCGCTGCCTTCAAACTACCTGTGGAAACAGGTACTTTTGTGCTTCGGTTAACTCAACCATCCGTTGAACCATCAACAGACCAGAACAAGCGGAGGAAATTAGGCCCCGGCAAGTACTTTCTTGCCGAGCTCCCAAGAGCCGCCGGCAAGGATGCTACCGTGGACACTGAGCCTGCCATGGGGCAACCGACTCCGGCAGGGCGTCAAGCCTTGGCCGTAGAGACGGCCACTCCCGTGGTGGAGGAAATGCCTTTAGTCCTTGCCGTCGAGCCCCAGGCTCCGGCATGGGCACAACATACCGTCCGATTCCTCCAGACAGGGCAACTTCCTGAGGAGCAGGGAGAAGCGGAAAAAGTAGCCCGTTGGTCTGCCACGTATCAGTTCGTCGACGATGTCCTGTACGGACAAAAGACCGAATGGTGTGAAATTGAGGTGCATTCCCCGGGAGGAAGGGCTGGAGCTGTTGGCAGATATACATGGAGGCATATGTGGCTCCCACATAGGGTCGAGGGCCCTTGCCGGCAAGGCGTTCCGGCAACGTTTCTTCTGGCCCACTGCCCTCCAGGATGCAATGACACTAGTAACCAAGTGTGAAGCGTGTCAGTTCCATTCGAAGAAGCTTCATCAACCAGCTCAAGCCCTTCAAACAATTCCTCTCTCCTGGCCATTTTTGGTTTGGGGGCTCGACATACTGGGCTCTTTCCCCTGCGCTGTCGGGGGCTTTGAGTACTTGTACGTTGCAATCGACAAGTTCACAAAGTGGCCGGAGGAGGAGGCAGTGAGGAAGGTGACAGCATAGTCAGCCGTCAAGTTCTTCAAGGGGCTAGTCTGCCATTTCGGGGTGCCAAACAGAGTCATCACCGACAACGGCACGCAGTTCACAAGCCACACCTTCATGCAATACATCCTGGACCTTGGCAGCAAGGTATGTTTCGCTTCCGTGGCACACCCACGGAGCAACGGCCAGGCGGAGAGGGAAAATGCTGAAGTACTGCGAGACCTAAGAACAAAGACTTTTGACAAACTGCACAAGAGCGGAAGGCGCTAGATTGATGAGTTGCCGGTGGTTCTTTGGTCAATCAGAACGACACCAAATCGAGCCACCGGCCAGACACCCTTTACCCTGGTATACGGGGCAGAAGCAGTTCTCCCCACGGAACTCACATACAGGTCACCTTGAGTGCTCGCTTATGATGAGTTTGAGCAAGAGAAATTGCGGCAAGATGACGCAATACTCCTCGAGAAAGATCGTCTTCGGGCGGCTGTGAGAGCAGCGCGCTACCAGCAAGCCCTGCGCCGCTACCATAGCCGAAAGGTTCATGCCCGAAGCTTTGAGGAAGGCGACCTTTTTCTTCGGCATGTTCAGTCGGCCAAGAATTCTAACAAGTTGACGCCAAAGTGGGAAGGCCCTTATCGGGTAATACGAGTCACCAGGCCTGGCGCAGTCCGCCTGGAGACCGAAGATGCTATTCCAGTGAGCAACTCCTGGAACATTGAACATCTTCGCAAGCTTTACCCATAAGGCGCGGTTGCCGGCCCCCTAGGCAAACCACCTTTTGTACAAGCCTTGCCGACAAGGCATGTAACCCTCTGTACAAAGCCAGGCGCAGACCCTGAGCATAAATAAATGAAGCGCTGGTGCCCTAAGTCTCTCCCTCGGTTAGGGTTGATAGTGCTTAGTGGCGACTAACCCCTAGCATAGATGTCGAGTGTGCGTTTCTCTATTCCTTTCCGCCCCCTTTGGTTCGCAGGGTACATGAACGTTTCTGCTGAGCTGTTTGGAAGAAAGAGAACGAGCCGGCGCTCCGGCCTCGGCAAGCCAAGGTTGCCTGGGGCTGCGGATACAAGAATCCAACCACGACAAGCCAAGGCTTCTGGGGGCTGCAGATTCAGATAAGTCTTTTATCCTCTGTTGTGCATTTCCGTATGAGGTTGGGACATATGAAACCTCGTTTTGCTCCTAGACCACCGTGGTCCCCTTTTCTTTTCTGTACCCAAGTCCCTGGGTCGGAACCGGGTCGTAGTCGCGGTGGCAAGGAAATAAACGAAGGGCCTAACTCTACTTTGCCCCTGCCTCTGCCAAGAGCATGAGAATGGTCGACTGAAGTAAGGGGACGGCAAGGCCTGTTGCCGGGCGACAATGTTTATCTTAAAAATAATCAAGATTCATTCCTTGGCATGGGCCTCGCTCACGCACAAAGAACCCGGCAAGCACCCTTTTTCATTAAAAACATCCCATACAGGTACAGTTCATACAGAATAAAAACCATGAGCACGGGGATTACAAGTCTTAAAATTAACAAGTGCCTGCAGGCTTGCAAACTAAAAAGATACAAGATGCCCGTAATCCTTTTCTTATCCCTCTCTTCAGGAGATGGAACAAGATAGCAAGAGGGCAAAAAGAGCGCCTAGGCGAGGTACGAGGAGTAGAAGGCACCAAGGGAACATCCCGGTGCCAGGAGAGGAGCTGGAAGATGAGGCAGCGGGCCGACAATACACGACGAAGGCGTCGGCGCCTGCGTACTCCGACTTGACGGCCGCCACCCGCCTTCTTCGCCTTCTCCGACCGTCCTACGCCAGCCGCCCAAGGAGGCAACAGGGAAGGCGCCGATGGAGAGCTTGACGAGGAAGGCCCTCGGCAGGGCGCGTGGCCGAGGGAAGGACGACGCAGTCAATCAGAGTCGAGGTGAGCGTCCCGCCATTCGACGCCATCGTCGTCGCTGTCGCTGTCCTCCTCGTCACTCCCGCTTGAGGAGGAATCGTCGGAGGAGCTCTCCACGCAGCACTTTAGGCAAGTTCCAAGATTTTGACGGCGAGCAGACCGTTCTCCATTAACTTGAAGTAGAGGACGACCCCGCTGTCAGGCTGTGGACACGAGCGAACATTTTCCATCCGCGACGGAGCTACATGAAGTGAGGAGCGGGGAAGTCGATGTCGACCCGCGTGCCGCCGTTCCCGCAGCCCCTCATGTGCAACCTGAGGGTCTGGGGCGGATCGAGCTCCATCTCCCGAGCAAATGGGGTAGGAAGACGAAGACGACGACGCGGTGGCCGGCGCAGCCTGATGATGAACTCACCGGGCTGGTCCCCGACGTGGCCCTCCATTGGGATAGGCATCGCTGGCGGAGGCGAGGCCGGTGCGTCGCCCCATCCCCCTCTTCCCCGAGCGCCACGGCGACCTCGGCCTTGCCCCCTCCCCCTTCCTCTTGTGTCCAGCTCCGCCGCCGCGAGCTCTTGGGAAGGAGGGACGCGCTGTGGAGCAGCGACCCTCGCCGCCACCATTGAAGAGCCGGTGCCCCCTCTCACCATGGGAGATGGAAGAAAGAAGCCGAAGTGAATGGAGGCAGATGATGAAAGGATGTGGGATTCCATCCCCCTCCCCCTTCTTATAAAGGGGCGGGGTCGGGGCTCGGCCGCCCCACTCGACCAATCCAGCCATCGGGGGCGCAGGGAATCGAGACCGACCCGCTGCCCAAATCGGCGACGGCCCGGTTTCCCGCCTCCACCGCCTGCCACCCGCATGGAGGACACGTGGCGAGCAAGCAGAATCGAGGGGACGGGTGAGGCGACCGTTCCCCACCCCGTGATCATGGGGCGCGGACGCCTTGAAGACCACGACCCGAGTCCACCCAGTAAATGAGCCGCGCCTCTGCGTCTCCCTCTTTTTATGGGGAAGGCGCGAGCCGCCTCTTTACCATGATGTGACGCATGCGTGAGGGAACTGCCCCACGCATGATCCCCACGTCACGCACGACCCTCCACGACACGCATTCAACGCGGGTCGTGGGGAAGCGCAGCGGACGAGAAGTTATCGCAGTAAAAATCCACCTCGCCTGCCCGCGCACCGTTCTGGGCCTGGCCCAACAACTTGTCCCGCTTATGTGTGGCCCAGGCCCGGGGGCTCCTGTCGGTGTACAAAAGTAGGGGCGCTCCTTTTTTACCCCTTTACTTGCGCCCGGGCAGTCAGAGCCACGGCCACACTGAGGAGAGCAGAAGAGAGGAGCCGGAGCACAAGGCGACCAAAGGCAACGCCAAGACCAAGAAACACACAAGAGCAAAGGGGCGAGGTGGACTCCCCCGACAAGACCCTTGCCGGGGTGGCCTCCGCGGCCCCTGCAAGGGCCTTGCCGGGGAAACTTGCCCGGCGCCAGCAGGGCAGGCCACCCTTGAGCCCGCTGGTTCCAACACCACCAACCAACTACATTGGAACCAAGGCTCGGGAGGCGCCTTTATGGTGGCATGCAGATCTTTGTCAAGATCATAAACACACAAGATCAAATGAGGATCAGAAGACGACGATCCTCGGCGGGATCCTAGCCGAGGAAATCCACGAGACCCCCGGCAAGACGCTTGCCGGGGAAGACAACGATGCCACGGCAATACCCTTGCCGGGGCCCCAGCAAGGCCCATGCCGAAGACACCTACGAGGCCACGGCCAGGCCCGCGTCTGCCAAGGCTCCACCGCCGTCCCCATGCAGCTGCCAGCTCAACCAGCTGAGCAGGCACCTGCATGGCGACGAGTGGCCTCCACGACCAACCCCGCAAGCACCTGCGTGGTGGCATGCAGATCTTCGTGAAGGCTCCACCACCGCGCCAGCACATCAGCCAGTCAACGTGGCGCCATGACGCCTCATCAGCTCGGACGCGTGTCGAAGCCAGGTGAGGCAGCGACAGCTGGGACGTGCTTCCTTGCCGTCCCCGATAAAGCGAGGGGCACATCGGCAGCGCATTAAATGCGTTTGTCCGGCGGTGCCAGAGGATAAACTCATCGACTGTAGTCCTTTCCACCTCCTGTGTGCCGCTGTGGCAACCCTTTTCCTATAAAAGGAGGCCTGAGGCGACCAGGAGAAGGATTCGGATCTTTTGGGCAAGTCACACCCTGTAGCTAGCTGAAGAACACAAGAACACTCAAATACATCCACCAAAGCAGGACTAGGGTATTACGCATCTTCGCGACCCGAACATGGGTAAATGATCTGTGTGCTTCCTGTCAGACCCGCTCTTTGCACAACCCCGCGCCCGCCAACCGTAGAAGGGATCCCAGTGATCCCATAGGTGTCGTTTCCACCGACAAGAAGGGTCCAGCACAGCAGGGATCCGGCCTCCAAACTGTCTTTCGCCACCTCAGATCTTCTTCCCCGCCGCCGGCAGCCATGACAACTGCATTACCATCATCAACCGAGCAAATGACCTCGAGGACTACATGGGTCCGCAAGAGACGTCGCACTCTTTCATGTTTGCTTACGTTATGCATCGCTTAATATTACATGCTACTTTATCGTCCTGTTCACCGATTAGACCCAGCTCCAAACTAATGGTCAAACTTGAGTTTTTAAATGGTTGTGGGGTACATTTCGGGGCCGCAATCAATAGTATCTATCTACTATCTGGTTAATCTCTGGTGTCTACTATGAGTTTCATGTTGGGTGGGAAACAAACAGTAAAGAAGCCATTATCTGTATTTTTTAACTGAAGCCATTATCTGCCTGCTATCATTGGTTTTGGGTCTATCCACAGGTTGCTACCATCACTCTAGATTTTTGCATGCACTCCTTACATAATCTCACTATGTTTTATTCCTATGCATGTCAGTTATTGTAGACAATGGAACTGAACATGTAGAGCAAAAGAGACGAGCTTTGCGTGGCAATAATATTTCATGCAGACGTCGCTCCATGGTAGGCGCAAAGGCAGCCCCCCTCCACCCATTTTGGATTGTAATCGAGAGGAAGATATCTGTTCTGAGGGAGATTCAGAAGGATAAGACCACTCCTATTTACCCCCTGAGGTCTTCGCTCTAACTTGGCATGCTGATGTTGGTTATATCATGCATATGGTGCCTTGCATTGCTTATTTATACATCAAATATGTCAACTGCTTAGTTTAGACATGCTTTGTGTGAATGCCATCTGTTTAGTTTATTCATCATTTATGTGAATTATGCAACGCCATCTTGTTTAGCCAGGCATCATATATGTGAATTTTGCAATGCCATCCTGCTTAGCCAGTCATCTTATATGTGAATTATATCAGGCCATCCTTTTTCTCGTTATGTATTACATTTGTCAACAATGTTAGTACATTCAACTACTCTTCATGTGCATCAGCCATTTGACACGGTGATGGGAAATTCTGGAGTGAAAACAAGGTCTTCAGAGCAGACTATGCTATCTGACGAAGCGCATATCTCGCTGGTTACGGATAGCTCCTCACAGGAGGATTCAGAGGCAGATTACCAGTCCTATTCCCCCCGAGGTGTATGCTGTAACTTGGCAGGGTTATGTTGCTCATATCGTGCGTATGGTGTCTTGCATTTCTATGCCATTTGATTAGTTCAGACATGCTTTGTGTGAAGGCCACCTGTTTAGTGTCTAATTACCATATATGTGAATTATGCATTGCGATCTTGTTGCAAGACATTATATATGTGAATTATGCAATGCTATGTTGTTGCAAAGGCATTATATATGTGAATTATGCAATGCCATGCTGTTGACCCAATCATCATGTATGTGAATTATATCATGCTATCAATTTTTTGTATTACGTGTTCCATTTGTCGACAACGTTTGTATATTCAACTACTCTTCCTGTGCATCAGCCATTTGAAGCGGTGATGGAAGTATCTGGAGTGAAAACAAGGTATTCAGAGCAGACAATGCTACCTGCTGAAGCAGACATCTTGCTGGATACAGAGAGCTCCTCAGAGGAGGATTCAGAGACTGATGACCAATCCTATTTCCCCCCTGAGGTCTATGCTCAAACTTGGTAGGGTTATATTACCCATGTCATGCATGTTATCTTGCATTGCTTAGTTTTTACATCATATATGGATTGCCATCTGCTTACTTGCTTACTATATAAATCATATATTTGAATTATGTCATGCCATCATGTTTACATACACAGCATCTATCTGAATTATGGAATGGCAACCCATTTAATAAAGACATCATATAGTTATATTATCTCATCCTATTTAGTGTTTACAGTCATCATATTTTGAATTATGTCATTCTATCCGGGTATTATATCATGCTATCATGTTTCCATAGGCGGCATGTATGTGAATTATGGCATGCCAACCTATTTAATAAACACATTATATAGTTATATCATGTCATCATGTTTTCATAGTCATCATATTTTGAACTATGTCTTTCCATCTTTTTTAGTTAGCCATCATAATGTGAAATTGTGTCATCTATCCTGTTTAGTTAGCCATCATATATGTGAAATTGTGTCATGCTATCCTTTTTGGTTAGACAACATAAATGTGAATTATTTCATGCCCTCTTTTATTCCCCACTATCCATTGCACCTGTCTATCATACAATGTATGTATATTCAATTACTTTTCTAGTTTATCAGCCATTTGAATTGGAGAGGGTGATGGCAGTATCTAAGGGAGTAACAATACGGTCTTCAGAAAACATAGTGCTACCAGTTGATGCAGATAGAACCACATTTGTACTTGCCCAAGAACCAGCCCCATCACACATAACCCAGTCTCTCGCAGACTGTACCCCTACCCAGTTGGACAGAGAACTAGCTACACCCCTTCTAACCCCAACCCCAGCAGATAGTAACCCAGTTCCAGTTGACACAGCACCATCTCCACCACAGAGCACCCAAACACGAGCAGTTAGTAAGGGAACTACAGTGCCCAAAGCACAAGGACCACCACTCCGAATCCCAACTCAACGCTTAAAGGAGAAGAATAATTGTTCTCTGGTCAAGTTCTGTAGCTATGGTTCATACTCCTTTGCTCTTGCATCACTTTATTTACTCAGACAAACTATTTTCAAATTTGAAGGATGGAATTGAAACTCCAATGGCGCAATAGGTATGTTTTAAACCTGTTTCTTTAACTGGTTTGCTGTTCTAACTTGCTCTATGTTGATTTGAGTTTCAATTGAATAAACAGTTATGTTCTCATGTCATGCACATTACAAGTGTTGTTATTGCTCTATAGTTTCCCACACTTATATTCTATCTATTCTGCTTTGTCTTGAACAAATATTATTTGAACTGTGTCTCTATCTTGATTTGGCAACAAAAACTAGAATGATATAGACCATAAAGTGACCATGGTACATATATATATATGTTTGTTTCATGCTGTTATCCTGTGCACTTTACTACTGAACTGATTTACCAAAATGAGTTTCATATACAACATGGTAAACTGGTGATGTGTCTGCTTGTTTCTCTTTTAGAATGCGAACAAAATATTGGAGAACAGTACCCCGTTATGCAATGGTAAAGGAAGTAATGTAGATAAGGTTCAAGATAGTGAGACATCCCTGTTGGTCTCCAAGAAAGCTAATAAAAACTACCTTGATGACAGTGACAGAACCCAAAAGTCGTGCCTTCATGTAGTGTTCGAGTTACTGGCCACTACTGCTGGCACAAGCTCTTCGAACTCGCTGCCTGAATCAGTTCATCTTCTTGAGTCTCAACTTCAAGTTGAAAGACATCGATCAGATGTGCTACGACAGGAAGCTGAAGGACTGAGGAAGTCCCTGCAGAATTCAGATGCATACTTTCTGGTGCAACAGCAAGCGCTGCAGGATTTAAGCGCCAAACAAGAGAAAGTTAATAAGCTTGCTAAGCATCTTGCCAACATTATGGGTACCCAGGATATTGTTTCTTGAGATCTTCTGAAGTGGTTTCAGTTCTGGACTTGTTTTGCTGAGGCGTTTATTTGCACTGGTCGCCAACTTTGACAACTAGTGTATATGATATGCTGCTTTGTTCCCTATATTTGCACTGGTGGCGAACTTTGATGCCCAGTGGATGTAATATGTGTAGTAGCCGTGATAGCCTAGCGTAAGTTGCTTGCTTATTTATTTCCTTGTTGTCTTGTTTATTTGTTTGCTTGTAGTCAGTGTTGTTCTTTTTTCCGCGGTTTGCTAGTGGCCGCAATAACCTATTTTTTAATACTAGGCCACAATAACCATGGGCTACATACTTACTGTAGTTACCATGGGCCTCCTACGGGCCGTAGAAACAATGGGCCATCTTAGGTCCGTAGAAAGAATGGGCCTTCTACGGGCCATAGCATCAATGGGCCTTCTGCGGGCCATAGCATCAATGGGCCTTCTATGTGCCGTATGATCGATAGGCCAAACATGGGCCAATAACAGACCGCATTATGGGCCGTAAACGGGCTAGATTTGTAATTGTCCGTTCATGGGCCGACAATAACAGGTCATCGTTAATCAGCCGTATTTGATGACATTATGAAAACGGCCCAACGGAGTAACAGGCCGCAAACGGGCTGATTGTAACCACGGGCTGAATTTGGCCCACAGGCAGAAAAGGCAAATGATGGGCCGTAAGTAACCGAATGCTGGAAATGAGCCCAAGAATAAATGGGCCCTGGGAAGGCCGAAAGATAACACAGGTTGGAAATGGCCCAATGGAATAATGGGCCGTTAATGGGTATAAACGGGTACACTGTTCATTGCGGGCCAGATTCACCACGGGCCGTTAATGGGCCAAGAGTTACAAATGGTGTCGTATGGGCCGAAAGACATCATGGGCCATACATGGGCGGGAAGTTACAACAGGCTGGAATCATATTGGAAGGTCCAGATGAAGCTACTGGGCTTAATTCGGATAGGTCGTAACGGGCCGTGAGTTAGCGGGTTGTAAATGGGCTATATACGAACAGGCCGTTAACACGCTTTTCGCGGGCCGGCCCATTACCTTTTGACCAAGTCAAACGGGCCGGCCTTTGCACCATTTGTCGAGCCACATGTCGACGTATAATAGGCGCCTCCTGTCCAATGAATGGATGACATCTGTCCCAACGGTGAGCCAACACGTGTTTCCTCCGGCCAATGAGAATTTTACACGTGGAAAATCCTCATTGATCCGGGGTGTTAGCGGGTTATCGGATCCAAAACCAGAACCGATAGCTTAGCGGCGTTCCGTTACAATGGATGCCATGTGCCGTTCACCCTTGACGAAAGCACTTCCATGACGCGTGATTTATCGTCATGGAAGTGGACACTTCTATGATGATAATTTTGGTAATGTCATGGAACACTTCTACGATAGCACATGTATGACTATCTTGATTCTGCCATAAATTTGTCATGGATGTACATGCATGACAGAAAATGTGACCTACTGTGACAAACACGTATCATCACGGAAGTGTCTTTTTTTGTAGTGCTAGATCATTGCACATCCTGGTACACCGCCAGAGGCGTTCATAGAGAGTCATATTTTGTTCTAGTATCCATTTGTAATTTTGAATTGTAAGTAAATAGAAGCGTGATGATCATCATATTCATAATTAGAGCATTGTCCCAGTGAGGAAAGGATGATGGGGACCATGATTCTCCCACAAGTCAGGATGAGACTTCGGACGAAAAAAGAAAAAATGAAAAAGAAAAAATGAAAAAGAAAAATGAGAGAAAAAGACAGATGGGGTAATGTTACTATCCTTTACCACACTTGTGCTTCAGAGTAGCACCATGTTTTTCATACAGAGAGTCTCCAATGTTGTCACTTTCATATACTACTGGGAATTTTTCATTATAGAATTTGGCTTGTATATTCCGATGATGGGCTTCCTCAATTGCCTGAGGTCTTGAGCAAGCAAGTTGGATGCACACCCACTTAGTTTTCATATTGAGCTGTCATACACTTATAGCTTTTAGTGCATCTGATCCATGGCAATCCCTGTTGGAAATATGCCCTAGAGGCAATAATAAAAGGGACAATTGCATTTTTACCCCTAGTTGGTTCCTACCCACGGGTTTTGCCCTTACTTTTCGAGCTTGCTCAGTTTTGCCCTTACTTTTTCCGCCGAGGTCCCTCGAATGCCCTTTGACCGTTTGACCAAAACTTTCAAAATTGATAACTGATTCATATGAACTCAGAAAAATGCAAATAAGATATCAAAATGTTCAGATAAACATTACCTTTATGTGCATATCATTTGCATTCAGGACAAAAGCACCCTTTAAACTACCTGAGGTAATTAGTTTTATTAACATTTAAAAATATAAATGTATAAACAATATTTTTTTCATGAATAAAAATTACATGCAAATGTAGGTGATGTTTTCTGAACATCCAGATAACTTATTTCCATTTTTCTGAGTTCGTATCAACTTGTTATGAAGTTTGCAAATAATGGTCAAAGTCGTTAGAACATTCTTAACAAGATAATACGAACTCCGAAAAATGCAAATAAGATATCTGGATGTTCAGGAAACATCACCTACATTTGCATGTAACTTTTATTCATGAAAAAAATATTGTTTATACCTTTTTATTTTTAATAATGTAAATAACTTTAATTACCTCAGGTAGTTTAAAGGGTGCTTTTGTCCAGAATGCAAATGATATGCACATAAAGGTAATGTTTATCTGAACATTTTGATATCTTATTTTCATTTTTCTGGGTTCATATGAATTAGTTATGAATTTTCAAAGTTTTGGTCAAACGGTCAAAGGGCATTCGAGGGACCACGATGGAAAAAGTAAGGGCAAAACTGAGCAAGCTCGAAAAGTAAGGTCAAAACCCGTGGGTAGGAACCAACTAGGGGTAAAAATGCAATTGTCCCATAATAAAATGGTTATTATTGTATTTACTTGTTCATGATAATTGTCTATTGTTCATGCTATAATTGTATTAACTGGAAACCATAATACATGTGTGAATACATAGACTACAACATGTCCCTAGTGAGCCTCTAGTTGACTAGCTCGTTGATCAATAGATGGTTATGGTTTCCTGACCATGGACATTAGATGTCATTGATAACGGGATCACATCATTAGGAGAATGATGTGATGGACAAGACCCAATCCTAAGCATAGGACAAGATCGTGTAGTTCGTTTGCTAGAAGCTTTTCTAATGTCAAGTATCATTTCCTTAGACCATGAGATTGTGCAACTCCCGGATACCGTAGGAATGCTTTGGGCGTACCAAACGTCACAACATAACTGGGTGGCTATAAAGGTGCACTACAGGTAACTCCGAAAGTGTCTGTTGGGTTGGCACGAATCGAGACTGGGATTTGTCACTCCGTATGACGGAGAGGTATCTTTGGGTCCACTCGGTAATGCATCATCATAATGAGCTCAATGTGACTAAGTAGTTAGTTGCAGGATCATGCATTACGAAACGAGTAAAGTGACTTGCCGGTAACGACATTGAACGAGGTATTGGGATACCGACGATCGAATCTTGGGCAAGTAACGTACCGATTGACAAAGGGAATTGTATACAGGATTGATTGAATCCCCGACATCGTGGATCATCCGATGAGATCATCGTGGAACATGTGGGTGCCAACATGGGTATCCAGATCCCACTGTTGGTTATTGGCCAGAGAGCTGTCTCGGTCATGCCTGCATGATTCCCGAACCCGTAGGGTCTACACACTTAAGGTTCGGTGACGCTAGAGTTGTTATGGGAATTAGTGTGCAGTTACCAAATGTTGTTCGGAGTCCCGGATGAGATCCCGGACATCACGAGGAGTTCCGGAATGGTCCGGAGGTAAAGATTTATATATGGGAAGTCCTATTTTGGCCACCGGAAAATGTTCGGGATTTTTCGGTATTGTACCGGGAAGGTTCTAGAAGGTTCCGGAGTGGGGCCCACCTGCATGGGGGACCCACATGAACGTGGGTAGTGGGGACAAGGCCCCATACCCCTGGTCAAGGCGCACCAAGATCCCCCCTTAGACGGAATAAAATCATATCCCAAAGGGATAAGATCAAGATCCCTAAAAAAGGGGGATAACAATCGGTGGGGAAGGGAAATGGTGGGATTTCTTTCCCCCACCTTTGCCAACGCCCCAATGGACTTCGAGGGCAAGAAACCAGCCCCCTCCACCCCTATATATAGTGGGGAGGCGCATGGGAACCGCACCCCTTCCGCTGGCGCAGCCCTCTCCCTCCCCAACACCTCCTCCTCCTCCGTAGTGCTTGGCGAAGCCCTGCCGGAGAACTGCAAGCTCCACCACCACGCCGTCGTGCTGCCGGAGCTCTCCCTCAACTTCTACTCTCCCCTTGCTGGAACAAGAAGGAGGAGACGTCCCCGGGCTGTACGTGTGTTGAACGCGGAGGCGCCGTTGTTCGGCGCTTAGATCGGAATCAACCGCGATTTGAATCGCTGCGAGTACGACTCCTTCATCCGCGTTCTTGTAACGCTTCCGCATCGCGATCTTCAAGGGTATGAAGATGCACTCCCCTCTCTTGTTTCTAGTCTCTCCATAGATTGATCTTGGTGATGATTAGAATTTTTTTTAATTTCTGCAACGATCCCCAAAGTGGCATCATGAGCTAGGTCTATGCGTAGATTCCATACACGAGTAGAACACAAAGTAGTTGTGGGCGATGATTTGTTCAATTTGCTTACCGTTACTAGTCTTATCTTGATTCGGTGGCATCGTGGGATGAAGCGGCCCGGACCGACCTTACACGTACGGTTACGTGAGACAGGTTCCACCGACTGACATGCACTCGTTGCATAAGGTGGCTAGCGGGTGCCAGTCTCTCCCACTTTAGTCAGATCGGATTCGATGAAAAGGGTCCTTATGAAGGGTAAATAGCAATTGGCATATCACCGTTGTGCCTTTTGCGTAGGTAAGAAACGTTCTTGCTAGAAACCCATAGCAGCCACGTAAAACATGCAACAACAATTAGAGGACGTCTAACTTGTTTTGCAGGGTATGCTATGTGATGTGACATGGCCAAAAGGATGTGATCAATTATATATATGTGATGTATGAGATTGATCATGTTCTTCTAATAGAAATCACGACTTGCATGTCGATGAGTATGACAACCAGCAGGAGCCATAGGAGTTGTCTTAATTTATTGTATGACCTGCGTGTCATTGAAAACGCAATGTAATTACTTTACTTTATTGCTAACCGTTTGTAACGCCCACGATGCGGTTATATCTCCCACGTGTCGAGGCACGACTTAGAGGCATAACCGCATAGTGGTTTTGACGCAAGAAGGGTCATCTTCACACAATCCCATGTAATGAACAAGAATGGGATAAAGAGTTGGCTTACAATCGCCACTTCACACCATACATGAATATAAATCATACATCATCCAAAATACAAGCATATAGACCGACTACGGTCAAAATCCAGATGAAAATAAGACAACCCCAAATGCTAGATCCCCGATCGTCCCAACTGGGCTGCACTACTTATCATCAGGAAAAGACACATAGTAACGACCACGTTCCTCGTCGAACTCCCACTTGAGATCGACGCCATCATCTGCACTGGCATCGTCGGCACCTGCAACTGTTTTGGTAGAATCTGTGAGTCACGGGGACTCAGCAATCTCACACCCGCGAGATCAAGACTATTTAAGCTCATAGGAAAGGATGGTGTAATGAGGTGGAGCTGCAGCGGCAATAAGCATATATGATGGCTAACTTGCGCAAATGAGAGCGAGAAGAGAAGCAACGGAACGGACGTCATCTAGCAATGACCAAGAAGTGATCCTGAACTCCTACTTACGTCATACATAACTCAGACCGTGTTCACTTCCCGGACTCCGCCGAGAAGAGACCATCACGGCTACACACGCAGTTGATGTATTTTAATTGGGGTCAAGTGACAAGTTATCTACAACCGGACATTAACAAATTCCCATCTGCCTCATAACCGCGGGCACGGCTTTCGAAAGATAATACCCTGCAGGGGTGTCCCAACTTAGCCCATCATAAGCTCTCACGGTCAACGAAGGATAAACCTTCTCCTGGAAAGACCCGATCAGTCTCGGAATCCCGGTTTACAAGACATCTCGACAATGGTAAAACAAGACCAGCAAAGCCACCCGAATGTGCCGACAAATCCCGATAGGAGCTGCACATATCTCGTTCTCAGGGCACACCGGATGAGACATCCTACGAGTAAAACCAGACCTCGAGTTTCCAGGAGGGGGCCCCGCAGTCTGCTTAGTTCGGACCAACACTCGAAGGAGCACTGGCCCGGGGGGGTTAAAATAAGATGACCCTCGGGCTCGCGAAAACCCGGGGGAAAAGGCTTAGGTAGCAAATGGTAAAACCAAGGTTGGGCCTTGCTGGAGGAGTTTTATTCAAGGCGAACTATCAAGGGGGTCCCATAAATCACCCGACCGCGTAAGGAACGCAAACTCAAGGAACATAATCCCGGTATAACAGTAACTAGGGCGGGAAGAGTGGAACAAAACACCAGGAATAAGGCCGAGCCTTCCGCCCTTTACCAAAATACATAGATGCATTAATTAAATAAGAGATATTGTGATATCCCAACATATCCATGTTCCAACATGGAAGAAACTTCAACTTCACCTGCAACTAGCAACGCTATAAGAAGGGCTGAGCAAAAGCGGTAACTTAGCCAAACAACGGTTTGCTAGGAAAGGATGGTTAGGGGCTGAAATGGCAAAATGGGAGACATGATATAGCAGGTGATAGGTAGCGGAGCATGGCAATAGAGCGAACAACTAGCAAAGCAAAGATAGAAGTGATTTCGGGGGGTGGTCATCTTGCCTGCAAGATTCTCAGAGTTGTCGAAAGCTTGATCCTCGTAAGCGTACTCGACAGGTTCCTCGTTCACGAACTCGTCTCCCGGCCTCGTTCACGAACTCGTCTCCCGGCTCTACCCAAGACAAGAACACAAACGAACGGAACCACAATCAATAACGAGAAATGCAATCAACATGTATGATATGCAAAATATGATATGGGATGCATATGCGTGCTCCGGAAGGAAATATGATGAACATGGCAGTAACTTGGCAAACCAAGCATGCCACTGGAAAGATGAGATGATTTCGGTCGAAATCGATATAAAGATCACCGGAAACGGATGCACGGTTTGCAAATGACAAGCAAAACAAGAATGACACGAATCTGCGATAAACAGCAAGATAGCACTTAAAATGCAACAAGCAACAATGCTACAGCACTCCAACATAGCAACAAAGCACATGGCAGTAAACTACAGGAGATGCTTGACAAAAGATGAACACTGAGCTACGGCTAGATCACAACATATCAAGCTCAAACAAGCATGGCAAAAATGTAAAAGATAACAGGTTCGCAGACTTGGTGAAAAACTGGACATGGCAGAAAACAGCATCAGCTAGCAATGTTCAGAGCACGAAATCAACATGCTACAGGAACTTAACATAGCAAAAAAAGGCATGGCAGTGTTCTACTAAATGCACATGACAAAAGTCCCTTACTGACCATAAGCCAAAAAGGACGCGAAGATATGATGGCAAGCATGTAAACATAGCAAGTTTCGTTATCAGGTTTCAGACTTAGCAGAAAACAGAGCATGGCAGAAATAATAATATGTAGGCCTCTTTGTGAGCTTGATGCACTCACAACAGAGCAATGCACTACAAACCAAGCACACCTACAGCAAGATGACATGTTTATGAAGCTAACCATGGCCTCGGGCTTGTTAATGGCGGCCGGTGTCGAAGGAAGGAGATAAGGACGAGGCGCTGGCGGCCGGAGGAGGGGGGCGCCGTCGGCGGCGGAGGAGGAGGGCGGCGCCGGAGGGCGGTGATGGTGATGGCCGGCGGCGGCGACGGCTCCGGGCGGCACGACGGCAGCGGTACAGTGTGGCGGCGCGGGGAGGGT
>NC_057802.1:99952110-99961806 GCF_018294505.1 Triticum aestivum
GGGTGCCATGTGGCGCGGGCTGATTCGCCGGGCGGTGCGGGCGGACGTTGTCCGGCGGCGCGAGGTGGAAGACGCTAGGGTTTAGACTGCGATTTCGTTTTTCGGGATGCCCAAACATTTATAGGTAGAGGGAGCTAGGAGGCTCCAAATGAGGTGCGGTTTTCGCCCACACGATTGTGATCGAACGACCTAGAGCATGGAAGAGAGTTTGGTGGGTTTGGGGCTGGTTTTAGAGGGTGTTTTTGCTGGACACTCAAATGGACTTTGCGGATGCCCGGTTAACCGTTGGAGTACCAAACGACCTCCAAATGGAACGAAACTTGACCGGTGGTCTCCGGGTGGTATAATAAGTCCACTTGACAAACCTCGGTCCATTCCGAGAAAGTTTGACACCCGCACACGAAAGAAAACAAGAGGGGTGCACCGGAGGAGATAGGAGCGCTGGATTGGAAAACGGACAACGGGGAAAATGCTCGGATGCATGAGACGAACACGTATGCAAATGCAATGCACATGATGACATGATATGAAAATGCATGACATGACAAAATACAAAACGAAAGACAAAACCCGACAACGGAGGGAAAATCATAACACATATCCGGAAATGGCAAGAGTCGGAGTTACAAATATGGCAAGTTTCATGCGGGGTGTTACAACACTCCACCACTACGAGAGGATCTCGTCCCGAGATCTAGGACTGAAAGAACTCCGGATATTCAGAACGGAGATGGTCCTCGCGTTCCCAGGTGGCTTCCCGGTCGGAATGGTGCGACCACTTCACTTTCAGAAATTTGATTGACTTGTTGCGAGTCTTCCGCTCAGTTTCTTCAAGAATAGCAACGGGGTGCTCATGACAAGACAAATCTTCCTGGAGGTCAATCTCTTCGAAGTTGATAGTGCGCTCAGGCGTCTTGAAGCACTTGCGGAGCTGTGACACGTGGAACACATCGTGCACGTTCGCGAAGTTGGAAGGAAGCTCAAGTTGATAGGCGAGGTCGCCTCTTTTGCCAATGATCTTGAAAGGACCCACGTATCTAGGGGCAAGCTTCCCTTTGATACCGAAGCGACGAGTGCCTTTCATTGGAGAGACGCGGAGGTAGACATGGTCTCCGATCTCGAAAGCCAAATCACGATGCTTACTATCATAGGAGCTTTTCTGGCGCGATTGCGCGGCTTTGGGATTATCACGGATGACTTTACACATTTCTTCAGCTTCAGTGATTAAGTCATTGCCAAGAAGTTGGCGTTCACCAGTTTCTGACCAATTGAGAGGAGTACGACACTTTCTGCCATAGAGAATCTCGAATGGGGCCTTGCCCGAACTCGCTTGGAAGCTGTTTTTGCAGGAGAATTCAGCATAAGGAAGACAATCTTCCCATTTCATGCCAAAGGAAATGACACAAGCCCTGAGCATATCTTCAAGAATTTGATTGACTCGCTCGACTTGGCCACTAGTTTGAGGATGGAAAGCTGTGCTGAAGCGAATGTTAGTGCCCATGGCCTTCTGGAAGGAGTCCCAGAACTTAGAGGTGAAGATGCTTCCACGATCTGAAGAAATCAATTGTGGAATGCCGTGCAAGGAGACAATTCTAGAGGTGTATAGCTCTGCCAGCTGAGCTGCTGTGATGGATTCTTTGATTGGAAGGAAATGAGCCACTTTAGAAAGCTTGTCGATGACAACGAAGATAGCATCATTTCCACGCTTGGACTTGGGAAATCCAGTCACGAAGTCCATTTCGATATGATCAAACTTCCATTCTGGGATAGCAAGAGGTTGGAGGAGACCAGCTGGTCGTTGGTGTTCTGCTTTCACTCTTCGACAGACATCACATTCATTCACGAATTGAGCAATTTCTCGCTTCATTCGAGTCCACCAATACGACTGCTTGAGGTCACGATACATCTTCGTACTTCCAGGATGAATGGACAGAAGAGAATTGTGCGCCTCGTTCATAATGACTTTCCTTAGATCACCTTTAGGAAACACAATCCGGTCCTCAAAGAATAAAGTGTCTCTGTCATCAATGCGATAGCACTTGTATTTGGAAAGACCCTTGTCGATACCACGTTTCACCTTCTTCACCATGGCATCAAGGAGTTGTGCCTCACGAATTTGATCTTCCAAAGTAGGAGAGACTATGAGGTTGGCAAGAAAGCCTTGAGGAACAACTTGGAGATTCAGCTTGCGGAAAGCTTCACAAAGATCCGGTTGGAAAGGCTTGAGGATTAAGCTGTTGCAATAAGCCTTCCTGCTTAAAGCATCTGCAATGACATTTGCTTTGCCTAGAGTATATTCAATACTCGGATTGTACTCTTGAATCATCTCGACCCATCGAGTCTGCCTGAGGTTAAGGTTGGGCTGAGTGAAGATGTACTTGAGACTCTTGTGATCGGTGAAAATGTCCACTTGTCTTCCCAACAAGAGATGTCTCCACGTTATCAATGCATGGAAAACTGCCGCCAACTCAAGATTGTGAGTGGGGTAGTTCTTCTCGTTGGGCTTCAACTGACGAGAGGTATAGGCCAGAATTTTCTTCTCTTGCATTAACACAGCACCGAGACCTTGGATAGAAGCATCACAGAAAACTTCAAACGGCTTGGATTCATCAGGAGGAGTCAAGACAGGAGTTGTGACAAGTTTCTCTTTGAGAGTGTTGAAAGCAACGTCACACTCAGGAGACCAGACATATTTCACAAGCTTCTGTAGGAGGTTGGAAAGAGGTTTTGCAATCTTGGAGAAATTCTCAACGAATCTTCGGCAATAGCTTGCAAGACCAAGAAAACTGCGAAGCTGCTTGACATTTTGAGGAGGTTCCCAATTCACAACTGCGGATACCTTCTCGGGGTTAACAGCGATGCCCTTGGCAGAGATGATGTGACCAAGGAAAAGAACTTCATCAAGCCAAAACTCACATTTAGAGAACTTCGCATAGAATTGATACTCTCTGAGCTTGTCGAGCACCAATCGCAAATGTTTGGCATGATCCTGCTTATTCTTGGAGAAGACCAAGATATCATCGAGATACACCAGGACGAATTCATTGGTATGGGGGTTGAAGATGAAATTCATCATCCGAGAGAACACTGGAGGAGCATTGACAAGACCGAAAGACACGACAGTATATTCGTAAGAACCAAAGCTCGTTCTGAATGCTGTCTTGGGAATATCTTCTTCACGAATGCGAATCTGATGATAACCCATACGAAGGTCAAGCTTCGAGAATACGTTAGCCCCTTTGAGTTTCTCAAATAGCTCATTGATGTTGGCAAGTGGATACTTGTTCTTGATTGCCTTCTTGTTCAATGGGCGGTAGTTGACACAAAGTCGGTCCGTGCCATCCTTCTTCTTGACAAAAAGAACACCACAACCCCATGGAGAAGAACTCGCTCTGATCAAACCCAGACGCTCTTGTTCATCGAGCTGTTTCTTCAATTCCTTCAGCTCGTTAGGTCCAAGTTTGTATGGACGCTTGCAAACGGGTTCAATACCAGGCTCTAGTTCGATAACGAACTCAACTGGCCGATGAGGAGGCATACCCGGAAGCTCTTCTGGAAAGACATCTTGATACTCGCAAACGACTGGAATTTGAGAGATGGCATTCAATTTGGCCTTCTCATTGAGAGAGAAAAACCGAATGGTTTCATCACGAGCGGCAAAAATAATCACATCCTCAGAAGAGTGTGTCAATTGAATTATCCTGGCAGCACAATCAAGTTGAGCCTTGTGCTTAGAAAGCCAGTCCATCCCGAGAATAAGATCAATATCCGAGTCACCAAGAACAATTGGAGAAGACTGGAATTCATAGTCGCCCATCTTGATTGGAACATCGGGAGCAACCAAACTAGAAGACAAAAGCTTTCCCGGAGAAACAACTTGCATAACTTTGGATAAAATCTCTGTGTCAACATTGTGCTTCGATGCAAATGGGTATGACAAGAAAGAATGCGATGCACCAGTATCAAAAAGAACTTTTGCAGGAATATCATTAACTGAGAGATTACCCATTATCACATCAGTAGATTCCTCCGTTTGAGCTGCATTCATCATGTTCACCTTAGCAGACTTTGGATTATGCTTGACCACTGCATTGCTGGAAGATCTGACAGGAGGAGGAGGAGGAAGACGCCTTTGGTTGAAGCACTTGTTAGCATAGTGACCTTTCTGCTGACATTTGTCACAAGTCACCTCTGAGAGTGGACAGTGATAAGGAGCATTGGACTTTGGAGCTTGATTCTGAGACTTGTTCTGATAGCCAGAGTTGGAAGAACCATGGCCACCTTTGTTCTTCTGCTGATAAGGCTAACGAAACGGAGGAGGAGGAGGCAACCAGAACTTCTGTTGCTTAGCTCTCACAAGTGAGGAAGAAGAAGACTGAACTGCGTCCCTGCCTCTTTTCTTAGAAGCCTCACACTTGAGCTGAGCCGCCTCTTGCTTCAGTGCCATATTATAGAATTGATCAAACTGAGTAGGCTCAACAAGAACGAGAGCTAACTGCAGATCCTCTTTAAGGCCACCTCTGAAGTGATAAATCATGCTCTTTTCATCAGGAACGTCTTGTTTAGCGAAGCGAGCAAGTTTCTGAAACTGAATGTTGTATTGATACACAGACATGTTGCCTTGCTTGAGATTGCGGAACTCCTCACGCTTGCTCTCAACAACACTATGTGGAATGTGGTGCGCTTTGAAGTCCCGACAGAAGTCAGTCCAAGTGATCACACGACCTCCTCTGGAATCTTTGTATTGCTGAAACCAATCAGCAGCTTGGTCCTTGAGCTGGAAAGAAGCAAACTTGACATAATCCTCAAGCCTGACATTGCTACATTCAAAATGCTTGTTGATGTCCACGAGCCAATCATCGGCATCCGTGGCCTCGGCACAGTAGCTGAAAGACTTGGGCTGATTTGCGAGAAATAGGTTGAGTGTGGCGAAATGAAACTGATTGTTGCCTTGACCTTGATTGCCTTGATTGCCTTGCCCTTGAGTACGTTCTTGCAAGAGTTGCAGAATCATCTGAGCATTGGCATTGGTGGCTGCCATGATAGCTTGCCATGCCTCCGGAGGTGGAGGTGGTGGCGGAGGGTTCGCTTGACTCCCTTCATTGCGATCCGGATTCTGACACGTTGGCGGAGCCATCCTGAAGAGGGTGACATCCGTTAGCATCTTGATAGACAAATAGACAAGTAGAATCGACGGATAGAAATTGCAACATATAGTCTTCACAATAAACATTCGAACGAAGATGAACGAATGAATTCCGTAGTAAATCATCACACTTCCATAAGTTGAGAAGCCACTTAGAAAAAGATATGGAATGAACATATGACTTCGAAGCAACTCGAATACCACAATACAAAATAAAACAAAGTATTGGCTTGCAGAATAAGCCGGAACAAACATATGATAGAGGTTTCGTTCGAAGTTTTCGTGGTGGAGCCCACACGGGCTCAATCGTACAGCACCATCATGTACAAGGCTGTGCACATGACATACGAAGCGTCCCTGAGTCGGCAAAGCCATGGACTCTTTAAGACACTACGAGACCACTGTAAAATCAACCATGGAAAGGCGGACCACTAGACGTCGAACCCCAATCTCATATCATGCATCTGTCGGAAAGATATCCTAAGGCTACTTGAATTCCCACTTATAAACTCCCGAAACTTTCTGGTTATGCAATCTGGTGTAGGGGATACAGGGGACACAAAATATATATCACCCAAACTAACAATCCCTAGATCCAACTGTATCCATCCGTCAACACATAACCAAGAAACCTTCGGAAATCGTTTACCTCAACCTTCGAAAAACATCCGTTATACAAGTTATGGCAATACTCCCGAACTCCCGCCCCAGTACTGGGTGGCGTCGAGGTGATCTCACCAACAACTGCATAAAAGAGATTTCGATGTCGGCGAAACTCAGGTATTCCAGAACTGCAACGAGAAAATTGTGACGACAACACCTCGGAGCTCAACTCCCCGGGACACTGCCACACCCCTAAATGTCAGGAGGCACCAAGAACAATGTTCTCGTCACAAAACCATCGGAACGATTCCAAGATACCCGCGTGATCCTAAATTTTTTTTTAGTGAAATTTGAGGAGAGAATAGTGAAAACTTCTACGTCAGGAGACCTCACCAGAGCGACAAAGGGACTGAGGAGTAAAAGAATCCTACTCTCCGATATATATAATCCTATGACTCAAAACATTTTTGTTCTAGACTCAACAACGCCAGCGATTCGATCAAGCAGGGGGCTCCTAAGTCGGGGATGGCTCTGATTACCAACTTGTAATGCCCACGATGCGGATATATCTCCCACGTGTCGAGGCATGACTTAGAGGCATAACCGCATAGTGGTTTTGTCGCAAGAAGGGTCATCTTCACACAATCCCATGTAATGAACAAGAATGGGATAAAGAGTTGGCTTACAATCGCCACTTCACACAATACATGAATATAAATCATACATCATCCAAAATACAAGCATATAGACCGACTACGGTCAAAATCCAGATGAAAATAAGACAACCCCAAATGCTAGATCCCCGATCGTCCCAACTGGGCTGCACTACTGATCATCAGGAAAAGACACATAGTAACGACCACGTTCCTCGTCGAACTCCCACTTGAGATCGACGCCATCATCTGCACTGGCATCGTCGGCACCTGCAACTGTTTTGGTAGAATCTGTGAGTCACGGGGACTCAGCAATCTCACACCCGCGAGATCAAGACTATTTAAGCTCATAGGAAAGGATGGTGTAATGAGGTGGAGCTGCAGCGGCAATAAGCATATATGATGGCTAACTTGCGCAAATGAGAGCGAGAAGAGAAGCAACGGAACGGACGTCATCTAGCAATGACCAAGAAGTGATCCTGAACTCCTACTTACGTCATACATAACTCAGACCGTGTTCACTTCCCGGACTCCGCCGAGAAGAGACCATCACGGCTACACACGCAGTTGATGTATTTTAATTGGGGTCAAGTGACAAGTTATCTACAACCAGACATTATAAATTCCCATCTGCCTCATAACCGCGGGCACGGCTTTCGAAAGATAATACGCTGCAGGGGTGTCCCAACTTAGCCCATCATCAGCTCTCACGGTCAACGAAGGATAAACCTTCTCCCGAAAAGACCCGATCAGTCTCGGAATCCCGGTTTACAAGACATCTCGACAATGGTAAAACAAGACCAGCAAAGCCACCAGAATGTGCCGACAAATCCCGATAGGAGCTGCACATATCTCGTTCTCAGGGCACACCGGATGAGACATCCTACGAGTAAAACCAGACCTCGAGTTTCCAGGAGGGGACCCCGCAGTCTGCTCAGTTCGGACCAACACTCGAAGGAGCACTGGCCCGGGGGGGTTAAAATAAGATTACCCTCGGGCTCGCGAAAACCCGGGGGAAAAGGCTTAGGTAGCAAATGGTAAAACCAAGGTTGGGCCTTGCTGGAGGAGTTTTATTCAAGGCGAACTGTCAAGGGGGTCCCATAAATCACCCGACCGCGTAAGGAACGCAAACTCAAGGAACATAATCCCGGTATAACAGTAACTAGGGCGGCAAGAGTGGAACAAAACACCAGGCATAAGGCCGAGCCTTCCGCCCTTTACCAAAATATATCGATGCATTAATTAAATAAGAGATATTGTGATATCCCAACATATCCATGTTCCAACATGGAAGAAACTTCAACTCACCTGCAACTAGCAACGCTATAAGAAGGGCTGAGCAAAAGCGGTAACTTAGCCAAACAACGGTTTGCTAGGAAAGGATGGTTAGGGGCTGACATGGCAAAATGGGAGACATGATATAGCAAGTGATAGGTAGCGGAGCATGGCAATAGAGCGAACAACTAGCAAAGCAAAGATAGAAGTGATTTCGGGGGGTGGTCATCTTGCCTGCAAGATTCTCAGAGTTGTCGAAAGCTTGATCCTCGTAAGCGTACTCGACAGGTTCCTCGTTCACGAACTCGTCTCCCGGCCTCGTTCACGAACTCGTCTCCCGGCTCTACCCAAGACAAGAACACAAACGAACGGAACCACAATCAACAATGAGAAATGCAATCAACATGTATGATATGCAAGATATGATATGGGATGTATGCGTGCTCCGGAAGGAAATATGATGAACATGGCAGTAACTTGGCAAACCAAGCATGCCACTGGAAAGATGAGATGATTTCGGTCGAAATCGATATAAAGATCACCGGAAACGGATGCACGGTTTGCAAATGGCAAGCAAAACAAGAATGACACGAATCTGCGATAAACAGCAAGATAGCACTTAAAATGCAACAAGGAACAATGCTACAACACTCCAACATAGCAACAAAGCACATGGAAGTAAACTACAGGAGATGCTTGACAAAAGATGAACAATGAGCTACGGCTAGATCACAACATATCAAGCTCAAACAAGCATGGCAAAAATGCAAAAGATAACAGGTTCACAGACTTGGTGAAAAACTGGACATGGCAGAAAACAGCATCAGGTAGCAATGTTCAGAGCACGAAATCAACATGCTACAGGAACTTAACATAGCAAAAAAAGGCATGGCAGTGTTCTACTGAATGCACATGACAAAAGTCCCTTACTGACCATAAGCCAAAAAGGACGCGAAGATATGATGGCAAGCATGTAAACATAGCAAGTTTCGTTATCAGGTTTCAGACTTAGCAGAAAACAGAGCATGGCAGAAATAATAATATGTAGGCCTCTTTGTGAGCTTGATGCACTCACTACAGAGCAATGCACTACAAACCAAGCACACCTACAGCAAGATGGCATGTTTATGAAGCTAACCATGCCAAGAACAGGATCATAGCATGTATGGATCAACTACAATAAGCTTGGCAAAAATGAATATCATGTTAAGAATCTGCCATAAATATTTTATAGCAAAAGTAGAGCAATATTTAGTCATGCTATGACACTCCATAATTGCAAAATATTGCAGGAATGGATCAATTACAACTATATCTACAAAATATCCTTACTGACCATCTCCAAAATATGCATGGATCTCTCTGTAGCATCAAGTTTACATGGCAACAAAATAACAGCAGACAAGGACTTAGAGAAATCACCAAGTCCCTGAAATCAGAAACATTATGGAGCCTACTTTGCATGCTTGTGCTAGTCACCACAGCGATTACAAAAAGACATGGCATACACCCTTGGAAAGCTCGCATGGCATACTTCAAAACACATGTAGAGCTCATACTCATAAGATGCACAGATTAAATGATACAAAAATAACAAATCTCCAAGTTCTGTCAAGAACCAGAGAATAACAGCAACTAGCCCTCTGCCAACAGAGATTTGGGCATCAAGATGACCTCTAATGAACATGGTGCAATTGAACGAAATGTAGAGCATAACGAGACGAACAATTTTACATATTACACGCGCGAATTGGAGCTACATTCAAGGAAATACACACTGAGGAACATGAGCACTTGTTGTAAAAAACCAGGACTTAGGAAAAAAACGGGCACGGGAGAAGTCAACGCGTACAGTGCTCTATCGATCGGATCTGGCCTCGGGCTCGTTAATCGCGGCCGGTGTCGAAGGAAGGAGATGAGGACGAGGCGCCGGCGGCCGGAGGAGGGGGGCGCCATCGGCGGCGGAGGAGGAGGGCGGCGCCGGAGGGCGGTGACGGTGATGGCCGGCGGCGGCGACGG
>NC_057802.1:99962327-99977260 GCF_018294505.1 Triticum aestivum
CGGCGGACGGGTGCCACGTGGCGCGGGCTGATTCGCCGGGCGGTGCGGGCGGACGTTGTCCGGCGGCGTGAGGTGGAAGACGCTAGGGTTTAGACTGCGATTTCGTTTTTCGGATGCCCACACATTTATAGGTAGAGGGAGCTAGGAGGCTCCAAATGAGGTGCGGTTTTGGCCCACACGATCGTGATCGAACGACCTAGAGCATGGAAGAGAGTTTGGTGGGTTTTGGGCTGATTTTAGAGGGGGTTTTTGCTGGACACTCAAATGGACTTTGTGGATGCCCGGTTAACCGTTGGAGTACCAAACGACCTCCAAATGGAACGAAACTTGACCGGTGGTCTCCGGGTGGTATAATAAGGCCACTTGACAAACCTTGGTCCATTCCGAGAAAGTTTGACACCCGCACACGAAAGAAAACAAGAGGGGTGCACCGGAGGAGATAGGAGCGCCGGATTGGAAAACGGACAACGGGGAAAATGCTCGGATGCATGAGACGAACACGTATGCAAATGCAATGCACATGATGACATGATATGAAAATGCATGACATGACAATATACAAAATGAAAGACAAAACCCGACAACGGAGGGAAAATCATAACACATAGCTGGAAATGGCAAGAGTCGGAGTTACAAATATGGCAAGTTGCATGCAGGGTGTTACACCGTTAGCCATAGTAGTAGAAGTAATAGTTGGCGAGACAACTTCATGAAGACACGATGATGGAGGTCATGATGATGGAGATCATGGTGTTATCCCCGTGACGGAGGTGATCATGTCGCGCCTCAAAGATGAAGATCAAAGGCGCGAGATGATATTGGCCATATCATGTCACTCTATGATTTGCATGTGATGTTTGTCATGTTTACATCTTATTTGCTTAGAACGACGGTAGCATAAATAAGATGATCCCTCATAAAATTTCAAGAAAGTGTTCCCCCTAACTGTGCACCGTTGCGAAAGTTCATTGTTTCAAAGCACCACGTGATGATCGGGTGTGATAGATCCTAACGTTCGCATACAACGGGTGTAAGCCAGATTTACACATGCAAAACACTTAGGTTGACTTGACGAGCCTAGCATATACATACATGGCCTCGGAACACAAGAGACCGAAAGGTCGAACATGAGTCGTATAGTGGATACGATCAGCATGAAGATGTTCACCGATGATGACTAGTCCGTCTCACGTGATGATCGGACACGACCTAGTTGACTCGGATCATGTATCACTTAGATGACTAGAGGGATGTCTATCTGAGTGGGAGTTCATTAAATAATTTGATTAGATGAACTTAATTATCATGAACATAGTCAAAAGGTCTTTGCAAATTATGTCGTAGCTCACTCTTTGGCTCTACTGTTTTAGATATGTTCCTAGAGAAAATTTAGTTGAGAGTTGACAGTACCAATTATGTGGACTGGGTCCATAAACTAAGGATTGTCCTCATTGTTGCACAGAAGGATTATGTCCTTAATGCACCACTCAGTGTGCTGAACCTCGAGCGTCGGTTGTGGATGTTGCGAACATCTTACATACACGTTTTGATGACTACGTGATAGTTCAGTGTGTAATGCTAAATGGTATAGAATTAAGGCACCAAAGACGTTTTTGAAACATCGCAGAACATATTAGATGTTCCAAGGACTAAAATTGCGATTTCAGGCTAGTGCCCATGTCAAGAGGTATGAGACCTCTGACAAGTTTCTTAAGCCTGCAAACTAAGGAGAAAAGCTCAAGCGTTGAGCATGTGCTCAGATTGTATGAGTACTACAATCACTTGAATCGAGTGGGAGTTAATCTTCCAGATGAGATAGTGATGATTCTCCAAAGTCACTGCCACCAAGCTGCTAGAGCTTCATGATGAACTATAACATATCAGGGATAGATATGATGATCCTTGAGCTATTCGCGACACCACAAAAGTAGAAATCAAATAGGAGCATCAATTGTTGATGGTTAGTAAAACCACTATTTCAAGAAGGGCAAGGGCAAGAAAGGGATACTTCATGAAACGGCAAATCAGTTTCTGCTCTAGTGAAGAAACCCAAGGTTGAACCCAAACCCGAGACTAAGTGCTTCTGAAATAAGGGGAACAGTCACTAAAGCAGAACTACCCTAGATACTTGGTAGATGAGAAGGCTGGCAAGGCCGATAGAAGTATATTGGATATACATTATAATGTGTCCTTTACTAGTACTCCTAGTAGCACCAGGATATTAAAATACAAGTTCGGTTGCTAAGTGTTAGTAACTCGAAATAAAAAGCTACGGAATAAACGGAGACTAGCTGAAGGTGAGATGACGATATGTGTTGGAAGTGTTTCCAAGGTTGATGTGATCAAGCATCGCATGCTCCCTCTACCATCGAGATTGGTGTTAAACCTAAATAATTGTTATTTGGTGTTTGCGTTGAGCATAGACATGATTGGATTATGTTTATCACAATACGATTATTCATTTAAGGAGGATAATGGTTACTCTATTTATTTGAATAATACCTTCAATGGTCTTGCACCTAAAATGAATGGTTTATTGAATCTCGATCGTAGTGATACACATATTCATGCCAAAAGATATAAGATAGTAATGATAGTACCACATACTTGTGGCACTGCCATTTGAGTCATATTGGTATAAAACGCATGAAGAAGCTCCATGTTGATGGATCTTTGAACTCACTCATTTTTTTGAAAAGTTTGAGACATGTGAACCATGTCTATTGGTTTATACGCATGAAGAAACTCCATGCAGATGGATCGTTTGGACTCACTTGATTTTGAATCACTTGAGACATGCAAATCATACCACATGGGCAAGATGACTGAAAGGCCTCGTTTTCAGTGAGATGAAACAAGAGAGCAACTTGTCGGAAGTAATACATTTGATGTGTGCAATCCAATGAGTGTTGAGGCACGCAGTGAATATCATTATGCTCTTACTTCATAGATGATTTGAGTAGATTCTAAGTATATTTAATTGATGAAACACCAGTTTGAATTATTGAAAGGTTCAAGTAATTTCAGAGTGAAGTTGAAGATCGTCGTGACAAGAAGATAAAATGTCTATGATATGATCATAGAGATGAATATCTGAGTTACGTGTTTGGTACACAATTAAGACATTGTGGAAATTGTTTCACAACTAATGCCGCCTGGAACACCATAGTGTGATGGTGTGTCCGAACATCATAGCTGCACCCTATTGGATGTGGTGCAAACCATGATGTCTCTTATCGAATTACCACTATCGTTTATGGGTTAGGCATTAGAGACAACCGCATTCACTTTAAATAGGGCACCACGTAATTCCGTTGAGATGACACCGTATGAACTATGGTTTAGAGAAACCTAAGCTGTCATTTTTTAAAAGTTTGGGGCTGTGACGCTTATGTGAAAAGGGTTTAGCCTGATAAGCTCGAACCCAAAGCGGATAAATGCATCTTCATAGGACACCCAAAACAGTTGGGTATACCTCCTATGTCGGATTCAGAAGCAAAAGTGATTGTTTCTAGAAACGGTTCCTTTCTCGAGGAAAAGTTTCTCTTGAAAGAATTGGGTGGAAGGATGGCAGAGACTTGATGAGGTTATTGAACCGTCACTTCAACCACTGTGTAGCAGGGCACAGGAAGTTGTTCCTGTAGCGCCTACACCAATTGAAGTGGAAGCTGATTATAGTGATCATGAAACTTCGGATCAAGTCACTACCAAACCTCGTAGGTCGACAAGGATGCGTACTATTTCAGAGTGGTACATAATCTTGTCTTGGAGGTCATGTTGCTAGACAACAATGAACCTACGAGCTATGGAGATGCGATGGTGGGCCCGAATTCCGACAAATGGCTCGAGGCCATAAAATCCGAGAGGATCCATGTGTGAAAACAAAGTATAGACTTTGGAAGAACTACTTGATGGTCGTAAGGCTATTAGGTACAGATGGATTTTAAAAGGAAGACAGACAATGATGGTAAGTATCACCATTAAGAAAGCTCGACTTGTCATTAAGATGTTTTCCGACAAGTTGAAGGAGTTGACTACGGTGAGAATTTCTCACTCGTAGCGATGCTAAGAGTCTGTTGGAATTGTATTAGCAGTTACTGCATTATTTATGAAATCTTGCAGATAGGATGTCAAAACATTGTTTCCTCGACAATTTTCTTGAGGAAAGATTGTATGTGATACAACCAGAAGGTTTTTGTCAATCCTAAAAGATGCTAACAAGTTTGCAAAGCTCCAGCAATCCTTCTAAAGATTGGAGTAAGCATCTCGGAGTTGGAATATACGCTTTGATGAAATGATCAAAGATTTTGGGTTTATACAAAGTTTATGAGAAACTTGTATTTCCAAAGAAGTGAGTGGGAGCACTATAGAATTTCTGATGAGTATATGTTGTTGACATATTCTTGATCAGAAATGATGTAGAATTTCTGGAAAGCATATTGGGTTATTTGAAAAGTGTTTTTCAATGGAAAACATGGATTAAGCTACTTGAATATTGAGCATCAAGATCTATAAGGATAGATCAAAAACGCTTCATAGTACTTTCAAATGAATACATACCGTGATAAGATTTTGAAGGAGTTCAAATAGATCAGCAAATAAGGAGTTCTTGGCTGTGTTATAAGGTGTGAGCATTGAGTAAGACTCAAGATCTGACCACGGCAGAGAAGAGATAAAGGACGAAGGTCGTCCCCTATTCTTTAGACGTAGGCTCTACAGTATGCTATGTTGTGTACCGCACCTGAAATGTGCCTTGCCATGAGTCAATCAAGGGGTACAAGAGTGATCCAGGAATGGATCACATGACAGCGGTTAAACTTATCCTTAGTAACTAGTGGACTAAGGAATTTTCTTGATTATTGAGGTGGTAAAAGAGTTCGTCGTAAAGGGTTACATCGATGCAAACTTTGACACTAATCCGGATGACTCTGAGTAGTAAACCGGATTCGTATAGTAGAGCAGTTATTTAGAATAGCTCCAAGTAGCGCATGGTAGCTGCATCTACAAGATGACGTAGAGATTTGTAAAGCACACACGGATCTGAAAGGTTCAGACCCGTTGACTAATAACCTCTCTCACAAGCGAGATATGATCAAACCCCATCGGTGTTGGATTCATTACAATCACATAGTGATGTGAACTAGATTATTGACTCTAGTGCAAGTGGGAGACTGTTGGAAATATGCCCTAGAGGGAATAAGAAAATGGTTATTATTGTATTTCCTTGTTCATGATAATTGTCTATTGTTCATGCTATAATTGTATTAACTGGAAACCGTAATACATGTGTGAATACATAGACTACAACATGTCCCTAGTGAGCCTCTAGTTGACTAGCTCGTTGATCAATAGATGGTTATGGTTTCCTGACCATGGACATTAGATGTCGTTGATAACGGGATCACATCATTAGGAGAATGATGTGATGGACAAGACCCAATCCTAAGCATAGCACAAGATCGTGTAGTTCGTTTGCTAGAAGCTTTTCTAATGTCAAGTATCATTTCCTTAGACCATGAGATTGTGCAACTCCCGGATACCGTAGGAATGCTTTGGGTGTACGAAACGTCACAACGTAACTGGGTGGCTATAAAGGTGTACTACAGGTAACTCCGAAAGTGTCTGTTGGGTTGGCACGAATCGAGACTGGGATTTGTCACTCTGTATGACGGAGAGGTATCTCTGGGCCCACTCGGTAATGCATCATCATAATGAGCTCAATGTGACTAAGTAGTTAGTCGCAGGATCATGCATTACGAAACGAGTAAAGTGACTTGCCGGTAACGACATTGAACGAGGTATTGGGATACCGACGATCGAATCTCGGGCAAGTAACGTACCGATTGACAAAGGGAATTGTATACATGATTGATTGAATCCCCGACATCGTGGTTCATCCGATGAGATCATCGTGGAACATGTGGGAGCCAACATGGGTATCCAGATCCCACTGTTAGTTATTGGCCAAAGAGCTGTCTCGGTCATGTCTGCATGATTCCCGAACCCGTAGGGTCTACACACTTAAGGTTCGGTGACGCTAGAGTTGTTATGGGAATTAGTGTGCTGTTAACGAATGTTGTTCAGAGTCCCGGATGAGATGCCGGACGTCACGACGAGTTCCGGAATGGTCTGGAGGTAAAGATTTATATATGGGAAGTCCTATTTTGGCCACCGAAAAATGTTCGGGATTTTTCGATATTGTACCGGGAAGGTTCTAGAAGGTTCCGGAGTGGGGCCCACCTGCATGGGGGGACCCACATGAACGTGGGTAGTGGGGGCAAGGCCCCACACCTCTGGTCAAGGTGCACGAAGATCCCCCCTTAGAAGGAATAAGATCATATCCCGAAGGGATAAGATCAAGATCCCTAAAAAAGGGGGATAAAAATCGGTGGGGAAGGGAAATGATGGGATTTCTTTCCCCCACCTTTGCCAACGCCCCAATGGACTTGGAGGGCAAGAAACCAGCCCCCTCCACCCCTATATATAGTGGGGAGGCGCATGGGAGCCGCACCCCTTCCGCTGGCGCAGCCCTCTCCCTCCCCAACACCTCCTCCTCCTCCGTAGTGCTTGGCGAAGCCCTGCCGGAAAACTGCAAGCTCCACCACCACGCCGTCGTGCTTCCGGAGTTCTCCCTCAACTTCTCCTCTCCCCTTTCTGGATCAAGAAGGAGGAGACGTCCCCGGGCTGTACGTGTGTTGAACGTGGAGGCGCCATTGTTCGGCGCTTAGATCGGAATCAACCGTGACCTGAATCGCTACGAGTACGACTCCTTCATCCTTGTAACGCTTCCGCATCGCGATCTTCAAGGGTATGAAGATGCATTACCCTCTCTCTCATTGCTAGTCTCTCCATAGATTGATCTTGGTGATGCGTAGAATTTTTTTTAATTTGTACAACGATCCCCAACAATCCCTACTACTCGCATTGACATCAGTCGATGGGCATCTCCCTAGCCTGTTGATTAGCCACATTGATGTGAGACTTTCTTCCTTTTTGTCTTCTACATATTAATCTCTTCCACTGTATTCTATTCCACCCATTGTGCTATATCCATGGCTTGCGCTCATGTATTGCGTGGGGGCTGAAAAAGCTAAAGTGCGTTAAAAAGTATGAACCAATTGCTCATCGGGGTTGTGCATGATAAATACTTTCTGTTAAGAAGATGGAGCATGACAAGACTACATGATTTTGTAGGGATAGCGATCTTTAGCATTTTTATTCTGAAAGGCATAATTCATTGTTGGGATGCCTGAGTATTGAAGTCTTTCTATCAAATTATATACTATTGGTTTGAGTCAATCGTGTCTTAATATTCATGCCATGATTAGATTACATGATCAAGATTCATTCCACATCAAAAATTATCTTTTTAATCATTTACCTACTCGAGGCTGAGCGTGAATTAAGCTTGGGGATGCTGATACGTCTCCGTCGTATCTATAATTTTTGATTGATTCATGCCAATATTCTACAACTTTCATATACTTTTGGCAACAATTTTTTTGGGACTAACATATTGATCCAGTTCCCAGTGCTAGTTCCTATTTATTGCATTGTTTTTGTTTCGCAGAATATCCATATCAAACGAAGTCTAAATGTGATAAAAAATTACGGAGATTTATTTTGAAATATATGTGATTTTTAGGAAGAAGAATCAACACAAGACGGTTCCCGTGGCCCCCACGAGGCACCAGGGCACGCCTAGGGGGGTCGGGAGCGCCATGGTGCCTCATGAGCTGCTCGTAAGTCGGTCGACCCCCTTCTTTCGCCGCAAGATAGACAATATCAGGAAAAATCGTGTTAAAGTTTCAGCCCGATCGGAGTTAGGATCTCCGGGAATTTAAGAAACGGTGAAAGGATAGAAAATAGGAACGCGAAACAGAAGAAAACAGAGAGAGAGAGAGAGAGAGAGAGATCCAATCTTGGAGGGGCTCTCGCCCCTCCGGGTGCATGGAGTCCATGGACCAGAGGGGGAATTCTCCTCCCATCTATGGCGGAGACCAAGGAAGAAGAAGAAGAAGGAGGGGTCTCTCTTCCCCTATCTCCCGGTGGTGTCGGAACACCGCCGGGGCAACCATCATGACGGTGATCTACACCAACAACTTCGCCACAGTCACCACCAACTCTCCCCCTCTATGCAGCGGTGTAACACCTCTTCTCCCTGTTGTAATCTCTAGCTAAACATGGTGCTTAATGCTACATATTATTATCGAATGATGTGTTTCCATCCTATGATGTTTGAGTAGAATCATTTTGTCCCATGGGTTGATTGATGGTCGTGATTGGTTTGAGTTGTATTTTTATTTTGGTGATGTCCCTTGGTGCCCTCCTTGTCGCGCAAGCGTGTGGGATTCCCATTGTATGGTGTTGCAATACATTCATGATTCTCTTATAGTGGGTGGCGAGAGTGACAGAAGCTTATACCCGACTAAGGGGGTTGTTCCGTATGGGAGTAAAGAGGACTTGATACTTAATGCTATGGTTGGGTTTTACCTTAACGATCTTTGGTAGTTGCAGATGCTTACTAGAGTTCCAATCATAAGTGCATATGATCCAAGTATGGAAAGTATGTTAGCTCATGCCTCTCCCTCATATAAAATTGCAATAATGATTACCGGTCTAGTTATCGATTGCCTATGGACAAATCATTCTCTTGTGTTGGAAAATTCTTTTTACTAAACAACTAACTTTTATTATCTTGCAAATTACTCGTCGTTTTATTCTCGCTAAGTACATCTAGTTTTATTATCGCAAACCTATCCTCACCCTACAAAATAGTTTCATACTAGTTCTAGGTAAAGCAAACGTTAAGTGTGCGTAGAGTTGTATCAGTGGTTGATAGAACTTGAAGGGAATATTAATCTTACCTTTAGCTCCTTGTTGGGTTCGACACTCTTACTTATTGAGAAAGGCTACAATTGGTACCCTATACTTGTGGGTTATCGATGCCCTAAATTAATAAGTAGGTACTAATTCACTGTGTATTGCTCCACTATATATTAGGGGCAAAGTTTACTCCCCATTTAAAAAGATGACACTTATTGTTTTTTACCATCTCTGAATATACGATCAACTAAGAAGTTCAGACTTAAACTAAAATTATCTGAAGTATCACAAATAATTTCAGATATAGTTATGTCTGGTATGAGGCACAGGTGGTTCAGAATACGCCTTATAAAGTTTTTCATTTCAGATAGTTCACAGATATGAGAACTAGCACTACAGGAAATCACACGCTGTCGAGTATGTTTGTGTATGTTGAGTGTCAAAAAGTGGGTATTCGGCTTGGATGAATGTACGCTGAGTATGGGAGGAAGAACTCACGGCAATAAGATGACTCTTGGCTTTCACACAAAATAAGCCTAGTGTACCACCAAAAGGATCTCGGCTTACAACAGGTACTCGACAGTAAAAAAGGTACTCGGTTTATAGTCACATGTCGGCAAAGTTTCTGCCACTGGGCCACCATTGGGGCACTTAATGGATAGGTTGACGGCTGTTCTAAGCTGAGTATGCTGCCCCGGGACACATCTTATATTTCCCATTTTATTTGTTTAAAACGGAAAACTCTTCGCCTCCCAGGTAAGCCGAGTGGCTGCAAAAGGTCTCTCGACTTAATATGTAGTATAAATCGCCCGCTGCAACTTCCCCCTTCATCTTCAAATCACGCTTGCTGGTGCTTGCGCTAGCGTCTCCTCTGTCCACCCGCCGCCGCCACCACCATCTGCCCCAACAGCTCGCCGATACCGTTGGTGGCGCCCTCTCATCACCGACCTCTCCCACTTCACCGACTCCCTTCACCTCTCTTCATTGGCGATCTACATCCACACCATCGCCATATTCGCCGCCCATCGTCGATGTTTGCCGCAATCCTACCATTGGTCTTCACCGCCATTCCATCACCGGGCACTGAGGTGAGCGCACTAATCTCTATCTTTGTGTTGGGGAACATTGCGTGGGAAACACAAATTTTCCTACGCTCACCAAGATCAATCTAGGAGATGAACATCTACGAGAGGAGAGATTGCATCTACATACCCTTGTAGATCGCTAAGCGGAAGCGTTAAGAAACGCGGTTGATTTAGTCAAACATCTTCGCGATTCAATCACGATCCGTCCGCGAAATCCTGATGAAGTGTCGAATAGATGGTACCTCCGCGTTCGACACACGTACAACTTGATGATGCCTTCACCTCCTCGATCTAGCGAGCGTGAAGTAGTAGCTCGAGTCTTCTGGTAACACGACGGTGTGGTGGCGGTGGTGGTGGATAATTCTCAGTAGGGCTTCGCCAAGCCTCGCAGAGAAGTAGAAGGACTACGAGGGAGAGGAAGGGCAGCACCATGGCATGAATGGTGCAGCTGCCCTCCCTCTACCCCTCTATATGTAGGGGGAAGGGAGGAGGGGTGGGCGCCCTAGGGTTTCCCTAGGGGGCGGGGGGCCACCACAGATGGGGGCGCCCCTAGGGAAACCCTAGGGTGGCTTGGCCCCCAAGCCAAGTGGGGTGCCGACCCCAGGTGGGCTCCCCCACCCCTTGTCCGAGTGGGATGGGTGAGGCGGTGCGGCCAGCCCCTTGGGGGCTGGTGTGCCCCCTTCCCTTGATAACACTTGTTTGGGTCGTCGAAACTCCTTTCGGCCTTCCAGCGATAACCCGGTACCTCCCGAAACACTTCCGGACTCTGATACCCTTCATCCTATTATCAATCTTCACCTCCGGACCACTCCGGAGTTCCTAGTCATGTCTGGGATCTCATCCGGGACTCGAAGCAACCTTCGGTCACCACCATAACAACTCAACTATACTTACATCATCACCAAATGAGAAGTGTGTAGACCCTGCGGGTTCAAGAACTATGCAGACATGACCGAGACACCTCTATGGTCAATAACCAATAGCAGGATCTGGATTACCATATTGGTTCCGACATATTCTATGAAGATCATTATCGGTCGATCCTTGATGCCAAGGATTCAGATAATCCTGTATGTAGTTGCCTTTGTCCATTGGCATGTTACTTGCCCAAGATTCGATCGCCGGTATCGCCATACCTAGTTCAATCTTGTTACCGGCAAGTCTCTTTACTCGTTCCGTAATACAAGCTCCTATGGCTAATCCATTAGTCACATTGCTTGCAAGCTCATTGTGATGCTATATTACCGAGTGGGCCCTGAGATACCTCTCTGTCATACGGAGTGACAAATCCCAGTCTTGATCCATGCCAACTCAATAGACACCCTCTGAGATACCTGTAGAGCACTTTTATAGTCACCCAGTTACGTTGCGACGTTTGATACACACAAGGTATTCCTCCGGTGTCAGTGAGTTGCATGATCTCATGGACATAGGAACAGATACTTGACATGCAAAAAACGATAGTAATAAACTTGATATGATCATATGGTACGCTTATAGTTTGGGTCTCGTCCATCACATCATTCTCCTAATGATGTGATCCCGTTTATCAAATGACAACTCATGTCTACGACTAGGAAACCATAGCCATCTTTGATCAACTTGCTAGTCCAGTACAGGCTCACTATGGACATGTTGTTTTTCTATGTATCCAGAGATGTATTTGAATTTCCAGTCAATACAATTATAGCATGGATAATAAATGATTATCATGAACAAGTAAATATAATAATAAGCACTTTATTATTGCCTCTAGGGCATATTTCCAACAGTCTCCCACTTGCACTAGAGTCCATAATCTAGTATTACATGGGAATGAATCTAACACCCATAGAGTCCTGCTGTCGATCATGTTTTGCCCGTGGAAGAGGTTTAGTCAACGGATCTGCAAAATAAAGATCTGTATGTACTTTGAAAATGTTTATGTCCTCCTCATTGATTGCATCACGGATGGAATTGAAGTGTCGCTTTATGAGTCTGGTGCTCTTGTGAAACCTTGGTTCCTTGGCCAGAGCAGTGGAACCACTGTTGTCACAGAACAAAGTCATTGGGTCTAGTACACGGGGCACAACACCAAGATTTGTCATGAATTGCTTCATCCAGACACCATCCTTCGCTGCCTCCGAGACAGCTATGTACTCCGCTTCACATGTAGAATCAGCCACCACGCTTTGCTTGGAACTGCACCAGCTTACCACTCCCCCATTCAGAATATATACGTATCCAGTTTGAGGCTTAGAGTCATCCGGATCGGTGTCAAAGCTTGCATTAACATAACACTTTACGACGAGCTCTGGATCACCTCCATAAAGAGAAACATTTCCTTAGTCCTTTTCAGGTACTTCAGGATATTCTTGACCGCTGTCCAGTGTTCCATTTTTGGATTACTTTGAAACCTTCCTGCCATACTTATGGCAAGGCTGATATCTGGTCTTGTGCACAGCATCACATACATGATAGAGCCTATGGCAGAAGCATAGGGGATGATACTCATGTTTTCTCTATCCTCTGTAGTCGCTGGGCATTGAGTCTTACTTAACTCCACACCTTGTAAAACGGGCAAGAACCCCTTCTTGGATTGATCCATTTTGAACTTCTTGAAAATCCTATCAAGGTATGTGCTTTGTGAAACTCCTATCAAGCGTCTCGATCTATCTCTATAGATCTTGATGCCTAATATGAAAGCAGCTTCTCCTAGGTCCTTCATTGAAAAACTCTTGTTCAAATATTCCTTCATGTTTTCCAAAAAGTTATATATTGTTTCCAATCAGCAATATGTCATCCACATATAATATTACAAACACTATAGAGCTCCCACTCACTTTCTTGTAAATACAAGATTCTCCAAAAACTTGTATAAACCCAAACGCTTTGATCACCTCATCAAAGTGAAGATTCCTAATCCGAGATGCTTGCACCAGTCCATAAATGGTTCGCTGGAGTTTGCACACTTTCTCAGTATTCTCTGGATCGATAAAACCTTCCGGTTGCATCATATAAAACTCTTCCTTAAGGAAACCGTTAAGGAACGCTGTTTTGACATCCATCTGCCAGATTTCATAATCGAAAAATGCAGCTATTACTAACACGATTCTAATGTACTTAAGCATTGCTATGGGTGAGAAAGTCTCATCGTATTCAACTCCTTGAACTTGTGAAAACCCCTTTGCCACAAGTCAACTCCTTGAACTTGTGAAAACCCCTTCGCGTTCGTCTTCTTCTTGAAGATCCATTTATTCTGAATGGCCTTTTGCCCTTCAGGTAATACTTCCAAAGTCCATACATTGTTTTTATACATGGATCACATCTCAGATTTCATGTCCTCTAACCATTTATCGGAATCCGGGCCCACTATCGCTCCTCCATAGCTCGTAGGTTCATCGTTGTCCAACAACATGACCTCCAAGACAAGGTTACCATACCACTCAGGAGCAGTACGTATCCTTGTCGACCTACGAGGTTCGATAGTAACTTGATCCAAAGCTTCATGATCACCATCATTAGCTTCCTCTTCAACGGGCATAGGTGCCACAAAAACATCTTTCTGTGTTGTGCTATTCTCTGGCTGAAGTAAAGGTTCAACGGCCTCATAAAGTTCTATCTTCCTCCCACTCAATTCTTTCGAGAGAAACTCTTTCTCGAGAAAGGACCCATTCTTAGTGACAAACACTTTGCCTTCAGATGTGAGATAGAAGGTATACCCAACCGTCTCTTTTGGGTATCCTATGAAGGCGCATTTGTCCGCTTTGGGTTTGAGTTTTCCGGCTGAAGCCTTTTGACATAAGCATCGCAACCCGAAACCTTAAGAAACGACAACTTAGGTTTCTTGCCAAACCATAGTTCATACGGTGTCATCTCCACGGACTTAGATGGTGCTCTATTTAAAGTGAATGCAACTATCCCTAATGCATAAACGCAAAACAATAGTTGCAGATCGGCAAGAGACATCATAGAATGCACCATATCCAATAAGGTACGATTACGACATTTGGACACACCATTACGCTGTGGTGTTCCAGGTGGCGTCAACTGTGAAACAATTGCACATTGTCTTAAGTGATTGCCAAACTCATAACTCAGATACTCTTCCCCTCGATCAGACCGTAGGAATTTGATCTTCTTGTTATAATGATTCTGAACTTCACTCTGAAATTTCTTAAAATTTTCAAACGTTTCAGACTTATGCTTCATTAAGTAAATATACCCATATCTACTCAAATCATAGGTGAAGGTGAGAAAGTAACGATATCCAGCACGCACGTCAACACTCATCGGACCTCACACATCACTATGTATTTCCAACAAGTCACTTGCCCGTTCCATTGTTCCAGAAAACAGGGTTTTTGTAACACCCCGCATGTAACTTGCCATATTTGTAACTCCGACTCTTGCCATTTCCGGCTATGTGTTATGTTATTCCCTCCGTTGTCGGGTTTTGTTTTTTGTTTTGTATCTTTTCATGTCATGCATTTTCATATCATGTCATCATGTGCATTGCATTCGCATACGTGTTCGTCTCATGCATCCGAGCATTTTCCCCGTTGTCCGTTTTCCAATCCGGCGCTCCTATCTCCTCCGGTGCACCCCTCTTGTTTTCTTTCGTGTGCGTGTGTCAAACTTTTTCAGAATGGACCGAGGCTTGTCAAGTGGCCTTAATATACCACCCGGAGACTACCGGTCAAGTTTCGTTCCATTCGGAGGTCGTTTGGTACTCCAACGGTTAACCGGGCATCCGCAAAGTCCATTTGAGTGTCCAGCAAAAAGCCCCTCAAAAACCAGCCCAAAACCCACCAAACTCTCTTCCATGCTCTAGGTCGTTCGATCACGATCGTGTGGGCGAAAACCGCACCTCATTTGGAGTCTCCTAGCTCCCTCTACCTATTTATATGTGGGCATCCCGAAAAACGAAACTGCAGACGAAACCCTAGCCTCTCCCTCCGCGCCGCGCCGGACGCGTCCGCCCGCGCCGGACAACGTCCGCCGCCGCACCCCGTCCAATCGTTGACCGCCACATGTCCCCGC
>NC_057802.1:99977626-100155242 GCF_018294505.1 Triticum aestivum
CCGACCGGCCCCGCCGCCGCGCCTCCGCCGGCCTCCGCCGCCCCCGCCGGCGACCCCCACCTCCGGCTCCCCTCGCCGGCCGTCCACCTCCGGCCTCCTCTTCCTCCCGTTGGCGAACGCCATCAGCCCGAGTTCGAGCGAACGGCTCGATCCGATCTGGTATCTTTCCCCCGTTGACTTTTTCTCGCCTCAAAATTTCTCTTAAGTGTTGAAATTATTCCAGCATGTGCCTCTGTTCCCGATGCGATAACTTCTTGCGTGTAATATGTCAAATTGTTCGTCTCATGATGCTCTTCATTTTGTTCAATTGCACCATGTTCATTAGAGGTCATCTTGGTGCCCAAATCTTCGTTGGAAGAGGGCTAGTTGCTGTTATTCTCTGGTTCTTATCAGAACTTGGAGATTTGTCATTTTTGTATCATTTATTCTGTGCATCTTTTGAGCATGATCTCTACATGTGTTTTGAAGTATGCCATGCCATCTTTCCAGTGGTATAGTCCATGTATTTTTGTGATCTCTGTGGTGACTAGCACAAACATGCAAAGTACGCCCCGTAATATTTCTGATTTCAGGGACTTAGTGATTTCTCCAAGTCCTTGTCTGCTGTAATTTTGTTGCCATGTAAACTTGATGCTACAGAGAGATCCCTACATATTTTGGAGATGTTCAGTAAGGATATTTTGTCGCTATAGTTGGAATGGATCCATTCCTGCAATTGTTTGCAATTATGGAGTGCCATAGCATGACTCAATCTTGCTCTAGTTTTGCTATAAAATATTTCTTGCAGATTCTTAACATGACATGCATTTTTGCCAAGCTTATTGTAGTTGATCCATACATGCTATGCTTGTGTTCTTGCCATGGTTAGCTTTATAAACATGCCATCTTTCTGTAGGTGTGCTTGGTTTGTAGTGCGTTGCTCTGTAGTGAGTGCATCAAGCTCACAAAGAGGCCTACATATTAATATTTCTGCCATGCTCTGTTTTCTGCTAAGTCTGAAACCTGATAACGAAACTTGCTATGTTTACATGCTTGCCATCATATCTTCTGGTCCTTTTTGGCTTGTGGTCAGTAAGGGACTTTTGTCATGTGCTTTTCGTAGAACACTACCATGCCTTGTTTTGCTATGTTAAGTTCTTGTAGCATGTTGATTTCCTGCTCTGAACATTGCTACCTGATGCTGTTTACTGCCATGTCCAGTTTTTCACCAAGTCTGTGAACCTGTAATCTTTTGCACTTTTGCCATGCTTGTTTGAGCTTGATATGTTGTGAACTAGCCGTAGCTCAGTGTTCATATTTTGTCAAGCATCTCCTGTAGATTACTACAATGTGCTTTGTTGCTATGTTGGGGTACAGTAGCATTGTTGCTTGTTGCATTTTAAGTGCTATCTTGCTGTTTATCGCAGATTCGTGTCATTCTTGTTTTGCTTGCCGTTTGCAAACCGTGCATCCGTTTCCGGTGATCTTTATATCGATTTTGACCGAAATCATCTCATCTTTCCAGTGGCATGCTTGGTTTGACAAGTTACTGCCATGTTCATCATTTTCCTTCCGGAGCACGCATATGCATCGCATATCATATCTTGCATATCACACATGTTTTGCATCATGTTGCTTGTGCATTTCTCGTTGTTGATTGTGGTTCCATTTGTTTGTGTTCTTGTCTTGGGTAGAGCCGGGAGACGAGTTCGTGTACGAGGAACCTGTCGAGTACGCTTACGAGGATCAAGCTTTCGACAACTCTGATAATCTTGCAGGCAAGATGACCATCCCTCTGTTCGCTCTATTGCCATGCTCCTCTACCTATCACTTGCTATATCATGTCTCCCATTTTAGCCATGTCAGCCCCTAACCCTCCTTTCCTAGCAAACCGTTGTTTGGCTAAGTTACCGCTTTTGCTCAGCCCCTCTTATAGCGTTGCTAGTTGCAGGTGAAGTTGAAGTTTGTTCCATGTCGGGACATGGATATGTTGGGATATCACAATATCTCTTATTTAATTCATGCATCTATATATTCGGTAAAGGGTGGAAGGCTCGGCCTTATGCCTGGTGTTTTGTTCCACTCTTGCCGCCCTAGTTACTGTTATACCGGGATTATGTTCCTTGAGTTTGCGTTCCTTACACGGTCGGGTGATTTATGGGACCCCCTTGACAGTTCGCCTTGAATAAAACTCCTCCAGCAAGGCCCAACCTTGGTTTTACCATTTGCCGCCTAAGCCTTTTCCCCCGTGTTTTCGCGAGCCCGAGGGTCATCTTTATTTAAACCCCCGGGCCAGTGTTCCTCTGAGTGCTGGTCCAAACTAGAGCCACTTGCAGCGCCACCTTGGGGAAACTCGAGGATTGGTTTTAGCTGTATGTAGTGTTCATCCGGTGTGCCCTGAGAACGAGATATGTGCAGCTCCTATCGGGATTTGTCGGCACAATCGGGCGGCTTTGCTGGTCTTGTTTTACCATTGTCGAGATGTCTTGTAAACCGGGATTCCGAGACTGATCGGGTCCTTCCGGGAGAAGGTTTATCCTTCGTTGACCGTGAGAGCTTATGATGGGCTAAGTTGGGACACCCCTCCAGGGTAATATCTTTCGAAAGCCGTGCCCGCGGTTATGAGGCAGATAGGAATTTGTTAATGTCCGGTTGTAGATAACTTGTCACTTGACCCAATTAAAATACATCAACTGCGTGTGTAGCCGTGATGGTCTCTTCTCGGCGGAGTCCGGGAAGTGAACACGGTCTGAGTTATGTATGACGTAAGTAGGTGTTCAGGATCACTTCTTGGTCATGGCTAGATGACGCCTGTTCCTTTGCTTCTCTTCTCGCTCTCATTTGCGCAAGTTAGCCACCATATATGCTTTTGCCGCTGCAGCTCCACCTCTTTGCACCATCTTTTCCTACAAGCTTAAACAGTCTTGATCTCGCGGGTGTGAGATTGCTGAGTCCCCGTGACTCACAGATTCTACCAAAACAGTTGCAGGTGCCGACGATGCCAGTGCAGATGATGGCGTCGATCTCAAGTGGGAGTTCGACGAGGAACGTGGTCGTTACTATGTGTCTTTTCCTGATGATCAGTAGTGGAGCCCAGTTGGGACGATCGGGGATCTAGCATTTGGGGTTGTCTTATTTTCATCTGGATTTTGACCGTAGTCGGTCTATGTGATTGTATTTTGGATGATGTATGAATAATATTTATGAATTGTGTGAAGTGGCGACTGTAAGCCAACTCTTTATCCCATTCCTGTTCATTACATGGGATTGTGTGAAGATGACCCTTCTTGCGACAAAACCACTATGCGGTTATGCCTCTAAGTCGTGCCTCGACACGTGGGAGATATAGCCGCATCGTGGGCGTTACAGTTTTAGTCATCTTGCTCATGAGGCATGGTTCGCATGTGTCAAGTGATTCAAAATGAAGTGACTCCAAAAGTCCATCAGCATGGAGTTTCTTCATGCGCTTTACACCAATATGACCTAAGCGGCAGTGCCACAAGAAAGTGGTACTATCATTATCAACTCTATGTCTTTTGGCATCAATGTTATGAACATGTGTATCATCACTATCGAGATTCAATAAGAATAAACTCCTCACAATGGGTGCATGACCATAAAATATATTACCCATATAAATAGAACAACCATTATTCTCTAATTTAATGAGTAACCATCTCACATTAAATAAGATCCAAATATAATTTTCATGCTCAATGCATGCACTAAATAACAATTATTCAGGTTCATCACTAATCCTGAGCGAGCGTGCCGATGGCGACCACTCCAGAGTTCCACGTCATGTCTGGGGTCTCATCCAGGACTCCGAACAACCTTCGGTCACCACCATACCAGCTCAACTATACTTACATCATCACCAAATGTTAAGTGTGTAGACCCTGCGGGTTCGAGAACTATGCAGACATGACCGAGACACCTCTACGAGCAATAACCAATAGCAGGATCTGGATGCCCATATTGGTTCCTACATATTCTACAAAGATCGTTATAGGTCAAACCTCGATGCCAAGGATTCAAATAATCCCGTATGCAGTTCCCTTTGTCCATCGGTATGTTACTTGCCATACCTAGTTCAATCTCATTACAGGCAAGTCTCTTTACTCATTCCGTAATACAAGATCCCATGGCTAATCCATTAGTCACATTGCTTCCAAGCTCATTGTGATGCTGTATTACAGAGTGGGCCGTGAGATACCTCTCTGTCATACGGAGTGACAAATCCCAGTCTTAATCCATGCCAACTCAACATACACCCTTGGAGATACCTGTAGAGCATGTTTATAGTCACCCAGTTATGTTGCGACATTTGATACACACAAGGTATTCCTCCGGTGTCAGTGAGTTGCATGATTTCATGGTCATAAGAACAGATACTTGACATGCAGAAAACGATAGCAATAAAATTGACACGATCTGCTATGCTTATAGTTTGCGTTTCGTCCATCAAATCATTCTCCTAATGATGTGATCCCATTTATCAAATGACAACTCATGTCTATGACTAGTAAACCATAGCCATCTTTGATCAACAAGCTAGTCCAGTAGAGGCTCACTAGGGACATGTTGTTATCTATGTATCCACACATGTATTTGAGTTTCCAGTAAATACAATTATAGCATGAATATTAAACGATTATCATGGAAAAGGAAATATAATAATAACTACATTATGATTGCCTCTAGGGCATATTTCAAACACTTTGACATATGCATATAGGTGTCGGTACTAAAACCGGGAGTACTCGTGTAGGGGGTCCCGAGGTATGGATCTCGGATCTATGGGTAACAGGAGACGAAGGGCAGTATTTACCCAGGTTTGGGCCCTCTCGAAGAGGTAATACCTACCCTATGTCCTGCTTTGATTGTATTGATGATGATGTATCGAGTACAAGCTTGATCTACATCGAGATCATAAGTTGTGTTCTAACCCTAAAGCTAGATGGTTGTAATTGTGACCGTGGTCTCTATGTACTAAACCCCTTTGTTTATATAGACACTGGGGATACCTAGGGTTACACATGGTTGGTTCCCAATCTAGGGATACATAAGCCAGCGGCTAACACAGTTCTTGGAGTACACGTTAAGTCTTCGGCGAAGTCCACCTTGATCACGTCAAAGTGCGAGGCTCAGAGTCCTTCATTGTAAGAACGATGGGCCATTGGCTCGGCCCACGGACTATGGGCCAACTAGGTTGGTACCTCCTAGTCCAGGATACTATCAGTAGCCCCTAAACTGGTCTTCGACGCCAGGGACGACAACCTTCCTCGGACACATGACTTCGGCTTTAGGGTCTTCGTCTTAACAGTCGAGTTCCTTTAAAGAATTCTCCATGTATCCCTAGATTCCTTTATATTCATAGCATTTACCAAGTTCATCCTCAAAGGGACTGCTTGCCAGTCCTACATTTCCCCAACCCAAATCTTAAGCATCCAAAGACTGGGGATAACTTAGCCTCGAAGGCCAACCGCGTGGCGGGAACGGTGCCCCCTAGTCTGACAGCTTTACCGAAGTGTCACCACTTATACCGAAACAAGTCATTTACTATTACTCGAATCGCAGCCCGAGGCGGTTTTCCCATTGGCATGTCTCATCACGGCAAAGATCGTGCCCATATTTTGGGGGATATCATCAAGATTTTGTTTTACCCCACACGCATAATGGCATCTTTTGTTGGGTCATGGTGATTTTTACGGTGCAACAAATGGGGACTCTTGGCCTTTCGTAGGTCTATAAGAGCAAAGAGTAGCAATAGTACTTTTCCTATGCTCCCATTCCATCACCCTCGTACACAACCTCCTGAGCTCTAGTGCCTAGATCCAATCTCAAATTCACCCATCTCCTTCGGTGCTCACATCTCCAACTTTCAGCAATGGCCGACGCCACCCTCAAAGGTCGCTGGATAGGCTCCCACGTCATGGAGGGCATGATTCAGGAGCTCCAGAATGTGGGATACATCCCTGACAATGCCACTTGCCAGCCTCCAGAGCCAAACCAACGGATCCCTACTCCCAAGCCATAGGAGAGGGTTCTCTTTGTTCCCCACCTCATCCGAGGTCTAGGATTTCCCAAACACCCCTTTGTGCGTGGGATCCTCTTTTACTATGGGCTAGATTTCCATCATCTGGCCCCGACCCAAACTTCATTCTCCATGTCACGGCCTTCATCATGTTTTGTGAGGCCTTCTTCCGCATCGAGCCACACTTCGGCCTACGGCTGAAGACATTTGGTATCAAGACGAAGAGCGGCGGTGGCGATATGGCAGAGTACGGAGGGGCGATGATTATCAAGATCTAGAAGGCTGCCTAGTTCGAAGGCACCTTCATGGAGACGATCAAGGAATGGCAACGAGAGTGGTTCTACATCACCGAACAACTCGCCGGCAGCCAGGCCGAAGTCCCAGCCTTCTCAGTGGCTCCTCCTAGGAGGCTCGTCTCTTGGAAGAAGAATGGCCTAGACTGGGGCAACCTTGAAGAGGTGACCGGGCTACAAAAGAGGACCACATCCCTGGCACACAAGAAGATGATCAAGCTGCACTGGTGCCCGTCGGTCCTAAACAACCGGTTTTTAACCCCTTTCCGAGACGGCCTTCGGAACCATCGCCACGTGAGTGTGTGCGATAGGGGGTCCTTCCCACACGACCCATAAACCGTCGGGGATATGGAACAGTGATCCAGAGGCCTTCAAAAATGTAATAGTGTGCGATGCAGCACACACTAATTTCTTTCGCACGTGTGGTATCAGTGATTAACCGTTTCTAATGACGTAGTAAAACCATATGGTCTGTCGTAACAAACCGTTTGGGAAACAGTATGTAAGGCACACGGGCCAACATATGAACTATGTGTGATTTGTGCCCTATCGCACACGAGTTTTCTGCGTAACCCGCTTGCCATGCTAGACTCCATCGGACACGTTTTCCAACAATTAATGCCTGCGATAATGTTCTATCACAAACGGTTCAGGAGCCCCTTCGCACACATAAAAGTGCTGCAGACCGTTTTTGATTTCTTAGGTATCACCGACGGTTGCCGCAAGAGTGACGTGTGCTTTTCGTTTGGGATCCCACACGTTTCCTGAAAAAATATGACTGGGATTGTATTTTGTATTGGGCACGGTTTACTCCTAGTTCTCGTGTGCGATAACGCGATATCACAAATGGTTCCGGACAACCTACGCACATGTAGTAGCGCTGCGAATCGTTTCCGATTTGCTGTGTATCACCGACGGTTCCTATACGATTCATGTATGCTTTCCGATGTGGATCGCACACACTCATTTAGTAGAACCGTGTGCGGAGCAATTGCCAGGTTAAAACAAAAATATCCCATTTTGATTCGGCACGCAAACAGCAAATTCGCCACAGTATTCAATTGAACAAATTAAAAAAATATCCCATTTTGAATCGGCACGCAAAAAGCAAATTCGCCACAATATTCAATTGAACAAATAGTGTCCATAGGAAGAATAATCATCAGATTTCGCAACAATTGCAATTGAACATATGGTAGCTAAATTACAATGATTTGCCCACACATATATGCATTACATAATTAATCATAGTGTATGAAATACGAAGACCTGATCAGATGGCAAACAATGGATCCATGCGTTATATGTTTAGCGGCTAACTCTTACTCAATGTTTCAGGAGAACGCATGCTGAAATCTTCATTATCACCAGTGGGATTGATGTAGTGATCCAGGAAGAAGTCGTTGATAAATCTCTAAACCATCAGCAATTCCCCAGCCGGGAGGGGTTCAGTGGTCCTCGGTTTTAAGATGAGTTGTAGTATTTTTAAGATCAGAATGTGCCATATGAGTGGAGTAGAAGATATTAATTAAGATAGACTTACTGGTACTAATTCGCGAGGATCGTCACAACTATCAGCAGATTTGCAGATGGAGATCATGTGTCTGCAAACATAGTATCCACAAAGGTTGGTCCCTGCTTCATGCTGAGGACACTGAAATTTTTTGTACAAAATTAGTCATGTATTTGTCCTGTTAGGAACAACCTAACCGGTGTTAGATGTGTTATTTTTTCTTTGGACAAAATAGAAAGAGGTTTATTTAGAAGCTTGAAAATTTGACTAGCGTAAGGAAAGGTATTTGCAGACTGTTGGATAAATTTTCCAAAAATAATGGATTTCGGTGTGTTACCGGAGAAACGATCTCGTTCTGCAGAGATAGTTTCCACTTGAACAGGTTCCCTGTTTTAGTTTCCCACAATGCGAGCACACTGCAAATGGTGATGAATTTTGAAAACATCAATTACTGAACTAGATATGAATGCAAATTAATTTCAACATCATAGAATTCAATACATATCCAAGAATTGCTGAAGATGCGTTAGATCCTGAGCGTTTGTTGACTCTCTAAGAGAATCGATGTAGTAAACTGTGTTCTCATTTGGAACAAAGAATACCAATATCCAGTGATTGCTACATATTAAGAAAGCCATGAACTTACGAATGATGTCGAAATATGAAAGATAATCAGTGTATGTGTGGTTGTTTACTTGACTTACACTTCATGATATGGCCAGAGAAATGATTCTACATGGGACGTGTTTTCAAAGACACGGACGACCTTGTTAACGGCCCAGTCCCGTCGGTCCTTTTCATGTAATGTTGTGCCATTTGCTAATGCAGGATCTATGAAATACACACTCTCACTTTGTCTTCTCTGCCCGTTCAATCCCCTGAGAGGAATAAAATGCAGTTAGTTGTTTATCATTTACAACCTTGTCTGGAGAAGTTGATCAGAGTTTGTTAAGTACTTACAAAATCACGCATCTAACAAGACTGGCATTGAGCACGTTGAAGTTGAATAAGAGATGTAAGTCCTCGAAAATCACAATGATGGAACCAGCATCTTGTCGGAAATGATCTCTGTTGTAGTGGACTAGCAAATGGTGATGACCTTCTGACATTTGATCCATGCAGTGACGGACCGCTGGGCTGTTGGAGCAGAGGCATCGGACTGCTGACCATGCGTTGAATCTATGTCGGGTTTCTGCGCAGGTGGTGCCAACTTGTCGGTGTGCTGAGGAGGCCGTGCCAACACGTTGGTTTGCTGAGCAGGAAGTGCTAACGCATTGGTATGCTGATCACGCGCCTGCAGACTGACGGACTGATGAGCAATCGGTTCTGGACCTACAGACTGCTTAGCAGGCGGTTCCAAAGCATCAGACTGCTTAGCAGTCTGTTCCACCAGGTTGGTCTGCTGAGCATGTGCTGCAGCTGGGTCTCCCCCCTGCTGCTTCAGCGGCCGGCATCTGAACCGGTGGTGTGTCATCAGCAGTTGTTGGCCTTGCCACTGGCTGCTTGGGTGCGGAGGATGACATGGCCTGTACGCCACAAAGTCGGTCCAGCTGATCACAGGTTGATGCATCAGCCCGCGAGAGCTGCTCTGGCAAGGAGAGCGTCACTGGTTGAGAGGCGACAGTGGTTTCTCTTGGCGGGGCTTCAGGAATCTCATCGATGAACTCTATTTTATTTCGTGGCCACTGATGTGATGTAACAGTGTTTCTCCCAAGGTCCTTTGCTCATCGAAGTCTCCTAGGACATTCTTCAGGGAAAATTCATTGAATCCAGGCTTTACTTCAGTCACGTAGCACTTCACACAGCCCGGCTTCAATGGCACATTGTCCAAGAAGAGGCCATCTTCCGAGAAGGGTGGGCAAACCCAGGTTGTTGCACATTTTAATGTACCTTCATAATGTGTAAGCACGCCCTTCAGTCTGTCTTTCATTCTAGATAGATCAGATATAGCATCATCGCGAGCAGCTGTAGTCTCAGTGTCGCTGGGGTCAGCTGATGCACAGCTAATCTTGTGCAGTGTTGTCGCGCAATAAGCAGCATCATCCATGCCTGCCTCCCCTCCCATCTGTTGGCTATCTGTCAGCGTTAGAGTCTTGCATCATCATCATTTACTCCTCAACATCCTTTCGACCAGCCCGATAAATCTCCTTCTTCAACTTTTCAAACAATGCATTCTGCTTCATTTCACTCCTCGCTTTTTTCATGTTGAGCCTCTCTTCTTTCCTGAGTGTGAAATCCCTCTTGTGCGGGACATTAACACCTATACCCCTTGCATGGCCAGGGGGCTCTTTTGTGTCCAGAGCAATGGACAGAATGTCACATGGCCCTGAGTTCCTATAGAACCTTCCAGGGATCTTGGAAGCCTCTACCATCACTTCATACAGTTTGGCATCACGTGCGTTTTCAAAGTAATAAGTTCCGTCATCACGCCTCTTTGCACGTGCCCGCAAGTAGTCTCGGGCACGTTCGCCCTTGATTTCACTAAAGTCCGGATTCCCACCCGCCGCTACTGCTTCTTTGTCCTCCTGTTCCCATATCAGTTTCATGCCGTAGTATCCTGCCACACCCATACGGTGGGGGTGTATGTTCTTCTTCTGAAGTTCCGATTGCTTGAAACTCTTTGCAGCAAACTCTGGAGTTGCCCTGACCCTTTTGAAGTCTGCCCAGTCTGCCTTTGTAATTTGGGGGTATGCGGGGATTGGGTCCTTGCCTTCACTCAAGTACTTCTTGTACAGCATGTGCTTCTAGTTTCTCCAAGCATCCCTAGCCTTCTTCAGTGCAGCGTGTTCCACATGCATTCTCACTGCTCTGGAACGTTGAAGTGATCCATGATCTCCCGGACTATCCTTCGCCGTGTTTCTGTGTCAGCCTTCCGAAACCCCGGCAGATTAATGTTGAGCCTTGCCCTGACAACAAATCCACACACACTCCTGAACCTCATGCGTGCTTTATCTGGTTTAGTTGGAGCCCAGGACTTTAAATCCATCTCGGTTACTTCATATACACCTTTAGGCTGGTGTGTGGGCTTCCTTGGAGCGTTCCTTCGTGTCCTGACCGGAAGGGTAATTGCTGCAGCTCTATCCCGTTCAAGACTACTTGATCCCTCACAATCTGCTGAAGACCTAGGGTTGTCCGAATCAGATGAAGATACATGGCCTGAATGAGTGCTTTCGCTGCTACTCGGCATCTACAGAGAACACATGCGAAACTCAGGAAAGGAGGATAAGCATAAAACTAACAACTTCGTATCAAGCTTCTAAACATGCCATGCAATAATTTAGAAAATGTACGGCTAATTTGTTAAGTTTGTGTGACTTGGGCGCCTGCGAGTAACTTATTGGAACAAATACAGCTTATATGTAGTAAGGAAGGTAGATAATGAACATATATACGCTCTCCATTATTTTGCAGCCAATTTGGGAACAAACGGAACGAAATTGGAAGAGGGATTGCGAGGAAATATGCCTCACCGCGATGCAGAGCAGTAACTAACAGGCTTCTTAATGCAAACCCGGCCGGGCCATAGGAGAGGCGAGGGTTACTGCATCGATATGCTCGAGGGTGGCTGGCGAGCAAATGAAGACGGCGAGGCGCGGGCCGCCGCGTGTTGGAAACGGCAGTGGAGGTAGGCTTGATGCCGAAGAGTGGGCACACGGCCGGGGTGAGCACGGCGGTGCCGGAGAGGGTTCTGCTGTGGATCTGGCGGAGGGGGGAGCTGGCAAAGGAGATTGGGTGGACTAGTTGAGTGAAACATGGGCGGACGGTGGGGGGTGTTGGCGGCCTAGGAGAAAAGGGTGAAAAATATCCTCGGTCGCCACGCGCGCGGAAAGGCCTATGCAAACGGTTGCCTCTAAGTTCTCGTGTGCACAAACAGAATAATTTCGTTTGAAATGAAGACGTACTAATTTTGAAATGAAGACGTGAGTTCATCGTTAGTCATCTAATTTTTTCGCATGTAAACCAATCACAATTTTACCACGGGTTTGATTTGCTGGCGCATTTCAGGTCTCGTGTGCTATATGTAAGACATTTTTTGGCATTTACCATGCATGTTGGCATATAAATCAATTCCTGGCCGGACTGCATTTCCTGTCGAAAGGGATGAGGATTGCCGTTCAATCTGGGAGCATCCAACAGTGCAGGCGTATGATCCGTGGGGTTTGGGTTCTGGCCAATCAAAACGCACGACTCAAATCGCGCGCGCAGCAAGGGGGGCATCGGCTACGGTTTGGTAGGCACACCGCTTTCGTGTGTGAACCGTGTGCTATTTGAAAACATTTTTTGGGAGAGGCTATTAGAAAACATGTACATGTGTTGTCGAAAGGGATGAGGATCGCCGTTCGATCAAGGAGAATCCAACGGTGCAGACGTATGATCCATGGGGTTTGGGTTCTGGCCAATCAGAATGCATGACTCAGATCGCGCGTGTGGCAGAGGGGTGGGGGTGCATTAGCCACGGTTTAGTGGACACAAGGCTTTCGTGAGTGAACCATGTGCTCTTTGAAAACATTTACATTACCTAACATCATATTATTCTTCGAATGAAAACATGAGTTCATCATTTCGCCTCCAAGTTTTTTCCACGGTAAGAAATCATGAGTATAGTGGAGAGTGTCATATACTAGTATCATGAATATACAGTACATATGATACTACCTTTAATTATATATAGCGCATAGTATAATACATAGAGTATAATATCATATATAGATCATATTTATTGCCATGCACGACACAAATTAGCATCGCATTTAACATGCTACGGTATCTACCTGTTGGGGAACGTAGTAATTTCAAAAAAATTCCTACGCACACGCAAGATCATGGTGATGCATAGCAACCAGAGGGGAGAGTGTTGTCCACGTACCCTCGTAGACCGAAAGCGGAAGCGTTATCACAACGCGGTTGATGTAGTCGTACGTCTTCACGATCCGACCGATCAAGTACCGAACGCACGGCACCTCCGAGTTCTACACACGTTCAGCTCGATGACGTCCCTCGAACTCCGATCCAGCCGAGTGTTGAGGGAGAGTTTCGTCAGCACGACGGCGTGGTGACGATGATGATGTTCTACCGACGCAGGGCTTCGCCTAAGCTCCGCAATGATATTATCGAGGTGTAATTTGGTGGAGGGGGCCACCGCACACGGCTAAAAGATCTCAAGGATCAATTGTTGTGTCTCTGGGGTGCCCCCCTGCCCCCGTATATAAAGGAGCAAGGGAGGAGGAGGCCGGCTCTAGGAGGGGGCGCACCAAGTGTGGAGTCCTACTAGGACTCCCTAGTCCTAGTAGGATTCCACCTCCCATAAGGAATAGGAAAAGAGGAAGGGAAAAAGAGAAGGAAGGAAGGGGGCGCCCCCCTTCCCTAGTCCAATTCGGACCAGACCAAGGGGAGGGTGCGGCCACCCTTGAGGCCCTTTTCCTTCTTTCCCGTATGGCCCAATAAGGCCCAATACGTATTCCCGTAACTCTCCGGTACTCCGAAAAATACCCGAATCACTCGGAACCTTTCCGAAGTCCGAATATAGTCGTCCAATATATCGATCTTTACGTCTCGACCATTTCGAGACTCCTCGTCATATCCCCGATCTCATCCGGGACTCCAAACTCCTTCGGTACATCAACATACATAAACTCATAATAAAACTATCATCGTAACTTTAAGCGTGCGGACCCTACGGGTTCGAGAACTATGTAGACATGACCGAGACACGTCTCCGGTCAATAACCAATAGCGGGACCTGGATGGCCATATTGGCTCCCACATATTTTACGAAGATCTATGTAGACATGACCGAGACACGTCTCCGGTCAATAACCAATAACCGCATAACAACATACGTTGTTCCCTTCGTCATCGGTATGTTACTTGCCCGAGATTCGATCGTCGGTATCTCGATACCTAGTTCAATCTCGTTACCGGCAAGTCTCTTTACTCGTTCCGTAATACATCATCCCGCAACTAACTCATTAGTCACAATGCTTGCAAGGCTTATAGTGATGTGCATTACCGAGTGGGCCCAGAGATACCTCTCCGACAATTGGAGTGACAAATCCTAATCTTGAAATACGCCAACCCAACAAGTACCTTTGGAGACACCTGTAGAGCACCTTTATAATCACCCATTTACGTTGTGACGTTTGGTAGCACACAAAGTGTTCCTCCGGTAAACGGGAGTTGCATAATCTCATAGTCAGAGGAACATGTATAAGTCATGAAGAAAGCAATAGCAACATACTAAACGATCGGGTGCTAAGCTAACAGAATGGGTCAAGTCAATCACGTCATTCTCCTAATGAGGTGATCTCGTTAATCAAATGACAACTTATGTCTATGGCTAGGAAACATAACCATCTTTGATTAACGAGCTAGTCAAGTAGAGGCATACTAGTGACACTCTGTTTGTCTATGTATTCACACATGTATTATGTTTCCGGTTAATACAATTCTAGCATGAATAATAAACATTTATCATGATATAAGGAAATAAATAATAACTTTATTATTGCCTCTAGGGCAAATTTCCTTCAGTCTCCCACTTGCACTAGAGTCAATAATCTAGTTCACATCGCCATGTGATTCAACATGAATAGTTCACATCACCATGTGATTAACACCCATGGTTCACATCGTCATGTGACCATCACCCAAAGGGTTTACTAGAGTCAGTAATCTAGTTCACATCGCTATGTGATTAACACCCAAAGAGTACTAAGGTGTGATCATGTTTTGCTTGTGAGATAATTTTAGTCAACGGGTCTGTCACATTCAGATCCGTAAGTATTTTGCAAATTTCTATGTCTACAATGCTCTGCATGGAGCTACTCTAGCTAATTGCTCCCACTTTCAATATGTATCTAGACCGAGACTTAGAGTCATCTAGATTAGTGTCAAAACTTGCATCGACGTAACCTTTTACGATGAGCCTTTTGTCACTTCCATAATCGAGAAACATATCCTTATTCCAGTAAGGATAATTTTGACCGCTGTCCAGTGATCTACTCCTAGATCACTATTGTACTCCCTTGCCAAAATCAGTGTAGGGTATACAATAGATCTGGTACACAGCATGGCATACTTTATAGAACCTATGGCCAAGGCATAGGGAATGACTTTCATTCTCTTTCTATCTTTTGCCATGGTCGGGCTTTGAGTCTTTACTCAATTTCACACCTTGTAACACAGGCAAGAACTCTTTTCTTTGACTGTTCTATTTTGAACTACTTCAAAATCTTGTTAAGGTATGTACTCATTGAAAAACTTATCAAGCGTCTTCATCTATCTCTATAGATCTTGATGCTCAATATGTAAGCAGCTTCACCGAGGTCTATCTTTGAAAAACTCCTTTCAAACACTCCTTTATGCTTTGTAGAATAATTCTACATTATTTCCGATCAACAATATGTCATTCACATATACTTATCAGAAATGTTGTAGTGCTCCCACTCACTTTCTTGTAAATATAGGCTTCACCGCAAGTCTATATACAACTATATTCTTTGATCAATTTATCAAAGCGTATATTCCAACTCCGAGATGCTTGCACCAGTCCATTGATGGATCGCTGGAGCTTGCATATTTTGTTAGCACCTTTAGGATTGACAAAACCTTCTGGTTGTATCATATACAACTCTTCTTTAATAAATCCATCAAGGAATGCAGTTTTGTTTATCCCTTTGCCAGATTTCATAAAATGCGGCAATTGCTAACATGATTCGGACAGACTTAAGCATAGATACGAGTGAGAAACTCTCATCGTAGTCAACATCTTGAACTTGTCGAAAACCTTTTTGCGACAATTCTAGCTTTGTAGATAGTGATACTACTATCAGCGTCCGTCTTCCTCTTGACAATCCATTTATTCTCAATTGCTTGCCGATCATCGGGCAAGTCAACCAAAGTCCACACTTTGTTCTCATACATGGATCTCATCTCAGATTTCATGGCCTCAAGCCATTTTGCGGAGGCTCACCATCGCTTTTTCATAGTTTGTAGGTTCGTCATGGTCTAGTAACATAACCTCCAGAACAGGATTACTGTACCACTCTGGTGCGGATCTTACTCTGGTTTACCTACGAGGTTTGGTAGTAACTTGATCTGAAGTTACATGATCATCATCATTAACTTCCTCACTAATTGGTGTAGAAGTCACAGGAACAGATTTCTGTGATCCAATAAGGGAGCAGGTACAGTTACCTCATCAAGTTCTACTTTCCTCCCACTCACATCTTTCGAGAGAAACTCCTTCTCTAGAAAGGATCCATACTTAGCAACGAATGTCTTGCCTTCGGATCTGTGATAGAAGGTATACCCAACTGTCTCCTTTGGGTATTCTATGAAGACACATTTCTCCGATTTGGGTTTGAGCTTATCAGGATGAAATTTTTTCACATAAGCATCGCAACCCCAAAATTTTAAGAAACGACAACTTTGGTTTCTTGCCAAACCACAGTTCATAAGGCGTCGTCTCAACAGATTTTGATGGTGCCCTATTTAACGTGAATGTAGCTGTCTCTAATGCATAACCCAAAACGATAGTGGTAAATTGGTAAGAGACATCATAGATTGCACTATATCCAATAAAGTACGGTTATGACGTTCGGACACACCATTACACTGTGGTGTTCCAGGTGGCGTGACTAGTGAAACTATTTTACATTGTTTTAACTGAAGGCCAAACTCGTAACTCAAATATTTTACCTCTGCGATCATATCGTAGAAACATTTATTTTCTTGTTACGATGATTCTCCACTTCACTTTGAAATTCTTTGAACTTTTCAAATGTTTCAGACTTTGTGTTTCATCAAGTAGATATACCCATATCTGCTCAAATCATCTGTGAAGGTCAGAAAATAATGATACCTGCTACGAGCCTCAATATTCATCGGACCACATACATCTGTATGTATGATTTCCAACAAATCTGTTGCTCTCTCCATAGTTCCGGAGAACGGCGTTTTAGTCATCTTGCCCATGAGGCACGGTTCGCAAGCATCAAGTGATTCATAATCAAGTGATTCCAAAATCCCATCATTATGGAGTTTCTTCATGCGCTTTACACCAATATGACCTAAACGGCAGTACCACAAATAAGTTGCACTATCATTATTAACTTTGCATCTTTTGGCTTCAATATTATGAATATGTGTATCACTACGATCGAGATCCAACAAACCATTTTCGTTGGTGTGTATGACCATAAAGGTTTTATTCATGTAAACAAAACAACAATTGTTCTCTAACTTAAATGAATAACCGTATTGCAATAAACATGATCAGATCATATTCATGCTCAACGCAAACACCAAATAACACTTATTTAGTTTCAACACTAATCCCGAAAGTACAGGGAGTGTGCGATGATGATCATATCAATCTTGGAACTACTTCCAACACACATCGTCACCTCGCCTTTTACTAGTCTCTGTTTATTCTGCAACTCCCATTTTCGAGTTACTACTCTTTAGCAACTGAACCAGTATCAATTACCGAGGGGTTGCTATAAACACTAGTAAAGTACACATCAATAATCTGTATATCAAATATACCTTTGTTCACTTTTACTAGTCTCTGTTTATTCTGCAACTCCCGTTTCGAGTTACTACTCTTAGCAACTGAACCAGTATCAATTACCGAGGGATTGCTATAAACACTAGTAAAGTACACATCAATAATCTGTATATCAAATATACCTTTGTTCACTTTGCCATCCTTCTTATCCACCAAATAGTTGGGGTAGTTCCGCTTCCAGTGACCAGTCCCTTTGCAGTAGAAGCACTTAGTCTCAGGCTTAGGACCAGACTTAGGCTTCTTCACTTGAGCAGCAACTTGCTTGCCGTTCTTTTTGAAGTTCCCCTTTTTCCCTTTTCCCTTTTCATGAAACTAGCGGTCTCGTCAACCATCAACACTTGAGGTGGTCTCGTCAACCATCAACACTTGATGTTTTTCTTGATTTCTACCTTCGTCGATTTCAGCATCACGAAGAGCTCGGGAATTACTTTCGTCATCCCTTGCATACCATAGTTCATCACGAAGTTCTACTAACTTGGTGATGGTGACTAGAGAATTCTGTCAATCACTATTTTATCTGAAGATAAACTCCCACTTGATTCAAGCGATTGTAGTACCCAGACAATCTGAGCACATGCTCACTAGTTGAGCGATTCTCCTCCATCTTTTTGCTATAGAACTTGTTGGAGATTTCATATCTCTCAACTCGGGTATTTGCTTGAAATATTAACTTCAACTCCTGGAACATCTCATATGGTCCATGACGTTCAAAACGTCTTTGAAGTCCCGATTCTAAGCCGTTAAGCATGGTGCACTAAACTATCAAGTAGTCATCATATTGAGCTAGCCAAACGATAATAACGTCTGCATCTGCTCCTGCAATAGGTCTGTCACCTAGCGGTGCATCAAGGACATAATTTTTCTGTGCAGCAATGAGGATAATCCTCAGATCACGGATCCAATCCGCATCTTTGCTACTAACATCTTTCAACATAATTTTTCTCTAGGAACAAAAAATAAACACAGGGAAGCAACAACGCGAGCTATTGATCTACAACATAATTTGCAAAATACTATCAGGACTAAGTTCATGATAAATTTAAGTTCAATTAATCATATTACTTAAGAACTCCCACTTAGATAGACATCTCTCTAATCATCTAAGTGATTACGTGATCCAAAGCAACTAAACCATGTCCGATTAACACGTGAGATGGAGTAGTTTCAACGGTGAACATCACTATGTTGATCATATCTACTATATGATTCACGCTCGACCTTTCGGTCTCTGTGTTCCGAGGCCATATCTGTATATGCTAGGCTCGTCAAGTTTAACCTGAGTATTCCGCGTGTGCAACTGTTTTGCACCCGTTGTATTTGAACGTAGAGCCTATCACACCCGATTAACATGTGGTGTCTCAGCACGAAGAACTTTTGCAACGGTGCATACTCAGGGAGAACACTTTTATCTTGAAATTTTAGTGAGAGATCATCTTATAATGCTACCGTCAATCAAAGCAAGATAAGATGCATAAAGGATTAACATCACATGCAATCAATATAAGTGATATGATATGGCCATCATCATCTTGTGCTTGTGATCTCCATCTCCGAACCACCGTGCTTGTGATCTCCATCTCCGAACCACCGTGCTTGTGATCTCCATCTCCGAAGCACCGTCATGATCACCATCGTCACCGGCGTGACACCTTGATCTCCATCGTAGCATCGTTGTCGTCTCGCCAACTTATTGCTTTTATGACTATCGCTACCGCTTAGTGATAAAGTAAAACTATTACATGGCGATTGCATCTCATACAATAAAGCGACAACCATATGGCTCCTGCCAGTTGCCGATAACTCGGTTACAAAACATGATCATCTCATACATCACATTATATCACATCATGTCTTGACCATATCACATCACAACATGCCCTGCAAAAACAAGTTAGACGTCCTCTACTTTGTTGTTGCAAGTTTTACGTGGCTGCTACGGGCTTAGCAAGAACCGTTCTTACCTACGCATCAAAACCACAACGATGGTTTGTCAAGTTGGTGCTGTTTTAACCTTCGCAAGGACCGGGCGTAGCCACACTCGGTTCAACTAAAGTGAGAGAGACAGACACCTGCCAGTCACCTTTAAGCAACGAGTGCTCCGAACGGTGAAACCAGTCTAGCGTAAGCGTACGCGTAATGTCGGTCCGGGCCGCTTCATCTCACAATACCGCTGAACCAAAGTATGACATGCTGGTAAGCAGTATGACTTATATCGCCCACAACTCACTTGTGTTCTACTCGTGCATAGCATCAACGCATAAAACCAGGCTCGGATGCCACTGTTGGGGAACGTAGTAATTTCAAAAAAATTCCTACGCACACGCAAGATCATGGTGATGCATAGCAACGAGAGGGGAGAGTGTTGTCCACGTACCCTCGTAGACCGAAAGCGGAAGCGTTATCACAACGCGGTTGATGTAGTCGTATGTCTTCACGATCCGACCGATCAAGTACCGAACGCACGGCACCTCCGAGTTCTACACACGTTCAGCTTGATGACGTCCCTCGAACTCCGATCCAGCCGAGTGTTGAGGGAGAGTTTCGTCAGCACGACGGCGTGGTGACGATGATGATGTTCTACCGACGCAGGGCTTTGCCTAAGCTCCGCAATGATATTATCGAGGTGTAATTTGGTGCAGGGGGCACCGCACACGGCTAAAAGATCTCAAGAATCAATTGTTGTGTCTCTGGGGTGCCCCCCTGCCCCCGTATATAAAGGAGCAAGGGAGGAGGAGGCCGGCTCTAGGAGGGGGCGCACCAAGTGTGGAGTCCTACTAGGACTCCCTAGTCATAGTAGGATTCCACCTCCCATAAGGAATAGGTAAAGAGGAAGGGAAAAAGAGAAGAAAGGAAGGGGGTGCCCCCCTTCCCTAGTCCAATTCGGACCAGACCAAGGGGAGGGGTGCGGCCACCCTTGAGGCCCTTTTCCTTCTTTCCCGTATGGCCCAATAAGGCCCAATACGTATTCCCGTAACTCTCCGGTACTCCGAAAAATACCCGAATCACTCGGAACCTTTCCGAAGTCCGAATATAGTCGTCCAATATATCGATCTTTACGTCTCGACCATTTCGAGACTCCTTGTCATATCCCCGATCTCATCCGGGACTGCAAACTCCTTCGGTACATCAACATACATAAACTCATAATAAAACTATCATCGTAACTTTAAGCGTGCGGACCCTACGGGTTCAAGAACTATTTAGACATAACCGAGACACGTCTCCGGTCAATAACCAATAGCGGGACCTGGATGCCCATATTGGCTCCCACATATTCTACGAAGATCTTTATCGGTCAGACCGCATAACAACATACGTTGTTCCCTTTGTCATCGGTATGTTACTTGCCCGAGATTCGATCGTCGGTATCTCGATACCTAGTTCAATCTCGTTACCGGCAAGTCTCTTTACACGTTCCGTAATACATCATCCCGCAACTAACTTATTAGTCACAATGCTTGCAAGGCTTATAGTGATGTGCATTACCGAGTGGGCCCAGAGATACCTCTCCGACAATTGGAGTGACAAATCCTAATCTTGAAATACGCCAACCCAACAAGTACCTTTGGAGACACCTGTAGAGCACCTTTATAATCACCCTTTTACGTTGTGACGTTTGGTAGCACACAAAGTGTTCCTCCGGTAAACGGGAGTTGCATAATCTCATAGTCAGAGGAACATGTATAAGTCATGAAGAAAGCAATAGCAACATACTAAACGATCGGGTGCTAAGCTAACGGAATGGGTCAAGTCAATCACGTCATTCTCCTAATGAGGTGATCTCGTTAATCAAATGACAACTTATGTCTATGGCTAGGAAACATAACCATCTTTGATTAACGAGCTAGTCAAGTAGAGGCATACTAGTGACACTCTGTTTGTCTATGTATTCACACATGTATTATGTTTCCGGTTAATACAATTCTAGCATGAATAATAAACATTTATCATGATATAAGGAAATAAATAATAACTTTATTATTGCCTCTAGGGCATATTTCCTTCACTACCTACTATATGTTACTCTAACCCTCTTTATATATATTTAATTCTTTGCCACATCAGCATACTTGCTATTTCCGAGTGCATGACATTGTCGGCTATGATACCACCACTATGGCCAGCCTTATATAGTGGGGAGTATCATATACTATATATATATATTGTATCATGTGATACTAGTGTATGATACTACGTACGTATCTTCATAGTGCATATATACTATCATAGAGTTGTACTAGCTCCCTCTGTAAACTAATATAAGAGCGTTTAGATTACTAAATAGTGACCTAAACGCTCTTATATTAGTTTACGGAGGGAGTATATATCATAGATGACCGTATATATCATAGATTACTAAATAGTATAGCATTTATATATATATATATATAAATAAATGCTATACTCATATGTTACAAAATAGTATATAAAAATAAATGCTATATTCGTATTTATCATGCATGACACAAAGTAGTATAGCATATATATATACCTACGTTACTGCTTCATTGCCACATCATCATATTTTCTATTCCCGGGTGCATGATATCGGCTATCATGCCCCCCACTATGGCCACCCTAATATGGCTGGTAGTAATATGGGAGTATCAAGCGGTATGATGCATGCCAACTAGACTTTTTGGATGACGTGGCACTAAGTTAAATTATGAAAAAGAGGGTGTGTGGTATCATATCATGATACCGTATCATATTAAATGTTGTACTACTTTTTTTCATGCATGGGCTTATCTCAAAATTTTAGTTTTTCCATTTTATAAGGCTCAATTTGGTTGTTCCCCATCACATGTCCAGATTCCAAGGTGCATTAAATCATTGCATGCAAGTATTAAGAGAAAGTTGACCAATGCATGTACTTTATGTATGCATGCATGTATTGCAATTAATACATTAGAAAACATACATTTTTGAGGAAAACAAAATAAGCATTAACTGGGTGTTTTTGCAAACTACAAAAGGTATTCCACCACTCACCATCTACCTTGGTTGGTGAGATTTTTGAATTGAGCCCTATAAGGCTGGTTGTAATGGGGAGTATCATATATACTAGTAGTATCATGCATATATATGATAGTGTAGCTAGGATACTAGCTACTTCCGTAATGCATAGTATCATAAGTTAACATCTTAGGCTGCCTTACTAATCACACAATGTAGTAGTACAACATTTAATATGACACGGTATCATGATATGGTACCACATCCTCTCTTGTGTGCCACATCATCCATAAAGTCTAGTTGGCATGCATGATACCACTTATGATATATAATACCATTACAACCAGCCTAAACCGGAAAGGAGGGAGTATGAGACTACCTAGCCACAATGGAGAGTAGTACACTAGTAACATACACATATCTCTAGACTATATATGTTACTACCTTCATAGTGGGTAGTAACATAAGTGTAGTGTCATGCAAAGCTTCATTTCGTAGGTTACAGACTCATATTGCATTGGGACATGTGATGCTACAGTAACTATCTAAGTTACTGAAACTATCTCTCTCCTCATTAACTTATTGCCACATAAGCAAGTTTGCTGAGTTGGAGTCGGTGTTACTGCTGAAGTGACTCCCACTGTGGCTAGTCTGATACTTGCTAGTCGTCTATGATATACTAGCTACCTCACTAAGAGCATGGTTAATAATACAGCCAAGGGTCGGCTATAAGAAGTTGCCATGTCATATACAGCCAACCTCTTAGCGGATATGTACAATAATAAGTTTTATATACGTACTAGTTTATCAATAGTTGGCCCATCTTACATCCTCACAAAGTGTCTTGGGTCTCCTATTGCAACTGGCTCTACTAACCAAGAGCCCGCTTCTCTTCTCTTTCCTCGAAATAATAAGAACATATATATTTTTCTATTCCTTATAGCCAGACTACCCACAGTGGGAGTAACATACGTAGTAACATCACACATATCTAGATAAAATAGATGATGTGGCAAGCAATAAATGAAGAAATGGAGGGAAGTGGATATGTGTGATGTTACTACCTATGTTACACCCACTGTGGGTATAGTCTTACTATAGTATGAGACTACCCACAATGGGAGTAACATAGGTAGTAACATCACACATATCTAGATAAGGTAGATGATGTGGCAAGCAATAAATGAAGAAAGAGAGGAAAGTAGTAACATAGATAGTTACTAGTAGTATGAGTAACATCACATGTACATATCAAGGCAAGATGTGTCTATAGCCTAATAAATGAAGTGTTGAATGTTACCACACATATATGTGACTCCCCACTATAGAGGTAGTAACATAGACTAGTAACACATGGGCATGTTACTAGTCTATGTTACTACCCATTGTGGCTAGTCTGAGTAACATCACACATCTCAAGGCAAGATGAGTCTATAGCCTTAAAAATGAAGTGTTGCATGTTACTACACATATGTTACTCCCCACTATAGAGGTAGTAACATAGACTATTAACATTCTATGTTACTACCCATTGTGGCTAGTCTTATGTCACTCTATTGTGTACTTAATTACTTGCTCTAATAATGCATAGTATCATAGAGTAGCTAGTATCATATGTAGTACTTTATTTAGATTGTCATGCATGACACATTGTAGCATAACATTTATTATGATAGGTTTCATGATATGCTACTTAACCCTCTCTTTCTTCATTTAATTAATTCTATGACAGCTCATCAAAATTGCCTAGTTGGCACGCATGATACTAGCTATGATACCCCCTTACTATCAGCCTAGCAAAGGTGTACAGATCATTTGTGCGTCAGTTTGTGAGTTTTCAGCCGTTTGTTCGAGAAGCGAGGAGAAGTTTCAAACATTTCGCCCGCGAGGTGCGGCCACTGGCGTAGGCCTAGTCGGTATTTTAATTACAGAAAATTCAGATGGAGTTCGGACATCATGAAAACCAATGTGTGCCTATGGCGTGCTCTCATGACCCCGTGGACAAAATTGGTAAAGTTTGGCACAAGTTTTGATGACCGCTCCTTCCAAACCGGAGCATCTCACATGAAGGATCATGGTTTTCCAAAAGGAGACGTGTCAATTCAAATTCCTGTGGCCGGTGACTTCATCGTGTTGGCCTCATAAAAATTTCCATGGTACGCAATCACCATTATACCACGGGTTTTATTTTCTGTCGCATTTCAAGTATCGTTAGCTATATTTAAGACATTTTTTGAGATTAACATGCATTTTGTGCATAAAAATAAAATTAGAACAGGAACTGCATGTGCTGTCGAAAGGGATGAGGATCGCCGTTCGATCTAGGAGCATCCAACGGTGCAGACGTACGATCCGTGGGGTTTGGGTTCTGGCCAATCAGAAAGCACGACTCAGATCGTGGGCGGGGTAGCGGGATTTGGTCGGCACACGGCTTTCATCAACGAACCGGTTGCTATTCACAAACCAGATTGCATATTTTTGTTCACACATACTGTAGTGAGATCGATTGAGTGTGCTACCTCTATGATATAATAATAATAATAATAACAAAAAACAGTTCATTTTCATTGCCTGATCTGACAGCATATCAAGGTCAACATATTAACGGTTCTAACATCAACAGAAAACTGGGCATAACTCACAAATTCAGTACACGCGCAATGAATTAAGTTGCAGGGTAGGCATAAAGACTAGTCTTACAGCTTAATTCCCATGTACATGGGGGAACTGGGATCATTAAGTTGACCAAGAATGAACTTGGGGTTTTTGATGATTTTACGCTTCTTCTCTGTTGCACTGGTGCGTGATTCCTTTGCAGGCAACTCATCAAATTCATCATACTCGTCCTGATCGGCCACATCGTCGACACCCAGTACCCTTCTCTTCCCATGCATCGCTAAATGGCCATTCTTGTGGAAGGGATCTTCCACAAAAAAAATCTGGGTAGCATCGCTGGCAAGAATGAATGGGTCCGCGTGATATGCCATCGTTGTCCTGTTAACATAGGTCTTCCTGTACTCATCAATCCTTACCTGACCAAGAGGGATCCATGCACACCTGAATAATGCCACCTTAACTTTCACATAGTCAAGCTCCCAAATCTCTTTGATGGTTCCATAGTATACCCTTTTATCAGCTTCATTTAGAGTCATGCATTCTATTCGAACAGAGCTATTCTGATACGAGGTCTTCTTATCACGTTCCTCAGTGTAGAACGTGTATCCATTTATGTCATATGCTTGGTACGTCAGCACCGTAGGTGATGGCTTTTGGATCCTTGTGCCAAACGATTCTTCAGCCATTCGGCGTAGTTCTTAGTGTGCTCCTTCATCTCCACATCTGATGAAGGCCCCATTGGTAAGAATCTTTTGCGTATCTCCGCCAAGTGTTCTTCGGCATAAGCGATGAGAACTGGGATGTTAAGCAGTACCGTCAAATGGGCTTTCTCTGCCAATTCTCCGGGTGCAGCCATTTGTGTGCCAGCAAGGACTGGCTTACCTTTCAGCCTTCCCTCGTGGAGAGAGAGGGGCAAACATATAGGTCTTTGTTTCAAGTATTCGGTGCAAAACTCAACCACCTCCTACGTGGTATAACCTTGTTGGATGCTTGCCTCTTGATGGTTTCGGTTCCGACAAAAGCGCTTCAGGATTCCCATGAACCGCTCGAAGGGATACATGTTGCGAAGAAACACAGGACCACAATACTTTATCTCGTCGACAAGGTGCGCGGTGAGATGGACCATGATATCAAAGAATGACGGTAGGAAAAATATCTCTAGGTTGGACAATATTCTTGCAATATCATCTTGCATATGATCCAACTCTGCAGGATCTACAACTTTCTACCATAGTTGGTTGAAGAAATCACAAAGGTCAATGAGTGTGTTTCTTATATCTTTGTCCATCAGATTCCTGATGGCCACCGGGAGGATTTGTGTCAACATTACGTGGCAATCATGTGACTTCATGTGTCCCAACTTCATTTTACCTAAGCTCACATCCACGAGACTTCTGATGTTTGCGCAGTAGGAAGAGGGTGTCTTAACTGACAACAAATAGGTGAAGAACTGTGTTGCTTCTTTTGTACTGAAATTGTAACTCTGGCGAGCTTTGATGAATTTGTCATCATCTTCTGCTTCACTCTTGCGTTGTTATTGATCAGCAAGCATATCGAGCCGTGAACCGTCACCATCCTTTCTTTTACCTTTAATCTTGAGCAGAGTACCAAGGATGCTTTCACATATGTTCTTCTCTACATGCATGACATCGATGCAGTGACGTACACGTAGAATCTCCCAGAAAGGTAATTTCCAGAACACCGATTTCTTCTTAAACACTTGATCCTTGGGTGTTAGTTTCACCGTCAAAGGGTGGTTCTTGCCAAGCACAACATTAATTTTTTTAGCCATGTTGTGGAACAGATCCCCTTCATAGGGTCTTGGGGCTGCAGCTGCCTCTGCCGTACCATCAAATTCAGCTTTCATCTTACGGTATGGGTGATTTTTCCATAAGAACGTACGATGACGCAAATACACTATTTTGTGCGAGTTGGGAAGTCTTCTGCTAGCTGCCCTATCCATGCATGTGACACACCCTACTTCTCCCCTTGTTTTCTACCCCGATGTGTTGCCTAATGCCGGCATATCTTGAATGGTGTGCACAGCATCCCATGTAGATCAAAAATCTCCTTTCTGTAAGCATCATAACATTGTACAGCAGGCACATCTATCCACACTGTCAGCAGTTCTTCTACCAATAGCTGAAAGTAAATGTCGATGTCATTTCCAGGTTGCTTTGGGCCTTGGATAATCATTGACATCATAATGTATTTTTTCTTCATACAGAACCAATGAGCTAGGTTATATATGCACAGAAGCACCGGCCATGTGCTATGATTGGTGCTCATATCGCCAAAAGGATTCATCCCGTCAGTACACTCCCCGAGCCTTATACTTCAAGGATCCTTGGAAAATTATTTTAACTTTTTGCCGATTAATTCCCACTGAGCCCGATCTTTAGGGTGCCTCATATACCTATCCGCAATTCGCTCATCATAATGCCACCGCAACCTCTTTGCCTCTCTAGGGTTTGCAAACAAACGCCTCAACCTTGGAATTAAAGGCAAGTACCAAACAACCTTGAACGGGACTCCTGTCTTGATCTCGTCGTCCACTTTGTACTTGTGCTTTGCTCTCCTGCGCTTGTATAGTGCATGCTTGCATGTGGGACATGCAGGAAAATCTTTGTACTCACCACGGTACAATATACAATCATTCACACAAGCGTGTATCTTCTGTACTTCAAGTTCCAATGGGCAAACAATTTTCTTTGCTTCATTCGTGCTTCTGGGGAGCACATTATTTTCCGGAAGAAGTTCTTTCAAAAGATCTAACATCTCTGTGAAGCCCTTGTTTGATAGACCATTTGCTGCTTTAAATCTGAGAAGCATCGGGGTGGCAATCAACCTGGAATATTTCTTTTTGCAACCTGGATACAATTCTTTCTTGGAGTCCACATCAATGGTTCGCAGATCCTTGTACCCAATCATAGGAGCAAGATCTGGCATATCAAGATCGTCTCAAAGATGGCGCTCAAAGATGGCGCTCGTTCGTGGCTCCTGAACCTGCCTCCAGGCTCGATCTCCTCCTGGGACGAGATGCACGACCGCTTCGTCACCAACTTCCAGGGCACTTGCAACCGCCCCCTGGCCGCGGGTGATCTGCGCCGAGCCAAGCAACAACGAGGAGAGACCCTCCAGAAGTACATCCAGCGCTTCAACGACGTTCGTCTCAAGATCCCCAAGGTGACGGACGAGGCCATCATCTCGGTGTTCTCCGATGGCGTCTGTGACATCAAAATGAAGGAGGAGCTCGCCATCCACGACGAGCTGTGCACATCCCTGGAGCTGTTCAACCTGGCGACCAAGTGTGCAAGGGCTGAGGAAGGGCGCCTTTCCCTTCTCGAGCTCCCAACAGCCGACCTGGAGGAGAAGAAAGCCAAGGCCAAGGACGTGAAGCACAAGGGAGCAGCCGTACTTGCGGCAGAGCTGGACACGAAGCGCGGCAGGGACCAGCCTGAGTGATCCAAGAGCAGCCGACCGTTCTGCGCCTTCCACAACGTCCATAGTCACAACACCAACGATTGTCAGGAGCTCAGGGCCATTCGCGACGGACGCTTTGGCCGACGCCCCGAGCGCAACGACCGGGGCTACGACCGAGGAGGAGGACGTGGCGGAGGACGCTGGGACGACCGGCTTCGTGAGGACTGCTGGCAGGATCAGCCTCGCGAGGGTACCTGGAGGGATCAGCCTCGCGAGGACCGTCCTCAGGGCAATGCTGGGCTTCCTCCGCTACCGCCACCACCAAGAAGGAATGACGACCACCATCAGGACGAGGGGCTGGGGGCTACCAGGAGCCGCGTGCCATCGCTTGCATCCTGGGCGGAGCTCAAGCCCCAGCCTCACAGCGCATCTTCAAGCAGTTTGCCCGCGAGGTGAACACAGTCCTCCCCAAGCTCAAGGCCACATGCCCGCTCAGGTGGTCCAAGTGCGCTATCACTTGCAGTTCGGTTGATCAGCTCAAGTGCCCAGCTACCACTAGCACTCTCCCAGTGCTCTGTTCACCCGTCATCAGCAACGTGCAAGTCACCAAGACTCTCATCGACGGCGGCGCAGGGCTTAATGTCTTGTCCGTCAACACGTTCGACAACCTTCAAGTGACCTACAACCAGCTTCGGCCTACCAAGCCTTTCTCAGGGGTGACCGACGGTTCCACCACACCGATAGGGCAGGTCCGCCTCCTTGTCACCTTTGGAGAACGCAACAACTACCGCACCGAGCTCAACAATTTCGACGTCGCACACATCCGTCTGTTGTATAATGCCATCCTCGGGTATCCAGCCCTGGCCAAATTCATGGCGGTGACGCACAACGGCTACAACGTCCTCAAGATGCCAGGGAGCGGCGGGATCATCACAGTCCCCTGCGATGAAAGAGATGCGGTGTGCTCCCTCGAGCACGCCTTCCAAGCAGCGTCAATCGAAGACCCCGACAACAGTGCAGCTCGATACCCTTCTGAGGTTGTCCCCAAGAAGAAGAAGCAGCTACTCCGTGCAGGACCTCAGGAGGGTGGCGTCGCAAAAGGTACCTCGTCAGGATCAGCGCCCGCACCTAGGGCGCCTCCCTCCCTCGCATAGGAAGGCGTGCCCGGTGCCCTCCTTGGGCAGGGCTCGGGGGCTCTCTTCTGGAGGGCCTCAGACCTTGCCAATGTCACGAGGGAGGCGCTCGGGCACCACTTACAGGCGTGCTTCGCGGCACGTCCCCCTCAGGAGGACACAAGGCGAGGAGCGCCCACCGCTCAGGAGTTCATTACCAAGACCACTCAGGAACTGCAAGAAGCAAGAGCCATGCGCGGCGACCGCCGCCCACCTGCCGTAGCCCCCCATCTAGGCGAGGATTGCGGGTTGCGCGTCTGCATCGACATTCCAGGGCTCAGAAGAGCCGCATCTCAGGAGCCCTTCTGGCCTTCGCATGTGAGACGTTGTGAGGGCCCACCTCACAGCTACGTCCGCATGCCATTCGGCCTCCCGAGCGTGGCATCCGCTTATCAGCGCAACCTACGGAGCATCCTGGCGGCTCAAGAGGCCAGGCACCACGCAGTCTTGGCGGAGATGGAGACGGTCCTCAAGGAACCGCCTGGAACCCCAGAGCCTCCTGAGGCTCAGGGCCCCAGTGGCTCGTGAGGAGCAACCCCTTCGCCGCGTACCTTCAGCTGCCCCAACATCCCTTCATCAACAGAACCAGGTGACATTTTCCATGTTTATTTAGCTGGGAGCGCCCTCGGGGCTGCATCATTCCCAGGCCGTGTGGGTCCGTCCCTGTGGCATGTATCCATTTTATGTCTTTAGCTTACCTTGCTGGGGGCGCCCCTCGGGCTGCCTCATCCCCAAGCCGCTCGGGCCTGGCCCAGTGGCGTGTATCTTCCTTGCATTTACCTAAGCCAGTTTGTTTCCATGCTTAACCTATCTATCACTATCACCTTCTTGATTGTCACCTACTCCAGGAGCCACGCGCCGATCGTCTTTCTTTAGGACCCTTCGCGTGAGAAAGGTTGGGCACGGAGTCTGTGCTCGGGCCCGTCCCTGCAGCGTCGATAAACCCAATGGCTGAGCTCTGTCTGGCGGGCCGGTCCCGTTCACGTCACCTCCTGGGGCCGTTGGTGCTTGGCCTTCTCACGCGATAACCTCAGGAGATTCGTTCGGCGCAGGTTGTCTGACCACCTTGCAGGACCCACACATCAAACAAGAACCAAGACCAGGCGCAACCCGCCTTGAGGTAGGGCCTCGTGAGTCCCGCGCTGGCTCACGAGTGCCCAGACACACCTCGTCTAGCCCTGCCGTGCAAGCCACATGTCAGGGCGGGGCTTTACATTCCCCCGGGGCTCTCCGCAGTAGGGAGTACCCTCCCACGTACCAAAGGAAGCACCATGCTCCGCGCTGGCCGTCGACACTGCTGAGGAGCGGCTATGCCCGTGCAAGTGCGGAAGTGCTATGCTCCGCGCTAGTGATAAATAACTGAGGGCGGCCCCACAGCCGCATCAACCTCAGGGAGCCCCTGAGCTCAGTGTCTGGCCTCACCGCAACACCTCCCCTCGGGAGAGTCGCGCGAGGGGGCTGGGCACGGGGGGCTGCGCTCGGGTCACGCCCAAGCGTACGCCACCCAACCAGGTCCCCCAGACCTGGTCGTCGCGCGCCCCTCCCAAGCCGAGCCTCGAAGAGGACAAAGGTATGAAGGTTGTTTGCATGTCAAGGGGGACTCCTGAGCATCGCGACTCAGGAGCCTAACTGGTCACGTAGCCCCTCACTCCTTTGTTTCGTCCTGGTCTCCGGTCGACCCAACGCCGGTTGAGGTATGCGCGGGGCCGGGCTCTGCCGACGTAGAACACTAAACCCACCCTCGCGTCTCTTTCCTATAAGCTGTTTGTGCGTCAAGGGGGACTCCTGAGTATCGCGACTCAGGAGCCTAATTGGTCACGTAGCCCCTCACTCCTTGGTCTTGTCCTGGTCTCCGGACGACCCAACGGCGGCTGAGGTATGCGCGGGGGCGGGCTCTGCCGACGCAGAACGTAAAGCAAATAGGAAGAAAATCGCAAAATCTCAAAGCAAATATTACAAGCCATATTGTTCCCCCAAGTACCAAACACAGGTTTAAACGCCTCCACGAGGCATGATGCGTCTTGCAGGAATAAAACAGGAAAGCAGCCGCAGGTCACCCCTGGACACCGCCGTTGCCCGCCAAAGGTGCTCCTTCCTTGGTGGCATCGCCTCCACCTGTGCCACCGGTCGAAGGCACGAGAGCAAAGCCCATAGTGGCCGAGGAACTCATAGAAGAAGTTAGAGAAGGGGGGAACCAGCCTTGCAACGATGCTGCTCTCGTGAAGAAGGGGAAGAAGGTGCTCCCCTCGTGCTCCGGCACGTCGGAGGCAACCAGGAGCTCCATCTTCCCCTCTCGTTGCTTTCCCCCGCCGTCCGCAAGCGCGTGGTGGTGAGGTTCTTCTCCGAGACGTTGGGCGCGTCGAGAGCTGGCTCGTACCAAGCCGGCGATGAGGCAAACTTGACCTTGCGAGGCACCATTGGTCGCTGATGCGGTAGAAGATGGAAGCAGATCTAGAGATTTCGGAAGCAGGGTGCAAGAAAGAGGATCTGAGCGAGGCGAAAGGAAGCAGTGAAGGCAAGCGCTGTCTACGCCAGCATTTTGACAGTCAGGCAGTTGCCGAGGCAGCATGGGGAAGCGGAGACGCCCACATCCAATCAACCGCCACGCGTCGACCAAGGCCGCAGGCTATTGGGGCCCGCGGCGCTCCGCACTTGCCCTTTAGCTTCGCCTCGAAGCCAAGCCCGAGCGCGCCTTGGGCCCGGGGGCTACTGTCGGCGTTCTGGGAACGGGGGTCCCCAGACTTGCCTGCCTGCGGCCCACGGCGTGGCTCTGTGAGCGGGCCCGTACGGCCCATCTTCACCAACAAGCTTTCAAGACCCTCGCGTGGGGCCAAGCCTCGCGAGGAGGATGACACAAGACCTCCTCGGGAGCAGCGTCACCAGGGTGGCTCACGAGGGGTGGAGAGATCAAGGCAAGGCAAACCTCGCGAGGTTCCAGTGACGTGAGCCATGACGAACGAGACCAGGCGGGCGCCAGCGCACGCAGTGTCCTTGTTTCCTCTTTGGTGCTAAGGAGGCAAGCGCAGGCGAGGAGTTCCGAGGCATCAGGCAAAGGTTTCCATATCGGTGCAACGAGATCAAGACCAGCAGGACGGCAAGACAGAGGTCACCATGGAGCCCAAGACGGCGTCACCACGAGAGCCTTTTGCAGGCGAAGACCGCTTTTGTCAGGATAGCTTGTACTAGTGTCCCCTTTCAAATTGGCCGTTGTGTGATCCCTTCCCGCTCAATATTTGGGAAGAGGACCAGGGCCTCTATAAATAGGACTAGCCACCACAGTAGGAGGCAACTAATCCCGATCTCATCTTGAGTAATCCTTACCCACACAAGTTCACCAATCACAAGAACACCTCGCCTTAGGAGGCTGTTCTTCCCCTTGTACTGTTCATCCTCAGCCCAAGAGGCAATCCACCACCACCACATTGGAGTAGGGTATTACACCACAATGGTGGCCCGAACCAGTATAAATCTTGCGTCCCTTGTGTTGCGAGTTCATCGAGCTAGCCTAGAGATCGTGAAGCGTGTGAGGGCGTGATCTGCGAGGTAGAGATCTTCGCGCGCACCCCAGAGTTCGAACCTTAAGGGTTTTGCCGGAACCCGAGATCCGACAATATATAACTGAAATAAAGATCCAATTACATAAGTGACTATATAGATCATTCAGACACACCTCAATAAACAATTGCATGCATTCTAAAGTAGGAGAAATGATCGTCTAGTCATCTACTTCTTGTGACGCTCCCGCCACTTCTATGTGGCTCAATCCCTCGTCTGGGTCAGGAAGAAGACAGTTCCTCATGTCAACGATCTGCCTGTACATCCCGTAGCTTGTGTACGCGTCCATGGCCACGTACTTGACATGTTGTTCATCCAGTCTCTTATGCCACACACTGTCCCAGGCGTTCTTGTCCTTATTGCTCTCTTGCTTCATCTTCGCGTAGTAGGGGTCGATGATGGCCGAGGCGAGGTCAACCAGGGAGTTCAGTTTGCTTTTATCGGTGCCCCAGACCATGTAGTCGTGCTGGATGTTGACAAGATTTGGGCATTTCAAGTCCGAAACCTTGAGCGCTTTTAGATCGTTCGTGGTGTCCACCGTAGAGAAACTATAGTCGGAGCTCTTGATAAACCTGGAGACACGCTCGCAAGGCCTTGTGGCAAGGTGGAAGTGGTAGACGAGGACGTCATGTCGCACGCACAACTGGGCGACGGCAACCTTCTGATCGTGCCCGGCACGACCGATGGTGTACTCGAGGTCGAAGCCGACCACTCGGTACTTGTCCTCGGCAAAGAACTGCTCCATAGTTTGAATGGAGCTCTCCAGCGAGACCGGATCATTCGTGCACACCACCGAGAGGGCCTTCCCCCTCACGTGGGTGTCCACTACGTGATGCATGGTGAACTGCCCGCCGTTGTCGTCGGCGGCCGTTGGGAGCGCCATTGGAGCCATGGGGAGCGCCATTGCAACCGCTGGATGTCCTCTCTGTATGTGTCCTCGTGGGTGTGCTTATTGTGACGTGTGAGACGAGAGATGAAAATAAATGGCTACAGGAATAAAAGGGGGCCGGGCGGCGTGGATTCTTGGCGCGTCCGCATGGCAGTTTTTGCAGCGGGTAACTGCCTCGTCGCGCCGCGCCCGGCGCAACCGCTTGCACACGAACATGCGTGATCAAGCGCCAGCCCAAAACACTAGCAGCGCGCGTGGAGGGACGAGGGCAGAGCACCAGGAGGGATGCGAGAGCAGTGCGCGCGCGGCGGGACAAGAGCAGAGCGCACCGCGGCCGCCTGAACCGCAAGCAACCACACACATGGAGTAGTTGAACACGCAGCAAATGGTCGCCTACAAGCCGGCCGACAGTTGCGTCGCTGCGTAGAGAGCGGCTGTGTGGTACCACCTCCGTCTAGTCTATAGTCTCCTTTATATTCCGTGTCATACTTTGCCCTCAAATTTAACCAACAAAATGTTAATGCATGTTTTCAAAATTATATAATTGGAAACTATGTTCAAATACAAATCCAACTATATAATCTTTGGCAACATGCATTCGTATTTTATTAGTTAAATCATACTTAAAACCAGGACGGTGGTATAGTAGGTAATTAAATCGCAAAAAAATTTTATTAACCGTATGTGTACATGGCCTTTCATCCTCCTCTCGCATGTCTTGTCACCCCGCTGCCGCAGACGGCTTATAGCGCAAGCTTGCGCAGCATGCGGGGGCATTCTTTTTGCCAAACGGTGGCGCCAATGAATCGTCGGTGAGCCCGTTCCCGCGCAACCTCGCAGGTTCCCGCGCAAGCTTCCCCCCAACTCGGTGAAATCCCCCAAAATCCCAATGCTTACCAGCCTACTATAAAAACCCTCACGGCCGGCGAGTCCTGCGTCGCATTTCCCCTCCATCCCTGTAGCTTATCTCTTCTACTTCTCCCACATTCGCCAATGGCACCTGTCCATCATCGTCGCTCAGCCACTCCGCCATCATCAGAGGACAGCTCCAGCTGGGAGGCTACACTGCGGCGGCGGCGCAGTCCCCGGCGTAGTGTAGTGCGCGTGGCGTCCCTATTGGGTGTGCGCGGAACACCCACCACACGCTCCGCCGCCGATGCCCGTCGGCAGCTGTTGTCGGCCGCTGTTGCCGCCACACCACCGTCGAAAGCTAGGGCCATCGCCCGCTCCGCCGCCGCGGCCCGAAGGCGGGAGATGGCCATCATGGCCGCCAACCCACTGCCGGCCATTGTGGCCAACACCCGCTCTGCCACCGCGGCCCGAAGGCGGGAGGTGGTGGTCGTGGCCGCCACCCCGTCGTCTGCCGCCGTGGCCGCCAGCCCAGCGTCGACCGCCGGGGTCATCACCCACTCCGCCACCGCCGCCCGAAGGCGGGAAGTAGAGGTGGATGCCCTCACGTGCGACAACGACCTTGCGCGCTACACTGAGTTTCTGCGGGAGGAGGAGGAGCGCCGCGTCGAGCACGCAAAGAGCCTTACCACCGCAGTGGTAGCGACACACGCCACGTCAGAGGCAAGGAATCAGGAGATCTACAAGGAGAACCACCGCTTCGAGAGGTGTCGCCTGGAGCGGCAGAGGGCGTTCGAGGCGAGCGTCGCTGAAGCTGCATTAGCGGCAGGCACCGCATTGCGGTTGCCCAGCTCGTCGGTAGGCTCCTCCTCCTCCGCCTCTTACTGAGCGCGCTCGGCAGAGGAGAGGAAGCTGGAAGTAGTACAAAGCCCCTCTGCAATAGTAGTAGTATTTAGGGGCTATTTTATTCAGTTCATCTGACTATAGATGTGGTGGAACTGTACAACGTACTTAAAATTAGCTAGTATATATAGTTGAACTAGCTATTTTAGTACGTGGTTGGCAACAATTGGGGAAAGTTTGGTCAGTTCAGCTGTCGAGTTGAACTGTTTGTATAAATTAAGAATGACTACTTAATCTATGAATGAAATCCATGCTTAATTACTGAATTTTATTGCAAAAATTAGATACTGCTAGTGATTTTTAGCTTCATATTTTGACAAATCGCAGTGTTACAAGGATTGACAAATCTTACCAACTTGTTTTGTACGTGGTTGCACACGGGTCATCCAAAACAACTGTTTGTGTTGAAGGGATGCACAAATCCCGCGCTGCTCTCACTTTACATACGTGTGTTCTCTCTAAAACGTTTGCGATCAAGAACTGCAGAAATCCTGCTCGGCACATTTTCTCTTGGCTTCCTAGGGAAGCTGTCAGTTTGCATACGGATGTTCTAACTAAAACGTTTGCGATGAGTGTTTTATATTTAAAAAGAGAATTAAACTGCGGCTTGGGCGCCATTAATGGAGAGGATGCGAGCAAGGCGGGCGGCCATGGAAGTCAAAGGGCTCGCTTCCCAGTGAGCCTGCGCAGCGTACAGCTCGCACGCTTCCCAGTGAGCCTGCGCACTCAAGGACAGCTTGCATGCCTCTCGGTCAGCCTACGCACCGGACGGCGCTCGCACGCATCCCGTTCAGTCAAGGTCAAGCAGCTATCCACACGGCACCTCCTACAGCCATTAAAACCAGGACACCTGGTGTCACGTGAATGGTTAACATAATTTTGGATTTACTAGAATTTAAAAACCAGGCATCTCAATGTTTTGCCGGCAATCAACGGTGCCCTGGTGTTTGAAATTCATTCCCATTTCTTGCATGGGACCTAAGCATGCACCCAAGGACACATATTTGATTTTTCAACCAATTTATATGCATTGGACCATGTGCATGTAGTTCAAATTTGAATTATGCACATAAATGAATTGAAAACTCAGTTAATGCATCAAAATGTCCAAACGAACCCCGAAAAATCACAAAACATCACACAACACTCCTGTTGTTCTATGTTGACACGAGAAAAAAATTGAAAGCAATAAGAGGCAATGGATATTGTTTCGTCCACAAAGGTGGGACCTTCCCTACCGAAAACCATCATGCTTGTTGTGAGAAGCTCCGGTTTGTGAGAAGCATATACCTAAACCTGCCCCAAATGGGACAAAATTTGTACCACGGCATGTTCATGCCGCTCCATGATAGCATGCCAAGTTTCATGAATTTCAGACTAGTTTTTGATTTCCTAGAATTTAAAAACCAGGCATCTCAATGTTTTGCCGGCAATCAACGGTGCCCCAGTGTTTGAAATTCATTCCCATTTCTTGCATGGGACCTAAGCATGCACCCAAGGACACATATTTGATTTTACAACCAATTTATATGCACTGGAGCATGTGCATGTAGTTCAAATTTGAATTATGCACATAAAATGAATTGAAAACTCAGTTAATGCATAAAAATGTCCAATAGAACCCCGAAAAATCACAAAAATTCACACAACACTCCTCTTGTTCTATGTTTACACGATAAAAAAATTGAAAGCAATAAGAGGCAATGCATATCGTTTCTTCATCAAAGGTGGGACGTTCCCTACCGAAAACCATCATGCTTGTTGTGAGAAGCTCCGGTTTGTGAGAAGCATATACCCAAACCTGCTCCAAATGGGACAAAATTCTTACCACGGCATGTTGATGCCACTCCATGATAGCATGCCAAGTTTCATGAATTTCAGACGAGTTTTGGATATACTAGAATTTAAAAACCAGGCATCTCAATATTTTGCCGGCAATCAACGGTGCCCCGGTGTTTGAAATTCATTCCCATTTCTTGCATGGGACCTAAGCATGCACCCAAGGACACAAATGTGATTTTTCAACCAATTTATATGCACTAGAGCATGTGCAAGTAGTTCAAATTTGAATTATGCACATAAAATGAATTGAAAACTCAGTTAATGCATCAAAATGTCAAAACGAACCTCGAAAACTCACAAAAAATCACACAACACTCTTGTTGTTCTATGTTGACACGAGAAACAAATTTGAAAGCAATAAGAGGCAAAGGATATCGTTTCGCCCACAAAGGTGGGACGTTCCCTACCAAAAACCATCATGCTTGTTGTGCGAAGCTCCGGTTTGTGAGAAGCATATACCCAAACCTGCCCCAAATGGGACAAAATTTGTACCACGGCATGTTCTTGCCGCTCCATGATAGCATGACAAGTTTCATGAATTTCAGACGAGTTTTTGATTTACTAGAATTTAAAAACCAGGCATCTCAATGTTTTGCTGGCAATCAACGGTGCCCCGGTGTTTGAAATTCATTCCCATTTCTTGCATGGCACCAAAGCATGCACCCAAGGACACAGATTTGATTTTCAACCAATTTATATGCACTGGAGCATGTGCATGTAGTTCAAATTTGAATTATCCACATAAAATGCATTTAAAACTCAGTAAATGCATAAACATGTCCAAACGAACCCTGAAAAATCACACAACACTCCTATTGTTCTATGTTGACACGAGAAACAAATTTGAAAGCAATAAGAGGCAATGGATATCGTTTCGTCCACAAAGGTGGGACGTTCCCTCCCGAAAACCATCATGCTTGTTGTGAGAAGCTCCGGTTTGTGAGAAGTATATACCCAAACCTGCCCCAAATAGGACAAAATTTGTACCACGGCATGTTGATGCCGCTCCATGATAGCATGCCAAGTTTCATGAATTTCAGACGAGTTTTGGATTTACTAGAATTTAGAAACCAGGCATCTCATTGTTTTGCTGGCAATCAACGGTGCCCCGGTGTTTGAAATTCATTCCCATTTCTTGCATGGGACCTAAGCATGCACCAAAGTACACAGATTTGATTTTTCAACCAATTTATATGCACTGGAGCATGTGCATGTAGTTCAAATTTGAATTATCCACATAAAATGCATTGAAAACTCAGTTAATGCATAAAATTGTCCATACGAACCCCGAAAAATTACAAAAATTCACATAACACTCATGTTGTTCTATGTTGACACGAGAAAAAAATGGAATGCAATAAGAGGCAATGGATATCGTTTCGTCCACAAAGGTGGGGCGTTTCCTACCGAAAACCATCATGCTTGTTGTGAGAAGCTCTGGTTTGTGAGAAGCATATACCCAAACCTGCTCCAAATGGGACAAAATTCTTACCACGGCATGTTGATGCCGCTCCATGATAGCATGCCAAGTTTCATGAATTTCAGACGAGTTTTGGATATACTAGAATTTAAAAACCAGGCATCTCAATATTTTGCCGGCAATCAACGGTGCCCCGGTGTTTGAAATTCATTCCCATTTCTTGCATGGGACCTAAGCATGCACCCAAGGACAAAAATATGATTTTTCAACCAATTTATATGCACTAGAGCATGTGCAAGTAGTTCAAATTTGAATTATGCACATAAAATGAATTGAAAACTCAGTTAATGCATCAAAATGTCAAAACGAACCTCGAAAAATCACAAAAAATCACACAACACTCTTGTTGTTCTATGTTGACACGAGAAACAAATTTGAAAGCAATACGAGGCAAAGGATATCGTTTCGCCCACAAAGGTGGGACGTTCCCTACCAAAAACCATCATGCTTGTTGTGCGAAGCTCCGGTTTGTGGGAAGCATATACCCAAACCTGCCCCAAATGGGACAAAATTTGTACCACGGCATGTTCTTGCCGCTCCATGATAGCATGACAAGTTTCATGAATTTCAGACGAGTTTTTGATTTACTAGAATTTAAAAACCAGGCATCTCAATGTTTTGCTGGCAATCAACGGTGCCCCGGTGTTTGAAATTCATTCCCATTTCTTGCATGGCACCAAAGCATGCACCCAAGGACACAGATTTGATTTTCAACCAATTTATATGCACTGGAGCATGTGCATGTAGTTCAAATTTGAATTATCCACATAAAATGCATTTAAAACTCAGTTAATGCATAAACATGTCCAAACGAACCCTGAAAAATCACACAACACTCCTATTGTTCTATGTTGACACGAGAAACAAATTTGAAAGCAATAAGAGGCAATGGATATCGTTTCGTCCACAAAGGTGGGACGTTCCCTCCCGAAAACCATCATGCTTGTTGTGAGAAGCTCCGGTTTGTGAGAAGTATATACCCAAACCTGCCCCAAATAGGACAAAATTTGTACCACGGCATGTTGATGCCGCTCCATGATAGCATGCCAAGTTTCATGAATTTCAGACGAGTTTTGGATTTACTAGAATTTAGAAACCAGGCATCTCATTGTTTTGATGGCAATCAACGGTGCCCCGGTGTTTGAAATTCATTCCCATTTCTTGCATGGGACCTAAGCATGCACCAAAGTACACAGATTTGATTTTTCAACCAATTTATATGCACTGGAGCATGTGCATGTAGTTCAAATTTGAATTATCCACATAAAATGCATTGAAAACTCAGTTAATGCTTAAAATTGTCCATACGAACCCCGAAAAATTACAAAAATTCACATAACACTCATGTTGTTCTATGTTGACACGAGAAAAAAATTGAATGCAATAAGAGGCAATGGATATCATTTCGTCCACAAAGGTGGGGCGTTCCCTACCGAAAACCATCATGCTTGTTGTGAGAAGCTCTGGTTTGTGAGAAGTATATACCCAAACATGCCCCAAATGGGACAAAATTTGTACCACGGCATGGTCATGCCGCTCCATGATAGCATGCCAAGTTTCATGAATTTCAGACGAGTTTTTGATTTACTAGAATTTAAAAACCAGACATCTCAATGTTTTGCCGGCAATCAACGGTGCCCTGGTGTTTGAAATTCATTCCCATTTCTTGGATGGGACCTAAGCATGCACCCAAGGACACAGATTTGATTTTTCAACCAATTTATATGCACTGGAGCATGTGAATGTAGTTCAAATTTGAATTATGCAAATAAAATGCATTGAAAACTCAGTTAATGCATAAAAATGTCCAAACGAACCCCGAAAAATCACACAACACTCCTATTGTTCTATGTTGACACGAGAAACAAATTTGAAAGCAATAAGAGGCAATGGATATCGTTTTGTCCACAAAGGTGGGACGTTCCCTACCGAAAACCATCATGATTGTTGTGAGAAGCTCCGGTTTGTGAGAAGTATATACCCCAACCTCCCCCTAATGGGACAAAATTTGTACCACGACATGTTGATGCCACTCCATGATAGCATGCCTAGTTTCATGAATTTCAGACGAGTTTTGGATTTGCTAGAATTTAGAAACCAGGCATCTCAATGTTTTGCCGGCAATTAATGGTGCCCCGGTGTTTGAAATTCATTCCCATTTCTTGCATGGGACCTTAGCATGAACCAAACGACATATATTTGATTTTTCAACCAATTTATTTGCACCGGAGCATGTGCATGTAGTTCAAATTTGAATTATGCACATAAAATGCATTGAAAACTCTGTTAATGCATAAAAATGTCCAAAAGAACACCGAAAAATCACAAAAATTCAGATAACACTCATGTTGTTCCATGTTGACACGAGAAAAAATGGAATGCAATAAGAGGCAATGGATATCGTTTCGTCCACAAAGGTGGGACGTTCCCTACCGAAAACCATCATGATTGTTGTGAGAAGCTCCAGTTTTTGAGAAGCATATACCCAAACCTACCCCAGATGGGACAAAATTTGTACCACGGCATATTCGTGCCCCTCCATGATAGCATGCCAAGTTTCATGAATTTCAGACGAGTTTCTGATTTACTAGAATTCAAAAACCAGGCATCTCAATGTTTTACCGCAAATCAACGGTGCCCCGATGTTTGAAATTCATTCCCATTTCTTGCATGGCACTTAAGCATGCACCCAAGGACACAGATTTGATTTTTCAACCAATTTATATGCACTGGAGCATGTGCATGTTATTAAAATTTGAATTATGCACATTAAAATGCATTGCAAACTTAGTTAATGCATAAAAATGTCCAAACGAACCCCGAAAAATCACAAAAATTCACACAACACTCCTGTTGTTCTATGTTGACACGAGGAAAAAAAATTGAAAGCAATAAGAGGCAATGGATATCGTTTCGTCCACAAAGGTGGGACGTTCCCTACCGAAAACCATCATGCTTGTTGGGAGAAGCTCCGGTTTGTAAGAAGCATATACCTAAACCTGCCCTAAATGGGACAAAATTTGTACCACGGCATGTTCATGCCGCTCCATGATAGCATGCCAAGTTTCATGAGTTTCAGACGAATTTTGGATTTACTAGAATTTAAAAACCATGCATCTCAATGTTTTGCCGGCAATCAACGGTGCCCCGGCGTTTCAAATTCATCACCATTTCTTGCATGCGACCTAAGCATGCACCAAAGGACGCAGATTTGATTTTTCAACCAATTTATACCCACTGGAGCATGTGCAAGTAGTTCAAATTTGAATTATGCACATAAAATGCATTGAAAACTCAATTAATGCTTAAAAATGTCCAAACGAACCCCAAAAAATCACACAACACTCCTATTGTTCTATGTTGACACGAGAAACAAATTTGAAAGAAATAAGAGGCAATGGATATCGTTTCGTCCACAAAGGTGGGACATTCCCTACCGAAAACCATCATGCTTGTTGTGAGAAGCTCCGGTTTGTGAGAAGTATATACCCAAACCTGCCCTAAATGGGACAAAATTTGTACCACGGCATGTTGATGCCACTCCATAATAGCATGCCAAGTTTCATTAATTTCAGACGAGTTTTGGATTTACTAGAATTTAGAAACTAGGCATCTCAATGTTTTGCCGGCAATCAACGGTGCCCCGGTGTTTGAAATTCATTCCCATTTCTTGCATGGGACCTAAGCATGCACCAAAGGACAGATATTTGATTTTTCAACCAATTTATATGCACTAGAGCATGTGCATGTAGGTCAAATTTGAATTATGCACATAAAATGCATTGAAAACTGATTTAATGCATAAAAATGTCCAAACGAACCCCGAGAAATCACAAAAATTCACATAACACTCATGTTGTTCTATGTTGACACGAGAAAAAAATTTGAAAGCAATAAGAGGCAATGGATATCGTTTCGTCCACAAAGGTGGGACGTTCCCTACCGAAAACCATCATGCCTGTTGTGAGAAGCTCCAGTTTGTGAGAAGCATATACCCAAACCTGCCCCAAATGAGACAAAATTTGTACCACGGCATGTTCATGCCGCTCCATGATAGCATGCTAAGTTTCATGAATTTCAGACGAGTTTTTGATTTACTAGAATTTAAAACCCAGGCATCTCAATGTTTTGCCGGCAATCAACGATGCCCCGGTGTTTGAAATTCATTCCCATTTCTTGCATGGGACCCAAGCATGCACCCAAGGACACAGATTTTATTTTTCAACCAATTTAGATGCACTGGAGCATGTGCATGTAGTTCAAATTTGAATTATGCACATAAAATGCATTGCAAACTCAGTTAATGCATAAAAATGTCCAAACGAACCCCGAAAAATCACAAAAATTCACACAACACTCCTGTTGTTCTATGTTGACATGAGGAAAATATTGAAAGCAATAAGAGGCAATGGATATCGTTTCGCCCACAAAGGTGGGACGTTCCCTACCGAAAACCATCATGCTTGTTGTGAGAAGCTCCGGTTTGTGAGAAGCATATACCCAAACCTGCCCCAAATGGGACAAAATTTGTACCACGGCATGTTGATGCCGCTCCATGATGGCATGCCAAGTTTCATGAATTTCAGACGAGTTTTGGATTTGCTAGAATTTAAAAACCAGGCATCTCAATGTTTTGCCGGCAATGAACGGTGCCCCGGTGTTTGAAATTCATTCCCATTTCTTGCATGGGACCTTAGCATGCACCAAAGGACACATATTTGATTTTTCAACCAATTTATATGCACCGGAGCATGTGCATGTAGTCCAAATTTGAATTATGCACATAAAATGCATTGAAAACTCAGTTAATGCATAAAAATGTCCAAACGAACACCGAAAAATCACAAAAATTCACATAACACTCATGTTGTTCTATGTTGACACGAGAAAAAAATTGAATGCAATAAGAGGCAATGGATATCGTTTCGTCCACAAAGGTGGGACCGTCCCTACAGAAAACCATCATGATTGTTGTGAGAAGCTCCGGTTTTTAAGAAGCATATACCCAAACCTACCCCAGATGGGACAAAATTTGTACCACGGCATGTTCATGCCCCTCCATGATAGCATGCCAAGTTTCATGAATTTCAGACGAGTTTTTGATTTACTAGAATTTAAAAACCAGGCATGTCAATGTTTTTCCGGCAATCAACGGTGCCCCGGTGTTTGAAATTCATTCCCATTTCTTGCATGGCACTTAAGCATGCACCCAAGGACACAGATTTGATTTTTCAACCAATTTATATGCACTGGAGCATGTGCATGTTGTTAAAATTTGAATTATGCACATAAAATGCATTGCAAACTTAGTTAATGCATAAAAATGTCCAAACAACCCTGAAAAATCACAAAAATTCACACAACACTCCTGTTGTTCTATGTTGACACGAGGAAAAAATTGAAAGCAATAAGAGGCAATGGATATCATTTCGTCCACAAAGGTGGGACGTTCCCTACCGAAAACCATCATGCTTGTATGGAGAAGCTCCGGTTTGTAAGAAGCATATACCTAAACCTGCCCTTAATGGGACAAAATTTGTACCACGGCATGTTCATGCCGCTCCATGATAGCATGCCAAGTTTCATGAATTTCAGACGAGTTTTGGATTTACTAGAATTTAAAAACCAGGCATCTCAATGTTTTGCTGGCAATCAACGGTGCCCCGGCATTTGAAATTCATTACCATTTCTTGCATGCGACCTAAGCATGCACCAAAGGACACAGATTTGATTTTTCAACCAATTTATATCCACTGGAGCATGTGCATGTAGTTCAAATTTGAATTATGCACATAAAATGCATTGAAAACTCAGTTAATGCTTAAAAATGTCCAAACGAACCCCAAAAAATCACACAACACTCCTATTGTTCTATGTTGACACGAGAAACGAATTTGAAAGCAATAAGAGGCAATGGATATCGTTTCGTCCACAAAGGTGGGATGTTCCCTACCGAAAACCATCATGCTTGTTGTGAGAAGCTCCGGTTTGTGAGAAGTATATACCCAAACCTGCCCTAAATGGGACAAAATTTCTACCACGGCATGTTGATGCCGCTCCATATTAGCATGCCAAGTTTCATTAATTTCAGACGAATTTTGGATTTACTAGAATTTAGAAACTAGGCATCTCAATGTTTTGCCGGCAATCAACGGTGCCCCGGTGTTTGAAATTCATTCCCATTTCTTGCATGGGACCTAAGCATGCACCAAAGGACAGATATTTGATTTTTCAACCAATTTATATGCACTAGAGCATGTGCATGTAGTTCAAATTTGAATTATGCACATAAAATGCATTGAAAACTGAGTTAATGCATAAAAATGTCCAAACGAACCCCGAGAAATTACAAAAATTCACATAACACTCATGTTGTTCTATGTTGACACGAGAAAAAAAATTGAATGCAATAAGAGGCAATGGATATCGTTTCGTCCACAAAGGTGGGACGTTCCCTACCGAAAACCATCATGCCTGTTGTGAGAAGCTCCAGTTTGTGAGAAGCATATACCCAAACCTGCCCCAAATGAGACAAAATTTGTACCACGGCATGTTCATGCCGCTCCATGATAGCATGCTAAGTTTCATGAATTTCAGACGAGTTTTTGATTTACTAGAATTTAAAACCCATGCATCTCAATGTTTTGCCGGCAATCAACGGTGCCCCGGTGTTTGAAATTCATTCCCATTTCTTGCATGGGACCCAAGCATGCACCCAAGGACACAGATTTTATTTTTCAACCAATTTATATGCACTGGAGCATGTGCATGTAGTTCAAATTTGAATTATGCACATAAAATGCATTGCAAACTCAGTTAATGCATAAAAATGTCCAAACGAACCCCGAAAAATCACAAAAATTCACACAACACTCCTGTTGTTCTATGTTGACACGAGGAAAAAAAATTGAAAGCAATAAGAGGCAATGGATATCGTTTCGTCCACAAAGGTGGGACGTTCCCTACCGAAAACCATCATGCTTGTTGGGAGAAGCTCCGGTTTGTAAGAAGCATATACCTAAACCTGCCCTAAATGGGACAAAATTTGTACCACGGCATGTTCATGCCGCTCCATGATAGCATGCCAAGTTTCATGAGTTTCAGACGAATTTTGGATTTACTAGAATTTAAAAACCAGGCATCTCAATGTTTTGCCGGCAATCAACGGTGCCCCGGCGTTTCAAATTCATTACCATTTCTTGCATGCGACCTAAGCATGCACCAAAGGACGCAGATTTGATTTTTCAACCAATTTATATCCACTGGAGCATGTGCAAGTAGTTCAAATTTGAATTATGCACATAAAATGCATTGAAAACTCAGTTAATGCTTAAAAATGTCCAAACGAACCCCAAAACATCACACAACACTCCTATTGTTCTATGTTGACACGAGAAACAAATTTGAAAGAAATAAGAGGCAATGGATATCGTTTCGTCCACAAAGGTGGGACATTCCCTACCGAAAACCATCATGCTTGTTGTGAGAAGCTCCGGTTTGTGAGAAGTATATACCCAAACCTGCCCTAAATGGGACAAAATTTGTACCACGGCATGTTGATGCCACTCCATAATAGCATGCCAAGTTTCATTAATTTCAGACAAGTTTTGGATTTACTAGAATTTAGAAACTAGGCATCTCAATGTTTTGCCGGCAATCAACGGTGCCCCGGTGTTCGAAATTCATTCCCATTTCTTGCATGGGACCTAAGCATGCACCAAAGGACAGATATTTGATTTTTCAACCAATTTATATGCACCAGAGCATGTGCATGTAGGTCAAATTTGAATTATGCACATAAAATGCATTGAAAACTGATTTAATGCATAAAAATGTCCAAACGAACCCCGAGAAATTACAAAAATTCACATAACACTCATGTTGTTCTATGTTCACACGAGAAAAAAATTTGAAAGCAATAAGAGGCAATGGATATCGTTTCGTCCACAAAGGTGGGACGTTCCCTACCGAAAACCATCATGCCTGTTGTGAGAAGCTCCAGTTTGTGAGAAGCATATACCCAAACCTGCCCCAAATGAGACAAAATTTGTACCACGGCATGTTCATGCCGCTCCATGATAGCATGCTAAGTTTCATGAATTTCAGACGAGTTTTTGATTTACTAGAATTTAAAACCCAGGCATCTCAATGTTTTGCCGACAATCAACGATGCCCCGGTGTTTGAAATTCATTCCCATTTCTTGCATGGGACCCAAGCATGCACCCAAGGACACAGATTTTATTTTTCAACCAATTTAGATGCACTGGAGCATGTGCATGTAGTTCAAATTTGAATTATGCACATAAAATGCATTGCAAACTCGGTTAATGCATAAAAATGTCCAAACGAACCCCGAAAAATCACAAAAATTCACACAACACTCCTGTTGTTCTATGTTGACACGAGGAAAATATTGAAAGCATTAAGAGGCAATGGATATCGTTTCGCCCACAAAGGTGGGACGTTCCCTACCGAAAACCATCATGCTTGTTGTGAGAAGCTCCGGTTTGTGAGAAGCATATACCCAAACCTGCCCCAAATGGGACAAAATTTGTACCACGGCATGTTGATGCCGCTCCATGATGGCATGCCAAGTTTCATGAATTTCAGACGAGTTTTGGATTTGCTAGAATTTAAAAACCAGGCATCTCAATGTTTTGCCGGCAATGAACGGTGCCCCGGTGTTTGAAATTCATTCCCATTTCTTGCATGGGACCTTAGCATGCACCAAAGGACACATATTTGATTTTTCAACCAATTTATATGCACCGGAGCATGTGCATGTAGTCCAAATTTGAATTATGCACATAAAATGCATTGAAAACTCAGTTAATGCATAAAAATGTCCAAACGAACACCGAAAAATCACAAAAATTCACATAACACTCATGTTGTTCTATGTTGACACGAGAAAAAAATTGAATGCAATAACAGGCAATGGATATCGTTTCGTCCACAAAGGTGGGACCTTCCCTACCGAAAACCATCATGATTGTTGTGAGAAGCTCTGGTTTTTAAGAAGCATATACCCAAACCTACCCCAGATGGGACAAAATTTGTACCACGGCATGTTCATGCCCCTCCATGATAGCATGCCAAGTTTCATGAATTTCAGACGAGTTTTTGATTTACTAGAATTTAAAAACCAGGCATGTCAATGTTTTGCCGGCAATCAACGGTGCCCCGGTGTTTGAAATTCATTCCCATATCTTGCATGGCACTTAAGCATGCACCCAAGGACACAGATTTGATTTTGCAACCAATTTATATGCACTGGAGCATGTGCATGTTGTTAAAATTTGAATTATGCACATAAAATGCATTGCAAACTTAGTTAATGCATAAAAATGTCCAAACGAACCCTGAAAAATCACAAAAATTCACACAACACTCCTGTTGTTCTATGTTGACACGAGGAAAAAATTGAAAGCAATAAGAGGCAATGGATATCATTTCGTCCACAAAGGTGGGACGTTCCCTACCGAAAACCATCATGCTTGTTGGGAGAAGCTCCGGTTTGTAAGAAGCATATACCTAAACCTGCCCTTAATGGGACAAAATTTGTACCACGGCATGTTCATGCCGCTCCATGATAGCATGCCAAGTTTCATGAATTTCAGACGAGTTTTGGATTTACTAGAATTTAAAAACCAGGCATCTCAATGATTTGCTGGCAATCAACGGTGCCCCGGCATTTGAAATTCATTACCATTTCTTGCATGCGACCTAAGCATGCACCAAAGGACACAGATTTGATTTTTCAACCAATTTATATCCACTGGAGCATGTGCATGTAGTTCAAATTTGAATATGCACATAAAATGCATTGAAAACCCAGTTAATGCTTAAAAATGTCCAAACGAACCCAAAAAAATCACACAACACTCCTATTGTTCTATGTTGACACGAGAAACGAATTTGAAAGCAATAAGAGGCAATGGATATCGTTTCGTCCACAAAGGTGGGACGTTCCCTACCGAAAACCATCATGCTTGTTGTGAGAAGCTCCGGTTTGTGAGAAGTATATACCCAAACCTGCCCTAAATGGGAGAAAATTTCTACCACGGCATGTTGATGCCGCTCCATAATAGCATGCCAAGTTTCACTAATTTCAGACGAATTTTGGATTTACTAGAATTTAGAAACTAGGCATCTCAATGTTTTGCCGGCAATCAACGGTGCCCCGGTGTTTGAAATTCATTCCCATTTCTTGCATGGGACCTAAGCATGCACCAAAGGACAGATATTTGATTTTTCAACCAATTTATATTCACTAGAGCATGTGCATGTAGTCCAAATTTGAATTATGCACATAAAATGCATTGAAAACTCAGTTAATGCATAAAAATGTCCAAACGAACACCGAAAAATCACAAAAATTCACATAACACTCATGTTGTTCTATGTTGACACGAGAAAAAAATTGAATGCAATAACAGGCAATGGATATCGTTTCGTCCACAAAGGTGGGACCTTCCCTACCGAAAACCATCATGATTGTTGTGAGAAGGTCCGGTTTTTAAGAAGCATATACCCAAACCTACCCCAGATGGGACAAAATTTGTACCACGGCATGTTCATGCCCCGTCATGATAGCATGCGAAGTTTCATGAATTTCAGACGAGTTTTTGATTTACTAGAATTTAAAAACCAGGCATGTCAATGTTTTGCCGGCAATCAACGGTGCCCCGGTGTTTGAAATTCATTCCCATATCTTGCATGGCACTTAAGCATGCACCCAAGGACACAGATTTGATTTTTCAACCAATTTATATGCACTGGAGCATGTGCATGTTGTTAAAATTTTAATTATGCACATAAAATGCATTGCAAACTTAGTTAATGCATAAAAATGTCCAAACGAACCCTGAAAAATCACAAAAATTCACACAACACTCCTGTTGTTCTATGTTGACACGAGGAAAAAATTGAAAGCAATAAGAGGCAATGGATATCATTTCGTCCACAAAGGTGGGACGTTCCCTACCGAAACCATCATGCTTGTTGGGAGAAGCTCCGGTTTGTAAGAAGCATATACCTAAACCTGCCCTTAATGGGACAAAATTTGTACCACGGCATGTTCATGCCGCTCCATGATAGCATGCCAAGTTTCATGAATTTCAGATGAGTTTTGGATTTACTAGAATTTAAAAACCAGGCATCTCAATGTTTTGCTGGCAATCAACGGTGCCCCGGCATTTGAAATTCATTACCATTTCTTGCATGCGACCTAAGCATGCACCAAAGGACACAGATTTGATTTTTCAACCAATTTATATCCACTGGAGCATGTGCATGTAGTTCAAATTTGAATTATGCACATAAAATGCATTGAAAACTCAGTTAATGCTTAAAAATGTCCAAACGAACCCCAAAAAATCACACAACACTCCTATTGTTCTATGTTGACACGAGAAACGAATTTGAAAGCAATAAGAGGCAATGGATATCGTTTCGTCCACAAAGGTGGGATGTTCCCTACCGAAAACCATCATGCTTGTTGTGAGAAGCTCCGGTTTGTGAGAAGTATATACCCAAACCTGCCCTAAATGGGACAAAATTTCTACCACGGCATGTTGATGCCGCTCCATAATAGCATGCCAAGTTTCATTAATTTCAGACGAATTTTGGATTTACTAGAATTTAGAAACTAGGCATCTCAATGTTTTGCCGGCAATCAACGGTGCCCCGGTGTTTCAAATTCATTCCCATTTCTTGCATGGGACCTAAGCATGCACCAAAGGACAGATATTTGTTTTTTCAACCAATTTATATGCACTAGAGCATGTGCATGTAGTTCAAATTTGAATTATGCACATAAAATGCATTGAAAACTGAGTTAATGCATAAAAATGTCCAAACGAACCCCGAGAAATTACAAAAATTCACATAACACTCATGTTGTTCTATGTTGACACGAGAAAAAAAATTGAATGCAATAAGAGGCAATGGATATCGTTTCGTCCACAAAGGTGGGACGTTCCCTACCGAAAACCATCATGCCTGTTGTGAGAAGCTCCAGTTTGTGAGAAGCATATACCCAAACCTGCCCCAAATGAGACAAAATTTGTACCACGACATGTTCATGCCGCTCCATGATAGCATGCTAAGTTTCATGAATTTCAGACGAGTTTTTGATTTACTAGAATTTAAAACCCATGCATCTCAATGTTTTGCCGGCAATCAACGGTGCCCCGGTGTTTGAAATTCATTCCCATTTCTTGCATGGGAACCAAGCATGCACCCAAGGACACAGATTTTATTTTTCAACCAATTTATATGCACTGGAGCATGTGCATGTAGTTCAAATTTGAATTATGCACATAAAATGCATTGCAAACTCAGTTAATGCATAAAAATGTCCAAACGAACCACGAAAAATCACAAAAATTCACACAACACTCCTGTTGTTCTATGTTGACACGAGCAAAATATTGAAAGCAATAAGTGGCAATGGATATCGTTTCGCCCACAAAGGTGGGACGTTCCCTACCGAAAACCATCATGCTTGTTGTGAGAAGCTCCGGTTTGTGAGAAGCATATACCCAAACCTGCTCCAAATGGGACAAAATTTGTACCACGGCATGTTGATGCCGCTCCATGATGGCATGGCAAGTTTCATGAATTTAAGACGAGTTTTGGATTTGCTAGAATTTAAAGACCAGGCATCTCAATGTTTTGCCGGCAATCACGGTGCCCCGGTGTTTGAAATTCATTCCCGTTTCTTGCATGGGATCTAAGAATGCACCCAAGGACACAGGTTTCATTTTTCAACCAACTTATATGCACTTGAGCATGTGCAAGTCGTTCAAATTTGAATTATGTACATAAATGCATTGAAAACTCACAAAAAATCATACAACCCTCTTGTTGTTCTATGTTGACACGAGAAAAAAATTGAAAGCAATAAGAGGCAATGGATGTCGTTTCGACCACAAAGGTGGGACGTTCCCTCCCGAAAACCATCATGCTTGTTGTGAGAAGATCCGGTTTGTGAGAAGTATATATCCAAACCTGCACCAAATGGGACAAAATTTGTACCACGGCATGTTCATGCCGCTCCATGATAGCATGCCAAGTTTCAAGAATTTCAGATGCGTTTTTGATTTACTAGAATTTAAAAACCAGGCATCTCAATGTTTTGCCGGCAATCAACGGTGCCCCGGTGTTTGAAATTCATTCCCATTTCTTGCATAGGACCTAAGCACGCACCCAAGGACACAGATTTGAGTTTTCAACCAATTTATATGCACTGAAGCATATGCATGTAGTTCAAATTTGAATTATGCACATAAAATGCATTGAAAAATTAGTTAATGCATAAAAATGTGCAAACGAACCCCGAAAAATAAAAAAATTCACACAACACTCCTGTTGTTCTATGTTGACACGAGAAACAAATTTGAAAGCAATAAGAGGCAATGGATATCGTTGCGTCCACAAAGGTGGGACGTTCCCTACCGAAAACCATCATGCTTGTTGTGAGAAGCTCCGGTTTGTGAGAAGCATATACCCAAACCTGCCCCAAATGGGACAAAATTTGTACCACGGCATGTTGATGCCGCTCCATGATAGCATGCCAAGTTTCATGAATTTCAAACGAGTTTTGGATTTACTAGAATTTAAAAACTAGGCATCTCAATGTTTTGGCGGCAATCAACGGTGCCCTGGTGTTTGAAATTCATTCCCATTTCTTGCATGGGACCTAAGCATGAACCAAAGGACACAAATTTGATTTTTCAACCAATTTATATGCACTGGAGCATGTGCATGTAGTACAAATTTGAAATATGCACATAAAATGCATTGAAAACTCAGTTAATGCATAAAAATGTCCAAACGAACCCCGAAAAATCACAAAAAATCACACAACACTCCTATTTTTCTATGTTGACACGAGAAACAAATTTGAAAGCAATAAGAGGCAATGGATATCGTTTCGTCCACAAAGGTGGCACGTTCCCTACCGAAAACCATCATGCTTGTTGTGAGAAGCTCCGGTTTGTGAGAAGTATATACCCAAACCAGCACCAAATGGGGCAAAATATGTACCACGGCATGTTGATGCTGCTCCATGATAGCATGCCAAGTTTCATGGATTTCAGATGAGTTTTGGATTTACTAGAATTTAAAAACCAGGCATCTCAATGTTTTGCCGGCAATCAACGGTACCCCGTTCTTTGAAATTCATTCCCATTTCTTGCATGGGACCTAAGCATGCACCAAAGGACACAGATTTGATTTTTTTCAACCAATTTATATGCACTGGAGCATGTGCATGTAGTTCAAATTTGAATTATGCACATAAAATGCATTGAAAACACAGTTAATGCATAAAAATGTCCAAACGAACCCCGAAAAATCACAAAAATTCACATAACACTCATGTTGTACTATGTTGACACGAGAAAAAAATGAAAGCAATAAGAGGCAATGGATATCGTTTCGTCCAAAAAGGTGGCACGTTCCCTACCGAAAACCATCATGCTTGTTGTGAGAACCTCCGGTTTGTGAGAAGCATGTACCCAAACCTGCCCCAAATGGGACAAAATTTGTACCACGACATGTTGATGCCGCTCCATGCTAGCATGCGAGGTTTTATGAATTTCACACGAGTTTTGGATTTACTAGAATTTAAAAACCAGGCATCTCAATGTTTTGCCTGTAATCAACGGTACCCCGGTGTTAGACATTCATTCCCATTTCTTGCATGGGACCTAAGCATGCACCAAAGGACACAGATTTGATTTTTCAACCAATTTATATGCACTGGAGCATGTGCATGTAGTTCAAATTTGAATTATGCACATAAAATGCATTGAAAACTCAGTTAATGCATAAAAATGTCCAAACGAACCCCGAAAAATCACAAAAATTCACATAACACTCATGTTGTTTTATGTTGACACGAGAAAAAAATTAAAGCAATAAGAGGCAATGGTTATCGTTTCGTCCACAAAGGTGGGACGTTCCCTACCGAAAACCATCATGCTTGTTATGAGAAGCTCCGGTTTGTGAGGAGCATATACCCAAACCTGCACCAAATGGGACAAAATTTGTACCACGGCATGTCGATGCCGCTCCATGATAGCATGCCAAGTTTCATGAATTTCAGATGAGTTTTGGATTTACTAGAATTTAAAAACCAGGCATCTCAATGTATTGCCGGCAATCAACGGTGCCCCGGTGTTTGAAATTCATTCCCATTTCTTGCATGGGACCTAAGCATGAACCAAAGGACACAGATTTGATTTTTCAACCAATTTATATGCACTGGACCATGTGCATGTAGTTCTAATTTGAATTATGCACATAAAATGCATTGAAAACTCAGTTAATGCTTCAAAATGTCCAAAATAACCCCGAAAAATCACAAAAAATCACACAACACTCCTATTGTTCTATGTTGACACATGAAACAAATTTGAAAGCAATAAGAGGCAATGGATATCGTTTCGTCCACAAAGGTGGCACGTTCCCTAACGAAAACCATCATGCTAGTTGTGAGAAGCTCCGGCTTGTGAGAAGTATATACCCAAAGCGGCCACAAATGGGACAAAATTTGTACCACGGCATGTTGGTGCCGCTCCATGATAGCATGCCAAGTTTCATGAATTTCAGACGAGTTTTGGATTTACTAGAATTTAAAAGCCAGGCATATCAATGTTTTGCCGGCAATCAATGGTACCCCGGTGTTTGAAATTCATTCTCATTTCTTGCATGGGACCTAAGCATGCACCAAAGGACACATATTTGATTTTTCAACCAATTTATATGCACTGGACCATGTGCATGTACCTCAAATTTGAATTATGCACATAAAATGCATTGAAAACTCAGTTAATGCATAAAAATGTCCAAACGAACCCCGAAAAATCACAAAAATTCACATAACACTCATGTTGTTCTATGTTGACACGAGAAAAAAGAATTAAAGCAATAAGAGGCAATGGATATCGTTTAGTCCACAAAGGTGGGACGTTCCCTACCGAAAACCATCATGCTTGATGTGAGAAGCTCCGGTTTGTGAAAAGCATATACCCAAACCTGCCCCAAATGGGACAAAATTTGTACCACGGCATGTTGATGCCGCTCCACGATAGTATACCAAGTTTCATGAATTTCAGACGAATTCTGGATTTACTAGAATTTAAAAACCAGGCATCTCAATGTTTTGCCGGCAATCAACGGTGCCCTGGTGTTTGAAATTCATTCCCATTTCTTGCATGGGACCTAAGCATGCACCCAAGGACACATATGTGATTTTTCAACCAATTTATATGCACTGGACCATGTGCATGTAGTTCTAATTTGAATTATGCACATAAATGCATTGAAAACTCAGTTAATGCATCAAAATGTCCAAATGAACCCCAAAAAATCACAAAAATTCACACAACACTCCTGTTGTTCTATGTTGACATGAGAAAAAAATTGAAAGCAAGAAGAGGCAATGGATATCGTTTCGTCCACAAAGGTGTGGCATTCCCTACCGAAAATCATCATGCTTGTTGTGAGAAGCTCCGGTTTGTGAGAAGCATATACCCAAACCTGCCCCAAATGGGACAAAATTTGTACCACGGCATGGTCATTCCGCTCCATGATAGCATGCCAAGTTTCATGAATTTCAGACGAGTTTTGGATGTACTAGAATTTAAAAACCAGGCATCTCAATGCTTTGTCAGCAATCAACGGTGCCCTGGTGTTTGAAATGCATTCCCATTTTTTGCATGGGACCTAAGCATGCACCAAAGGACACACATTTGATTTTCCAACCAATTTATATGCATTGGAGCATGTGCATATAGTTCAAATTTGAATTATGCAAATAAAATGCATTGAAAACTCAGTTAATGCATAAAAATGTCCAAACGAACCCCGAAAAATCACAAAAAATCACACAACACTCATGTTGTTTTATGTTGACACGAGGAAAAAATTAAAGCAATAAGAGGCAATGGTTATCGTTTCGTCCACAAAGGTGGGACGTTCCCTACCGAAAACCATCATGCTTGTTATGAGAAGCTCCGGTTTGTGAGAAGCATATACCCAAACCTGCCCCAAATGGGAAAAAATTTGTACCACGGCATGTCGATGTCGCTCCATGATAGCATGCCAAGTTTCATGAATTTCAGACGAGTTTTGGATTTAATAGAATTTAAAAACCAGGCATCTCAATGTATTGCAGGCAATCAACGGTGCCCCGGTGTTTGAAATTCATTCCCATTTCTTGCATGGGACCTAAGCATGAACCAAAGGACACAGATTTGATTTTTCAACCAATTTATGTGCACTGGACCATGTGCATGTAGTTCTAATTTGAATTATGCACATAAAATGCATTGAAAACTCAGTTAATGTTTAAAAATGTCCAAAATAACCCTGAGAAAGCACAAAAAATCACACAACACTCCTATTGTGCTATGTTGACATGTGAAACAAATTTGAAAGCAATAAGAGGCAATGGATATCGTTTCATCCACAAAGGTGGCACGTTCCCTACCGAAAACCATCATGCTTGTTTTGAGAAGCTCCGGCTTGTGAGAAGTATATACCCAAAGCTGCCCCAAATGGGACAAAATTTGTACCACGGCATGTTGGTGCCGCTCCAAGATAGCATGCCAAGTTTCATGAATTTCAGACGAGTTTTGGATTTACTAGAATTTAAAAGCCAGGCATCTCAATTTTTTCCCGGCAATCAACGGTACCCCGGTGTTTGAAATTCATTCCCATTTCTTGCATGGGACCTAAGCATGCACCAAAGGACACAGATTTGATTTTTCAACCAATTTATATGCACTGGAGCATGTGCATGTAGTTCAAATTTGAAATATGCACTTAAATGCATTGAAAGCTCAGTTAATGCATAAAAATGTCCAAACGAACCCCGAAAAATCACAAAAAATCACACAACACTCCTATTGTTCTATGTTGACACGAGAAACAAATTTGAAAGCAATAAGAGGCAATGGATATCGTTTCGTCCACAAAGGTGGCACGTTCCCTACCGAAAACCATCATGCTTGTTGTGAGAAGCTCCGGTTTGTGAAAAGTATATACCCAAACCAGCACCAAATGGGGCAAAATTTGTACCACGGCATGTTGATGCCGCTCCATGATAGCATGCCAAGTTTCATGAATTTCAGATGAGTTTTGGATTTACTAGAATTTAAAAACCAGGCATGTCAATGTTTTGCCGGCAATCAACGGTACCCCGGTGTTTGAAATTCATTCGCATTTCTTGCATGGGACCTAAGCATGCACCAAAGGACACAGATTTGATTTTTTCAACCAATTTATATGCACTGGAGCATGTGCATGTAGTTCAAATTTGAATTATGCACATAAAATGCATTAAAAACTCAGTTAATGCTTAAAATTGTCCAAACGAACCCCGAAAAATCACAAAAAATCACACAACACTCCTATTGTTCTATGTTGACACGAGAAACAAATTTGAAAGCAATAAGAGGCAATGGATATCGTTTCGTCCACAAAGGTGGCACGTTCCCTACCGAAAACCATGATGCTTGTTGTGAGAAGCTCCAGTTTGTGTGAAGTATATACCCAAACCTGCCCCAAATGGGGCAAAATTTGTACCACGGCATGTTGATGCCGCTCCATGATAGCATGCCAAGTTTCATGAATTTCAGACGAGTTTTGGATTTACTAGAATTTAAAAACCAGGCATCTCAATGTTTTGCCGGCAATCAACGGTACCCCGGTGTTTGAAATTCATTCCCATTTCTTGCATGGGACCTAAGCATGCACCAAAGGACACAGATTTGATTTTTCAACCAATTTATATGCACTAGAGCTTGTGCATTAGTTCAATTTGAATTATGCACCTAAAATGTATTGAAAACACAGTTAATGCATTAAAATGTCCAAACGAACCCCGAAAAAGCACAAAAATTCACATAACACTCATGTTGTACTATGTTGACACGAGAAAAAAAAATGAAAGCAATAAGAGGCAATGGATATTGTTTCGTCCACAAAGGTGGGACGTTCCCTACCGAAAACCATCATGCTTGTTGTGAGAACCTCCGGTTTGTGAGAAGCATGTACCCAAACCTACCCCAAACGGGACAAAATTTGTACCACGACATGTTGATGCCGCTCCATGATAGCATGCCAGGTTTTATGAATTTCAGATGAGTTTTGGATTTACTAGAATTTAAAAACCAGGCATCTCAATGTTTTGCCGGCAATCAACAGTGCCCCGGTGTTTGAAATTCATTCCCATTTCTTGCATGGGACCTAAGCATGAACCAAAGGACACAGATTTGATTTTTCAACCAATTTTTGTGCACTGGACCATGTGCATGTAGTTCTAATTTGAATTATGCACATAAAATGCATTGAAAACTCAGTTAATGCTTAAAAATGTCCAAAATAATCCTGAGAAATCACAAAAAATCACACAACACTCCTATTGTTCTATGTTGACATGTGAAACAAATTTGAAAGCAATAAGAGGCAATGGATATCGTTTCGTCCACAAAGGTGGCACGTGCCCTACCGAAAACCATCATGCTTGTTGTGAGAAGCTCCGGCTTGTGAGAAGTATATACCCAAAGCTGCCCCAAATGGGACAAAATTTGTACCACGGCATGTTGGTGCCGCTCCATGATAGCATGCCAAGTTTCATGAATTTCAGACGAGTTTTCGATTTACTAGAATTTAAAAGCCAGGCATCTCAATTTTTTGCCGACAATCAACGGTACCCCGGTGTTTGAAATTCATTCCCATTTCTTGCATGGGACCTAAGCATGCACCAAAGGACACAGATTTGATTTTTCAACCAATTTATGTGCACTAGAGCTTGTGCATTAGTTCAAATTTGAATTATGCACATAAAATGTATTGAAAACACAGTTAATGCATTAAAATGTCCAAACGAACACCGAAAAATCACAAAAATTCACATAACACTCATGTTGTACTATGTTGACACGAGAAAAAAAATGAAAGCAATAAGAGGCAATGGATATTGTTTCGTCCACAAAGGTGGGACGTTCCCTACCGAAAACCATCATGCTTGTTGTGAGAACCTCCGGTTTGTGAGAAGCATGTACCCAAACCTACCCCAAATGGGACAAAATTTGTACCACAACATGTTGATGCCGCTCCATGATAGCATGCCAGGTTTTATGAATTTCAGATGAGTTTTGGATTTACTAGAATTTAAAAACCAGGCATCTCAATGTTTTGCCGGCAATCAACAGTGCCCCGGTGTTTGAAATTCATTCCCATTTCTTGCATGGGACCTAAGCATGAACCAAAGGACACAGATTTGATTTTTCAACCAATTTATATGCACTGGAGCATGTGCATGTAGTTCAAATTTGAAATATGCACATAAAATGCATTGAAAACTCAGTTAATGCATAAAAATGTCCAAACGAACCCCGAAAAATCACCAAAAATCACACAACACTCCTATTGTTCTATGTTGACACGAGAAACAAATTTGAAAGCAATAAGAAGCAATGGATATCGTTTCGTCCACAAAGGTGGCACGTTCCCTACCGAAAACCATCATGCTTGTTGTGAGAAGCTCCGGTTTGTGAGAAGTATATACCCAAACCAGCACCAAATGGGGCAAAATTTGTACCACGGCATGTTGATGCCGCTCCATGATAGCATGCCAAGTTTCATGAATTTCAGATGAGTTTTGGATTTACTATAATTTAAAAACCAGGCATCTCAATGTTTTGTCGGCAATCAACGGTGCCCCGGTGTTTGAAATTCATTCCCATTTTTTGCATGGGACCTAAGCATGCACCAAAGGACACAGATTTGATTTTCCAACCAATTTATGTGCATTGGAGCATGTGCATGTAGTTCAAATTTGAATTATGCACATAAAATGCATGGAAAACTCAGTTAATGCATAAAAATGTCCAAACGAACCCCGAAAAATCACAAAAAATCACACAACATTCATGTTGTTTTATGTTTACACGAGAAATAAGTTAAAGCAATAAGAGGCAATGGTTATCGTTTCGTCCACAAAGGTGGGACGTTCCCTACCGAAAACCATCATGCTTGTTATGAGAAGCTCCGGTTTGTGAGAAGCATATACCCGAACCTGCCCCAAATGGGACAAAATTTGTACCACGGCATGTCGATGCCGCTCCATGATAGCATGCCAAGTTTCATGAATTTCAGACGAGTTTTGGATTTACTAGAATTTAATAACCAAGCATCTCAATGTATTGCCGGCAATCAACGGTGCCCCGGTGTTTGAAATTCATTCCCATTTCTTGCATGGGACCTAAGCATGAACCAAAGGACACATATTTGATTTTTCAACCAATTTATATGCACTGGACCATGTGCATGTAGTTCTAATTTGAATTATGCACATAAAATGCATTGAAAACTCAGTTAATGCTTCAAATGTCCAAAATAACCCTAAAAAATCACGAAAAATCACACAACACTCCTATTGTTCTATGTTGCCACGTGAAACAAATTTGTAAGCAATAAGAGGCAATGGATATCGTTTCGTCCACAAAGGTGGGACGTTCCCTACCGAAAACCATCATGCTTGTTGTGAGAAGCTCCGGTTTTTGAGAAGCATATACCCAAACCTGCCCCAAATGGGACAAAATTTGTACCACGACATGTTGATGCCGCTCCATGATAGCATGCCAAGTTTGATGAATTTCAGACGAGTTTTGGATTTACTAGAATTTAGAAACGACGCATCTCAATGTTTTGCCGGCAATCAACGGTGCCCTGGTGTTTGAAATTCATTCCCATTTCTTTCATGGGACCTAAGCATGCACCAAATAACACAGATTTGATTTTCCAGCCAATTTATATGCATTGGAGCATGTGCATGTAGTTCAAATTTGAATTATGCACATAAAATGCATTGAAAACTCAGTTAATGCATAAAAATGTCGAAACGAACCCCGAAAAATCACAAAAAATCACACAACACTCCTATTGTCCTATGTTGACACGAGAAACAAATTTGAAAGCAATTAGAGGCAATGGATATCATTTCGTCCACAAAGGTGGAACGTTCCCTACCTAAAACCATCATGCTTGTTGTGAGAAGCCCCAGTTTGTGAGAAGCATATACCCAAACCTGCCCCAAATGGGACAAAATTTGTACCACGGCATGTTGATGGCGCTCCATGATAGCATGCCAAGTTTCATGAATTTCAGACGAGTTTTGGATTTACTAGAATTTAAAAACCAGGCTTCTCAATGTTTTGCCGGCAATCAACGGTGCCCCGGTGTTTGAAATTCATTCCCATTTCTTGCATGGAACCTAAGCATGCACCCAAGGACACATATTTGATTTTTCAACCAACTTATATGCACTGGAGCATGTGCAAGTAGTTCAAATTTGAATTATGCACATAAAATGCATTGAAAACTCAGTTAATGCATAAAAATGTCCCAACGAACCTCGAAAAATCAGAAAAAATCACACAACACTGTTGTTGTTCTATGTTGACACGAGAAAAAAATTTGAAAGCAATAAGAGGCAATGGATATCGTTTCTTCCACAAAGGTGGGACGTTCCCTTCCGAAAACAATCATGCTTGTTGTGAGAAGCTCCGGTTTGTGAGAAGCATATACCCAAACCTGGCCCAAATGTGACAAAATTTGTAGCACGGCATGTTGATGCCGCTCCGTGATAGCATGCCAAGTTTCATGAATTTCAGACGAGTTTTGGATTTACTAGAATTTAGAAACCAGGCATCTCAATGTTTTGTCGGCAATCAATGGTGCCCTGGTGTTTGAAATTCTTTCCCATTTCTTTCATGGGACCTAAGCATGCACGAAAGGACACATATTTTATTTTTCAACCAATTTATATGCACTGGAACATGTGCATGTAGTTCAAATTTGAATTATGCACATAAAAATGCATTGAAAACTCAGTTAATGCATAAAAATGTCCAAATGAACCATGAAAAATCACAAAAAATCACACAACACTCCTGTTGTTCTATGTTCACACGCGGAACAAATTTGAAAACAATAAGAAGCAATGGATATCATTTCGTCCACAGAGGTGGGACGTTCCCTACGAAAAACCATCATGCTTGTTGTGAGAAACTCCGGTTTGTGAGAAGTATATACCCAAACATGCCCCAAATGGGACAAAGTTTGTACCACGGCATGTTGATGCCGCTCCATGATAGCATGCCAAGTTTCATGAATTTCAGACGAGTTTTGGACTTACTAGAATATAAAAACCAGGGATCTTAATGTTTTTCCGGCAATCAACGGTGCCCCGGTGTTTGAAATTCATTCCCATTTTTTGCATGAGACCTAAGCATGCACGAAAGGACACAGATTTGATTTTTCAACCAATTTATATGCATTGGAGCATGTGCGTGTAGTTCAAATTTGAATTATGCACATAAAATGCATTTAAAACTCAGTTAGTGCATAAAAATGTCCAAACGAACCCCGAAAAATCACAAAAGATCACACAACATTCCTATTGTTCTATGTTGACACGAGAAACAAATTTGAAAGCAATAAGAGGCAATGGATATCGTTTCTTCCACAAAGGTGGGACGTTCCCTACCGAAAATCATCATGCTTGTTGTAAGAAGCTCCGGTTTGTGAGAAGTATATACCCAAACCTGCCCAAATGGGACAAAACATGTACCACGGCATGTTGATGCCGCTCCTTGATAGCATGCCAAGTTTCATGAATTTCAGACGAGTTTTGGATTTACTAGAATTTAGAAACCAGGCATCTCAATGTTTTGCCGGCAATCAACGGTGCCCTGGTGTTTGAAAATCATTCCCATTTCTTTCATGGGACCTAAGAATGCACCAAAGGACACATAATTGACTTTTCAACCAATTTATATGCACTGGAACATGTGCATGTATTTTCAAATTTGAATTATGCACATAAAATGCATTGATAACTCAGTTAATGCATAAAGGTGGGACGTTCACAAAGGTGGGACGTTCCCTACCGAAAACCATCATGCTTGTTGTGAGAAGCTCCGGTTTGTGCGAAGCATATACCCAAACCTGCCCCAAATGTGACAAAATTTGTACCACGACATGTTCATGCCGCTCCATGATAGGATGCCAAGTTTCATGAATTTCAGACGAGTTGTTGATTTACTTGAATTTAAAAACCAGGCATCTCAATGTTTAGCCGGCAATGAACGGTGCCCCGGTGTTTGAAATTCATTCCCATTTCTTGCATGGGACCTAAGCATGCACCCAAGGACATAGATGTGATTTTTCAGCCAATTTATATGCACTGGAGCATGTGCATGTAGTTCAAATTTGAATTATGCACATAAAATGCATTGAAAACTCAGTTAATGCATAAAATTTCCAAACGAACCCCGAAAAATCAAAAAAAATCACACAACACTCCTGTTGTGCTATGTTGACACGAGAAACAAATTTGAATGCAATAAGAGGCAATGGATATCGTTTCGTCCACAAAGGTGGGACGTTCCCTACAGAAAACAATAATGCTTGTTGTGAGAAGCCCCGGTTTGTGAGAAGCATATACCCAAACCTGCCCCAAATGGGACAAAATTTGTACCACGGCATGTTCATGTCGCTCCATGATAGCATGCCAAGTTCAATGAATTTCAGACGAGTTTTGGATTTACTAGAATTTAAAAACCAGGCTTCTCAATGTTTTGTCGGCAATCAACGGTGCCTCGGTGTTTGAAATTCATTCCCATTTCTTGCATGGGACCTAAGCATGAACCCAAGGACGCAGATTTGATTTTTCACCCAACTTATATGCACTCGAGCATGTGCAGGTAGTTCAAATTTGAATTATGCACATAAAATGCATTGAAAATTCAGTTAATGCATAAAAATGTCCAAACGAACCTCGATAAATTAGAAAAAATCACACAACACTCTTTTTGTTCTATGTTGACACGAGAAAAAAATTTGAAAGCAATAAGAGGCAATGGATATCGTTTCAACCACAATGGTGGGACGTTCCCTACCGAAAACAATCATGCTTGTTGTGAGAAGCTCCGGTTTGTGAGAAGGATATACCCAAACCTGCCCCAAATGGGACAAAATTTGTACCACGGCATGGTCATGCTGCTCCATTATAGCATGCCAAGTTATATTAATTTCAGATGAGTTTTTGATTTACTAGAATTTAAAAACCAGGCATCTCATTGTTTTGCCGGCAATCAACGGTGCCCCGGTGTTTGAAATTCATTCCCATTTCTTGCATGGAACCTAAGCATGCACCCAAGGACACAGATTTGATTTTTCAACCAACTTATATGCACTGGAGCATGTGCAAGTAGTTCAAATTTGAATTATGCACATAAAATGCATTGAAAACTCAGTTAATGCATAAAAATGTCCCAACGAACCTCGAAAAAACAGAAAAAATCACACAACACTCTTGTTGTTCTATGTTGACACGAGAAAAAAGATTGAAAGCAATAAGAGGCAATGGATATCGTTTCTTCCACAAAGGTGGGACGTTCCCTACCGAAAACAATCATGCTTGTTGTGAGAAGGTCCGGTTTGTGAGAAGCATATACCCAAACCTGGCCCAAATGGGACAAAATTTGTACCACGACATGTTGATGCCGTTCCATGATAGCATGCCAAGTTTCATGAATTTCAGACGAGTTTTGGATTTATTAGAATTTAAAAACATGGCATCTCAATGTTTTGCCGGTAATCAACGGTGCCCCGGTGTTTGAAATTCATTCCCATTTCTTGCATGGGACCTAAGCATGAACCAAAGGACACAGATTTGATTTTTCAACCAATTTATATGCACTGGAGCATGTGCATGTAGTTCAAATTTGAATTACGCACATAAAATGCATTGAAAACTCAGTTAATGCATAAAAATGTCCAAACGAACCCCAAAAATCACAAAAAATCACACAACACTCCTCTTGTTCTATGTTGACATGAGAAACAAATTTGAATGCAATAAGAGGTAATGGATATCGTTTCGTCCACAAAGGTGGGACGTTCCCTACCGAAAACCATCATGCTTGTTGTGAGAAGCCCCGGTTTGTGAGAAGCATATACCCAAACCTGCCCCAAATGGGACAAAATTTGTACCACGGCATGTTGATGTCGCTCCATGATAGCATGCAAAGTTTCATGAATTTCAGACGAGTTTTGGATTTACTAGAACTTAAAAACCAGGCTTCTCAATGTTTTGCCGGCAATCAATGGTGCCCCGGTGTTTGAAATTCATTCCCATTTCTTGCATGGGACCTAAGCATGCACCCAAGGACAAAGATTTGATTTTTCAACCAACTTATATGCACTGGAGCATGTGCAAGTAGTTCAAATTGGAATTATGCACATAAAATGCATTGAAAACTCAGTTAATGCATAAAAATGTCCAAACGAACCCCGAAAAATCACAAAATTCACATAACACTCATGTTGTTCTATGTTGACACGAGAAAAAAAATTGAAAGCAATAAGAGACAATGGATATCGTTTCGTCCACAAAGGTGGGACGTTCCCTACCGAAAACCATCATGCTTGTTGTGAGAAGCTCCGGTTTGTGAGAAGCATATACCCAAACCTGCCCCAAATGGGACAAAATTTGTACCACGACATGTTGATGCCGTTCCATGATAGCATGCCAAGTTTCATGAATTTCAGACGAGTTTTGGATTTACTAGAATTTAAAAACATGGCATCTCAATGTTTTGGCGGTAATCAACGGTGCCCCAGTGTTTGAAATTCATTCCCATTTCTTGCATGGGACCTAAGCATGAACCAAAGGACACCGATTTGATTTTTCAACCAATTTATATGCACTGGAGCATGTGCATGTAGTTCAAATTTGAATTATGCACATCAAATGCATTGAAAACTCAGTTAGTGCATAAAAATGTCCAAACGAACCCCGAAAAATCACAAAAATTCACATAACAGTCAGGTTGTTCTATGTTGACACGAGAAACAAATTTGAAAGCAATAAGAGGCAATGGATAACGTTTCGTCCACAAAGGTGGGATGTTCCCTACCGAAAACCATCATGCTTGTTGTGAGAAGCTCCGGTTTGTGAGAAGTATATACCCAAACCTGCCCCAAATGGGACAAATTTTTTACCATGGCATGTTGATGCCACTCCATGATAGCACGCCAAGTTTCATGAATTTCAGACGAGTTTTGGATTACTAGAATTTAAAAACCAGGCATCTCAATGTTTTGTCGGCAATCAACGGTGCCCCGGTGTTTGAAATTCATTCCCATTTCTTGCATGGGACCTAAGCCTGAACCAAAGGACACAGATTTGATTTTTCAACCAATTTATATGCACTGGAGCATGTGCATGTAGTTCAAATTTGAATTATGCACATAAAATGCATTGCAAACTCAGTTAATGCATAAAAATGTCCAAACGAACCCCGAAAAATCACAAAAAATCACACAACACTCCTCTTGTTCTATGTTGATACGAGAAACAAATTTGAATGCAATAAGAGGCAATGGATATAGTTTTGTCGACAAAGGTGGGACGTTCCCTACCGAAAACCATCATGCTTTTTGTGAGAAGCCCCGGTTTGTGAGAAGCATATACCCAAACCTGTCCCAAATGGGAGAAAATTTGTACCACGGCATGGTGATGTCGCTCCATGACAGCATGCCAAGTTTGATGAATTTCAGACGAGTTTTGGATTTACTAGAACTTAAAAACCAGGCTTCTCAATGTTTTGCCGGCAATCAACGGTGCCCCGGTGTTTGAAATTCATTCCCATTTCTTGCATGGGACCTAAGCACGCACCCATGGACACAGATTTGATTTTTTTCAACCAACTTATATGCACTGGAGCATGTGCAAGTAGTTCAAATTTGAATTATGCAGATAAAATGCATTGAAAACTCAGTTAATGCATAAAAATGTCCAAACGAACCTGGAAAAATTAGAAAAAATCACACAACACTCTTGTTGTTGTATGTTGACACGAGAAAAAAATTTGAAAGCAATAAGAGGCAATGGATATCATTTCAACCACAATGGTGGGACGTTCCCTACCGAAAACAATCATGCTTGTTGTGGGAAGCTCCGGTTTGTGAGAAGCATATACCCAAACCTGCCCCAAATGGGACAAAATTTGTACCACGGCATGTTCATGCTGCTCCATTATAGCAGGCCAAGTTTCATTAATTTCAGACGAGTTTTTGATTTACTAGAATTTAAAAACCAGGCATCTCATTGTTTTGCCGGCAATCAACGGTGCCCCGGTGTTTGAAATTCATTCCCATTTCTTTCATGGGACCTAAGCATGCACCCAAGGACACAGATTGAAGTTTTCAGCCAATTTACATGCAATGGAGCATGTGCATGTAGTTCAAATTTGAATTATGCACATAAAATGCATTGAAAACTCAGTTAATGCATAAAAATGTCCAAACGAAACCCGAAAAATCCAAAAAAATTCACACAACACTCATGTTGTTCTATGTTGACACGAGAAACAAATTTGAAAGCAATAAGAGGCAATGGATAACGTTTCGTCCACAAAGGTGGGACGTTCCGTATCGAAAACCATCATGCTTGTTGTGAGAAGCTCCGGTTTGTGAGAAGCATATACCCAAACCTGCCCCAAATGGGACAAAATTTGTACCACGACATGTTGACGCCGGTCCATATAGCAGGCCAAGTTTCATGAATTTCAGACAAGTTTTGGATTTACTAGAATTTAAAAACATGGCATCTCAATGTTTTGCCGGCAATCAACGGTGCCCCGGTGTTTGAAATTCATTCCCATATCTTGCATGGGACCTAAGCATGAACCAAAGGACACATATTTGATTTTTCAACCAATTTATATGCACTGGAGCATGTGCATGTAGTTCAAATTTGAATTATGCACATAAAATGCATTGAAAACTCAGTTAATGCATAAAAATGTCCAAAGGAACCCCAAAAAATCACAAAAAATCACACAACACTCCTGTTGTTCTATGTTGACACGAGAAACAAATTTGAATGCAATAAGAGGCAATGGATATCGTTTCGTCCACAAAGGTGGGACGTTCCCTACCGAAAACCAACATGCTTGTTGTGAGAAGCCCCGGTTTGTGAGAAGCATATACCCAATCCTGCCCCAAATGGGACAAAATTTGTACCACGGCATGTTGATGTCGCTCCATGATAGCATGCCAAGTTTCATGAATTTCAGACGAGTTTTGGATTTACTAGAACTTAAAAACCAGGCTTCTCAATGTTTTGCCGGCAATCAATGGTGCCCCGGTGTTTGAAATTCATTCCCATTTCTTGCATGGGACCTAAGCATGAACCAAAGGACACATATTTGATTTTTCAACCAATTTATATGCACTGGAGCATGTGCATGTAGTTCAAATTTGAATTATGCACATAAAATGCATTGAAAACTCAGTTAATGCATAAAAATGTCGAAACGAACCCCGAAAAATCACAAAAAATCACACAACACTCCTGTTGTTCTATGTTGACACGAGAAACAAATTTGAATGCAATAAGAGGCAATGGATATCGTTTCGTCCACAAACGTGGGACGTTCCCTACCGAAAACCATCATGCTTGTTGTGAGAAGCCCCGGTTTGTGAGAAGCATATACCCAATCCTGCCCCAAATGGGACAAAATTTGTACCACGGCATGTTGATGTCGCTCCATGATAGCATGCCAAGTTTCATGAATTTCAGACGAGTTTTGGATTTACTAGAACTTAAAAACCAGGCTTCTCAATGTTTTGCCGGCAATCAATGGTGCCCCGGTGTTTGGAATTCATTCCCATTTCTTGCATGGGTCCTAAGCATGCACCCAAGGACACAGATTTGATTTTTCAACCAACTTATATGCACTGGAGCATGTGCAAGTAGTTCAAATTTGGATTATGCACATAAAATGCATTGAAAACTCAGTTAATGCATAAAAATGTCCCAACGAACCTCGAAAAATCAGAAAAAATCACACAACACTCTTGTTGTTCTATGTTGACATGAGAAAAAAAATTGAAAGCAATAAGAAGCAATGGATATCGTTTCAACCACAATGGTGGGACGTTCCCTACCGAAAACAATCATGCTTGCTGTGAGAAGCTCCGGTTTGTGAGAAGCATATACCCAAACCTGCCCCAAATGGGACAAAATTTGTACCACGGCATGTTCATGCTGCTCCATTATAGCATGCCAAGTTTCATTAATTTCAGACGAGTTTTTGATTTACTAGAATTTAAAAACCAGGCATCTCATTGTTTTGCCGGCAATCAACGGTGCCCCGGTGTTTGAAATTCATTCCCATTTCTTTCATGGGACCTAAGCATGCACCCAAGGACACAGATTTAAGTTTTCAGCCAATTTATATGCACTGGAGCATGTGCATGTAGTTCAAATTTGAATTATGCACACAAAATGCATTGAAAACTCAGTTAATGCATAAAAATGTCCAAACGAACCCCGAAAAATCAAAAAAATTCACATAACACTCATGTTGTTCTATGTTGACACGAGAAAAAAAATTGAAAGCAATAAGAGACAATGGATATCGTTTCGTCCACAAAGGTGGGACGTTCCCTACCGAAAACCATCATGCTTGTTGTGAGAAGCTCCGGTTTGTGAGAAGCATATACTCAAACCTGCACCAAATGGGACAAAATTTGTACCACGACATGTTGATGCCGTTCCATGATAGCATGCCAAGTTTCATGAATTTCAGACGAGTTTTGGATTTTGTGACGCCCCCAATTTGACCGTACACTAATCATGCACGCAAATGTGTACGATCACGATCAGGGACTCACGGGAAGATATCACAACACAACTCTACAACATAAATAAGTCATACAAGCATCATCATACAAGCCAGGGGCCTCGAGGGCTCGAAAACAAGTGCTCGATCACAGACGAGTCAGCGGAAGCAACAATATCTGAGTACAGACATAAGTTAAACAAGTTTTTCCTTAAGAAGGCTAGCACAAAAGTAGCAACGATCGAAGAGGCAAGGCCTCCTGCCTGGGACCTCCTAACTACTCCTGGTCGTCGTCAGCGGCCTGCACGTAGTAGTAGGCACCTCCAGTGCCGTGGGAGTCGTCGTCGACGGTGGCGTCTGGCTCCTGGACTCCAACATCTGGTTGCGACAACCAGATAGAAAGGAAAGGGGGAAAAAGAGGGAGAGAAGCAACCGTGAGTACTCATCCAAAGTACTCGCAAGCAAGGAGCTACACTACATATGCATGGGTATATGTGTAAAGGGGCATATCAGTGGACTGAACTGCAGAATGCCAGAATTAAAAGGGGGATAGCTAGTCCTGTCGAAGACTACGCTTCTGGTCATCTCCATCTTGCAGCATATAGAAGAGAATAGAGTGAAGTCCTCCAAGTAGCATCGCATAGCATAATCCTACCCGGCAATCCCCTCCTCGTCGCCCTATTAGAGAGCGATCACCGGGTTGTATCTAGCACTTGGAAGGGTGTATTTTATTCAGTATCCAGTTCTAGTTGTCATAAGCTCAAGGTACAACTCCGGGTCGTCCTTTTTCCGAGGGACACGGCTATTCGAATAGATAAACTTCCCTGCAGGGGTGCACCACATAACCCAACACGCTCGATCCCAATTGGCCGGACACACTTTTCTGGATCATGGCCGGCCTCGTAAGATCAACGCGTCGCAGCCCCACCTAAGCACAACAGAGCGGTCAGCACGCCGGTCTAATCCTAAGCGCGCAGGGGTCTGGGCCCATCGCCCTATGCACACCTGCACGTTGCGAACGCGGCCGCGAGCAGACCTAGCAACCCACACGATCACGGCGGTTACGTCAAAGCGGTCCAACACGGCGCGCGCCACTCAGTCGCTGATGTCACGAAGGCTTCGGCTGATACCACGACGCCGGGATACCCATAACTACTCCCGCGTAGATGGCTAGTGCGTATAGACCAAATGGCCAGACTCAGATCAAATACCAAGATCTCGTTAAGCGTGTTAAGTATTCGCGAATGCCGACTAGGGCCAGGCCCACCTCTTACCTAGGCGGTCTCAACCTGCCCTGTCGCTCCGCCACAAAGATCCACTTGCGGGTACTCCTACGAGCCGACCCGACTTTAGTCATCTCAGGTGTCATGTATATAATATATAAGTATATGCCCGTGTCCACCGCCCAGGTGATCACGGCCTGATAGTATAGCACAGCAGACGGACAAGAATGTAGGGCCACTGATGGAAAACTAGCATCCTATACTAAGCAGTAGGGTAGCAGGTAAGGGAAACAACTGTAGCAACAATGACAGGCTATGCAACAGAATAGGATTAACCGAAAGCAGTAACATGCTACACTACTCTAATGCACGCAGTATAGAGGAGAGTAGGCAATATCTGGTGATCAAGGGGGGGGGCTTGCCTGGTTGCTCTGGCAAGTAGGAGGGGTCGTCGACTCCGTAGTCGAACTGGGCAGCAGCAGTGTCGGTCTCGTAGTCTACCGGAGAGAAGAGGGGGAAGAAACAGTAAATACAATGCAAACACAAGCATGACGATGCGTGACATGACAGTGAGCGGTGCTAGGGGTGTCCTAACGCGACAGTAGGTGGTACCGGTGAAGGGGGGGAACATCCGGGAAAGTATTCCCGATGTTTTGCGTTTTGGGACAGAAGGACCGGAGGGGGAAAGTTGCGAGTTTGATAGGTTAGGGAGGTGTGGTGGACGCACGGACTGCGTATCCGGATTCGTCTCGTCGTTCTGAGCAACTTTCATATAGAAAACATTTTCATTCGAGTTACGGTTTAAAAGATATGAATTTTCAAAGTTTATTTGAATTTCTGGAATTATTTAATTAACAGAAAAAGGGATATGACGTCAGCATGACGTATGAGTGACGTCAGCGGTCAACAGTCCGGGTTGACTGGTCAAACTGACAAGGGGGACCCACCTGTCATAGACAGTGGGTTAACAGAGGATTAAACTAATTAGTTTTTAGTTAATTAACTACTGGGCCCACCTGTCAGTGAGAGATTAATTAAACTAATTATTTTTATTTATAAAACATTTTCCTTTTTTAATTTTTGCGGCGGGGCCCGCATGTCAGTGACTGGGCCTGCCCAGTCAGCAGTTGACTGGGTCAACCCAGTCAACTGGGGCCCGTGGGGGCCACTGGCGGTGAGCCAGGGGGGCCCGGCCGGCCACGTCGGCAGGGCACCGGAGAGGGGCTCCGGCGAGCTCCAACGCGGCGGCGATGCGCGGGTGTGCTTCGGGTTTCGCCCACAGTGGGTTTGCGGGGGCGGGGCTTGGCGCGTTCGACGCGGCTCGACGTCGCGCGTCCAACGGCGGTGGTCGGAGGGGCTGGAACGGCCGGAGACAAGCGCTATGAACTCGCCGGCGGCGAGGTGCTACGGGTGCCCGACGGAAGCTACGCTAGAGCGCGCGAACGGCCGAACTAACTACCTAGGCGGGTGCGGCTCGGTGCGGTCGGGCTAGCGGGCCAACGCCCGTGACCATTTGGTCACCGGAGACACGCCGGCGGCGAGCTCCGCGGCGTGGCGTTCGGGCGCGCGCGGGGAAGCAGCTACGGAGCGCGAGCGAGCTAACGGAGAGGGGGAGGAGGTAGAGGAGCTCACCGCGCGGCGCAAGAAAGGCCCGTGGGTGGCTTAGTAGCAGCAGGTCGTCGCCGGGGAAGAAGGGGGTCGCCGGCGTCCGAAGATGAAGGCGAGCTCGGAGAGGTCGTTGTAGTGGCTCCGACCTTCGATGGAGAGGCGGAGGGGGTGTAGTCGAGGGCGGCGACGTCGTACGACACGGCGAGGTGGCGAGTGGGGCACGGTGGCCGCGTGAACGACGGGAACGGCGGCGAGCGCGTCGGGCGTGGGGTAGAGGAGAGCGTTGCGGATCCGGGGGAGGGAAGAGGGAGGCGCGGGGGCCGAGAGGGAGAGCGGGGTGAGTGGGAGGGAGGCCCGAGGAGGCGGGGGAGCTGGCGACCTTATCCCCTCCGACGTCGGTGCCAGCGAGGGGGTCGGGCGGCAGCGCGCCCCTGTTCCGACCCGGTCGGGGGAACAGGGAAGGGGCGAGGGAGGAGGTGGGCTGGGCCGGGGGCGCGGCTGCGGCCCAGTTTGGGCCGGGGGGGCAGTGGGGGGGGAAGCGGGCCTTTTTCCCTTTTTTTTCTTTTTCTCTGCCTGGGTTCTGTTTTCTCTTTATTTGCTTATTCCCTTTTCTGTTTTATTTCATTTAAAAGTATTTAGACATTTTATAAAAATGTGTTTTCTCCACCATAATTACCAGTGTATTATTTAGCACCCACTGAACATTTTTGTTTGAATTTTTGAAAACTTTTATTTTTCACTTTAATTATATTTGAAGTTTGAGCTAGGAGTTTGAAAGGAAGGTGATTCAAATGTGATCAAGCCCTGTTTAGCAACATGATTAGCTTAATCACAGGGGGTTACTGTAGCATGATTCTCAGGGTGTTACAGATTTACTAGAATTTAAAAACATGGCATCTCAATGTTTTGCCGGCAATCAACGGTGCCCTGGTATTTGAAATTCATTCCCATTTCTTGCATGGGACCTAAGCATGAACCAAAGGACACAGATTTGATTTTTCAACCAATTTATATGCACTCGAGCATGTGCATGTAGTTCAAATTTGAATTATGCACATAAAATGCATTGAAAACTCTGTTAATGCATAAAAATGTCCAAACGAACCCCGAAAAATCACAAAAAATCACACAACACTCCTGTTGTTCTATGTTGACACGAGAAACAAATTTGAATGCAATAAGAGGCAATGGATATCGTTTCGTCCACAAAGGTGGGACCTTCCCTACCGAAAACCATCATGCTTGTTGTGAGAAGCCCCGGTTTGTGAGAAGCATATACCCAAACCTGTCCCAAATGGGACAAAATTTGTACCACGGCATGTTGATGTCGCTCCATGATAGCATGCCAAGTTTGATGAATTTCAGACGAGTTTTGGATTTACTAGAACTTAAAAACCAGGCTTCTCAATGTTTTGCCGGCAATCAACGGTGCCCCGGTGTTTGAAATTCATTCCCATTTCTTGCATGGGACCTAAGCATGCACCCAACAACACAGATTTGATTTTTTCAACCAACTTATATGCACTGGAGCATGTTCAAGTAGTTCAAATTTGAATTATGCACATAAAATGCATTGAAAACTCAGTTAATGCATAAAAATGTCCAAACGAACCCCGAAAAATCACAAAAAATCACACAACACTCCTATTGTTCTATGTTAACACGAGAAACAAATTTGAAAGCAATAAGAGTCAATGGATATCGTTTCGTACACAAAGGTGGGACGTTCCCTACCGACAACCATCATGCTTGTTGTGAGAAGCTCCGGTTTGTGAGAAGTATATACCCAAACCTGCCCCAAATGGGACAAAATTTGTACCACGGCATGTTGACGCCGCTCCATGATAGCATGCACGTTTCATGAATTTCAGACGGGTTTTGGATTTACTAGAATTTAAAAACCAGGCATCTCAATGTTTTGTCTGCAACCAACGGTACCCGGTGTTTGAAATTCATTCCCATTTCTTGCATGGGACCTAAGCATGCACCAAAGGACATAGATTTGATTTTTCAACCAATTTATATGCATTGGAGCATGTGCATGTAGTTCAAATTTGAATTATGCACATAAAATGCATTGAAAACTTAGTTAATGCATAAAAATGTCCAAACGAACCGCAAAAAATCACAAAATTCACATAACACTCATGTTGTTCTATGTTGACACGAGAAAAAAAATTGAAAGCAATAAGAGACAATGGATATCGTTTCGTCCACAAAGGTTGGACGTTCCCTGCCGAAAACCATCATGCTTGTTGTGAGAATCTCTGGTTTGTGAGAAGCATATACCCAAACCTGCCCCAAATGGGACAAAATTTGTACCACGACATGTTGATGCCGTTCCATGATAGGATGCCAAGTTTCATGAATTTCAGACGAGTTTTGGATTTACTAGAATTTAAAAACATGGCACCTCAATGTTTTGCCGGCAATCAACGGTGCCTCGGTGTTTGAAATTCATTCCTATTTCTTGCATGGGACCTAAGCATGAACTAAAGGCCACAGATTTGATTTTTCAACCAATTTGTATGCACTGGAGCATGTGCATGTAGTTCAAATTTGAATTATGCACATAAAATGCATTGAAAACTCAGTTAATTCATAAAAATGTGCAAACGAACCCCGAAAAATCACAAAAAATCACACAACACTCCTATTGTTCTATGTTGACACGAGAAACAAATTTGAAAGCAATAAGAGGCAATGGATATCGTTTCGTCCACAAAGGTGGCACGTTCCCTACCGAAAACCATCATGCTTGTTGTGAGAAGCTCCGGTTTGTGAGAAGTATATACCCAAACCTGCCCCAAATGGGACAAAATTTGTACCACGGGATGTTGATGCCGCTCCATGATAGCATGCCAAGTTTCATGAATTTCATATGAGTTTTGGATTTACTAGAATTTAAAAATGAGGCATCTCAATGTCTTGCCGGCAATCAACGTTACCCCGGTGTTTGAAACTCATTCCCATTTCTTGCATGAGACCTAAGCATGCACCCAAGGACACAAATTTGATTTTTCAACCAATTTATATGCACTGGAGAATGTGCATGTAGTGCAAATTTGAATTATGCACATAAAATGCATTGAAAACTCAGTTAATGCATAAAAATGTCCGAACGAACCCCGAAAAATCACAAAAAATCACACAACACTCCTATTGTTCTATGTTGACACGAGAAACAAATTTGAAAGCAATTAGAGGCAATGGATATCGTTTCGTCCACAAAGGTGGGACGCTCCCTACCGAAAACCATCATGCTTGTTGTGAGAAGCACATACCCAAACCTGCCCCAAATGGGACAAAATTTGTACCACGACATGTTGATGCCGCTCCAAGATTGCACGCCAAGTTTCTTGAATTTCGGACGAGTTTTGGATTTACTAGAATTTAAAAACCAGGCATCTTAATGTTTTGCCGGCAATCAACGGTGCCCCGGTGTTTGAAATTCATTCGCATTTCTTGCATGGGACCTAAGCATGAACCAAAGGACACAGATTTGATTTTTCAACCAATTTATATGCACTGGGAGCGTGTGCATGTAGTTCAAATTTGAATTATGCACATAAAATGCATTGAAAACTCAGTCAATGCATAAAAATGTCCAAACGAACCCTAAAAAATCACAAAAAATCACACAACACTCCTATTGTTCTGTGTTGACATGAGAAACAAATTCAAAAGCAATAAGAGGCAATGGATATTGTTTCGTCCACAAAGGTGGCACTTTCCCTACCGAAAACCATCATTCTTGTTGTGAAAAGCTCCGGTTTGTGAGAAGTATATACCCAAACCTGCCCCAAATGGGACAAAATTTGTACCACGGCATGTTGATGCCGCTCCATGATAGCATGCCATGTTTCATGAATTTCAGACGAGTTTTGGATTTACTAGAACATAAAAATGAGGCATCTCAATGTTTTGGCGGCAATCAACATTACCCCGGTGTTTGAAATTCATTCCCATTTCTTGCATGGGACCTAAGCATGCACCAAAGGACACATAAAATTTTTGTGATTTTTCAACCAATTTATATGCATCGGAGCACGTGCATGTAGTTCAAATTTGAATTATGCACATAAAATGCATTGAAAACACAGTTAATGCATAAAAATGTCCAAACGAACCCCAAAAAATCACAAATATTCACATAACACTCATGTTGTTCTATGTTGACACGAGAGAAAAAAATTGAAAGCAATAAGAGGCAATTGATATCGTTTCGTCCACAAAGGTGGGACGTTCCCTACCGAAAACCATCATGCTTGTTGTAAGAAGCTCCGGTTTGTGAGAAGTATATACCCAAACTTGCCCCAAATGGGACAATATTCGTACCACAGCATGTTGATGCCGCTCCATGATAGCATGCCAATTTTCATGAATTTCAGACGAGTTTTGGATTTACTAGAACTTTAAAACGAGGCATCTCAATGTTTTGGCGGCAATCAACATTACCAAGGTGTTTGAAATTCATTCCCATTTCTTGCATGGGACCTAAGCCTACACCAAAGGACACATAAAATTTTTGTGATTTTTCAACCAATTTATATGCATTGGAGCATGTGCATGTAGTTCAAATTTGAATTATGCACATAAAATGCATTGAAAACTCAGTTAATGCATAAAAATGTCCAAACGAACCTCGAAAAATCTCAAAAATTCACATAACACTCATGTTGTTTTATGTTGACACGAGAAAAAAAATTGAAAGCCATAAGCGGCAATGGATATCGTTTCGACCACAATGGTGGGACGTTCCCTACCGAAAACCATCATGCTTGTTGTGAGAAGCTCTAGTTTGTGAGAAGTATATACCCAAACCTGCCCCAAATGGGACAAAATTTGTACCACGGCATGTTCATGCCGCTCCATGATAGCATGGCAAGTTTCATTAATTTCAGATGAGTTTTTGATTTACTAGAATTTAAAAACTAGGCATCTCATTGTTTTCCCAGTAATCAACGGTGCCCCGGTGTTTGAAATTCATTCCCATTTCTTGCATGGGACCTAAGCATGAACCAAAGGACACAGATGTGATATTTCAACCAATTTATATGCACTCGAGCATGTGCATGTAGTTCAAATTTGAATTAAGCACATAAAATGTATTGAAAACTCAGTTAATGCATAAAAATGTCCAAACGAACCCCGAAAAATCACAAAAAATCACAAAACACTCCTCTTGTTCTATGTTGACACGAGAAACAAATTTGAAAGCAATAAGAGGCAATGTATATCGTTTCGTCCACAAAGGTGGCACTTTCCCTACCGAAAACCATCATGCTTGTTGTGAGAAGCTCCAGTTTGTGAGAAGTATATACCCAAACCTGCCCCAAATGGGACAAACTTCGTACCACGGCATGTTGATGCCGCTCGATGATAGCATGCCAATTTTCATGAATTTCAGACGAGTTTAGGATTTACTAGAACTTAAAAACAAGGCATCTCAATGTTTTGGCGGCAATCAACATTACCCCGGTGTTTGAAATTCATTCCCATTTCTTGCATGGGACCTAAGCATGCACCAAAGGACACATAAAATTTTTGTGATTTTTCAACAAATTTATATGCATTAGAGCATGTGCATGTAGTTCAAATTTGAATTATGCACATAAAATGCATTGAAAACTCAGTTAATGCATAGAAATGTCCAAACGAACCCCAAAAAATCACAAAATTTACATAACACTCATGTTGTTCTATGTTGACACGAGAAAAAAAATTGAAAGCAATAAGAGACAATGGATATCGTTTCGTCCACAAAGGTTGGACGTTCCCTGCGGAAAACCATCATGCTTGTTGTGAGAAGCTCCGGTTTGTGAGAAGCATATACACAAACCTGCCCCAAATGGTACAAAATTTATACCACGACATGTTGATGCCGTTCCATGATAGGATGCCAAGTTTCATGAATTTCGGACGAGTTTTGGATTTACTAGAATTTAAAAACATGGCATCTCAATGTTTTGCCGGCAATCAACGGTGCCCCGGTGTTTGAAATTCATTCCTATTTCTTGCATGGGACCTAAGCATGAACCAAAGGCCACAGATTTGATTTTTCAACCAATTTGTATGCACTGGAGCATGTGCATGTAGTTCAAATTTGAATTATGCACATAAAATGCATTGAAAACTCAGTTAATGCATAAAAATGTCCAAACGAACCCCGAAAAATCACAAAAAATCACACAACACTCCTATTGTTCTATGTCGACACGAGAAACAAATTTGAAAGCAATAAGAGGCAATGGATATCGTTTCGTCCACAAAGGTGGCACGTTCCCTACCGAAAACCATCATGCTTGTTGTTCGAAGCTCCGGTTTGTGAGAAGTATATACCCAAATCTGCCCCAACTGGGACAAAATTTGTACCACGGCATGTTGATGCCGCTCCATGATAGCATGCCAAGTTTCATGAATTTCATATGAGTTTTGGATTTACTAGAATTTATAAACGAGGCATCTCAATGTTTTGCCGGCAATCAACGTTACCCCGGTGTTTGAAACTCATTCCCATTTCTTGCATGAGACCTAAGCATGCACCCAAGGACACAGATTTGATTTTTCAACCAATTTATATGCACTGGAGCATGTGCATGTAGTGCAAATTTGAATTATGCACATAAAATGCATTGAAAACTCAGTTAATGCATAAAAATGTCCGAACGAACCCCGAAAAATCACAAAAAATCACACAACACTCCTATTGTTCTATGTTGACACGAGAAACAAATTTGAAAGCAATTAGAGGCAATGGATATCGTTTCGTCCACAAAGGTGGGACGTTCCCTACCGAAAACCATCATGCTTGTGTGAGAAGCACATACCCAAAGCTGCCCCAAATGGGACAAAATTTGTACCACGACATGTTGATGCCGCTCCAAGATAGCACGCCAAGTTTCTTGAATTTCGGACGAGTTTTGGATTTACTAGAATTTAAAAACCAGGCATCTTAATGTTTTGCCGGCAATCAACGGTGCCCCGGTGTTTGAAATTCATTCCCATTTCTTGCATGGGACCTAAGCATGAACCAAAGGACACAGATTTGATTTTTCAAATAATTTATATGCACTGGAGCATGTGCATGTAGTTCAAATTTGAATTATGCACATAAAATGTATTGAAAACTCAGTTAATGCATAAAAATGTCCAAACGAACACCGAAAAATCACAAAAAATCACACAACACTCCTATTGTTCTATGTTGACATGAGAAACAAATTCAAAAGCAATAAGAGGCAATGGATATTGTTTCGTCCACAAAGGTGGCACGTTCCCTACCGAAAACCATCATGCTTGTTGTGAGAAGCTCCGGTTTGTGAGAAGTATATACCCAAACCTGCCCCAAATGGGACAAAATTTGTACCACGGCATGTTGATGCCGCTCCATGATAGCATGCCAAGTTTCATGAATTTCGGACGAGTTTTGGATTTACTAGAACATAAAAATGAGGCATCTCAATGTTTTGGCGGCAATCAACATTACCCCGGTGTTTGAAATTCATTCCCATTTCTTGCATGGGACCTAAGCATGCACCAAAGGACACATAAAAGTTTTGTGATTTTTCAACCAATTTATATACATCGGAGCATGTGCATGTAGTTCAAATTTGAATTATGCACATAAAATGCATTGAAAACTCAGTTAATGCATAAAAATGTCCAAACGAACCCCAAAAAATCACAAATATTCACATAACACTCATGTTGTTCTATGTTGACACGAGAAAAAAAATTGAAAGCCATAAGAGGCAATGGATATCGTTTCGACCACAATGGTGGGACGTTCCCTACCGAAAACCATCATGCTTGTTGTGAGAAGCTCCGGTTTGTGAGAAGCATATACCCAAACCTGCCCCAAATGGGACAAAATTTGTACCACGGCATGTTCATGCCGCTCCATGATAGCATGCCAAGTTTCATTAATTTCAGATGAGTTTTTGATTTACTAGAATTTAAAAACTAGGCATCTCATTGTTTTCCCAGTAACAACGGTGCCCCGGTGTTTGAAATTCATTCCCATTTCTTTCATGGGACCTAAGCAAGCACCCAAGGACACAGATTTGAGTTTTCAGCCAATTTATATGCACTGGAGCATGTTCATGTAGTTCAAATTTGAATTATGCACATAAAATGCATTGAAAACTCAGTTAATGCATAAAAATGTCCAAACGAACCCCGAAAAATTAAACAAAATCACACAACACTCCTGTTGTTCTATGTTGACACGAGAAACAAATTTGAAAGCAATAAGAGGCAATGGATATCGTTTCGTCCACAAAGGTGGGACGTTCCCTACCGAAAACCATCATGCTTGTTGTGAGAAGCTCCGGTTTGTGAGAAGCATATACCCAAACCTACCCCAAATGGGACAAAATTTGTACCACGGCATGTTGATGCCGCTCCATGATAGCATGCCAAGTTTCATGAATTTCAGACGAGTTTTGGATTTACTATAATTTAAAAACCAGGCATCTCAATGTTTTGCCGGCAATCAACGGTGCCCCGGTGTTTGAAATTCATTCCCATTTCTTGCATGGGATCTAAGCATGAACCAAAGGACACAGATGTGATTTTTCAACCAATTTATATGCACTCGAGCATGTGCATGTAGTTCAAATTTGAATTATGCACATAAAATGCATAGAAAACTCAGTTAATGCATAAAAATGTCCAAACGAACCCGAAAAAACACAAAAAATCACACAACACTCCTATTGTTCTATGTTGACACGAGAAAAAATTTGAAAGCAATAAGAGGCAATGGATATTGTTTCGTCCACAAAGGTGGGACGTTCCCTACCGAAAACCATCATGCTTGTTGTAAGAAGCTCCGGTTTGTGAGAAGTATATACGCAAACCTGCCCCAAATGGGACAAACTTTGTACCACGGCATGTTGATGCCGCTCCATGATAGCATGCCAAGTTTCATGAATTTCAGACGAGTTTCGGATTTACTAGAATTTAAAAACCAGGCATCTCAATGTTTTGTCGGCAATCAACGGTACCCGGTGTTTGAAATTCATTCCCATTTCTTGCATGGGACCTAGGCATGCACCAAAGGACATAGATTTGATTTTTCAACCAATTTATATGCACTGGAGCATGTGCATGTAGTTCAAATTTGAATTATGCACATAAAATGCATTGAAAACTCAGTTAATGCATAAAAATGACCAAACGAACCCCGAAAAATCACAAAATTCACATAACACTCATGTTGTTCTATGTTGACACGTGATAAAAATTTGAAAGCAATAAGAGGCAATTGATATCGTTTCGTCCACAAAGGTGCGACGTTCCCTACCGAAAAACATCATGCTTGTTGTGAAAAGCTCCGGTTTGTGAGAAGCATATACCCAAACCTGCCCCAAATGGGACAAAATTTGTACCACGGCATGTTGATGCCGCTCCATGATAGCATGCCAAGTTTCATGAATTTCAGACGAGTTTTGGATTTACTAGAATTTAAAAACCAGACATCTCAATGTTTTGCCGGCAATCAACGGTTCCCCGGTGTTTGAAATTCATTCCCATTTCTTGCATGGGACCTAAGCATGCACCCAAGGACATAGATTTGATTTTTCAACAAATTTATATGCACTGGAGCATGTGCATGTAGTTCAAATTTGAATTATGCACATAAAATGCATTGAAAACTCAGTTAATGCATAAAAATGTCCAAACGAACCCCGAAAAATCACAAAAATTTACATAACACTCATGTTGTTCTATGTTGACACGAGAAAAAAAAATGAAAGCAATAAGAGGCAATTGATATCGTTTCGTCCACAAAGGTGGGACGTTCCCTACCGAAAACCATCATGCTTGTTGTAAGAAGCTCCGGTTTGTGAGAAGCATATACCCAAACCTGCCCCAAATGGGACAAAATTCGTACCACAGCGTGTTGATGCCGCTCCATGATAGCATGCCAATTTTCATGATATTCTGACGAGTTTTAGATTTACTAGAACTTAAAAACAAGGCATCTCAATGTTTTGGCGGCAATCAACATTACCCCGGTGTTTGAAATTTATTCCCATTTCTTGCATAGGACCTAAGCCTGCACCAAAGGACACATAAATTTTTTGTGATTTTTCACCCAATTTATATGCACTGGAGCATGTGCATCTGGTTCAAATTTGAATTATGCACATAAAATGCATAGAAAACTTAGTTAATGCATCAAAATGTCCAAACGAACCCCGAAAAATCACAAAAATTCACATAACACTCATGTTGTTCTATGTTGACACGAGAAAAAAAATTCAAAGCCATAAGAGGCAATGGATATCGTTTCGACCACAATGGTGGACGTACCCTACCGAAAACCATCATGCTTGTTGTGAGAAGCTCCGGTTTGTGAGAAGCATATACCCAAACCTGCCCCAAATGGGACAAAATTTGTACCACGACATGATCATGCCGCTCCATGATAGCATGCCAAGTTTCATTAATTTCAGATGAGCTTTTGATTGAGTAGAATTTAAAAACTAGGCATCTCATTGTTTTGCCGGCAATCAACGGTGCCCCGGTGTTTGAAATTCATTCCCATTTCTTTCATGGGACCTAAGCAAGCACCCATGGACACATATTTGAGTTTTCAGCCAATTTATATGCACTGGAGCATGTGCATGTAGTTCAAATTTGAATTATGCACATAAAATGCATTGAAAACTCAGTTAATGCATAAAAATGTCCAAACGAACCCCGAAAAATTAAAGAAAATCACACAACACTCCTGTTGTTCTATGTTGACACGAGAAACAAATTTGAAAGCAATAAGTGGCAATGGATATCGTTTCGTCCACAAAGGTGGGACGTTCCCTACCGAAAACCATCATGCTTGTTGTGAGAAGCTCCGGTTTGTGAGAAGGATATACCCAAACCTACCCCAACTGGGACAAAATATGTACCACGGCATGTTGATGCCGCTCCATGATAGCACGCCAAGTTTCATGAATTTCAGACGAGTTTTGGATTTACTAGAATTTAAAAACCAGGCATCTCAATGTTTTGCTGGCAATCAACGGTGCCCCGATGTTTGAAATTCATTCCCATTTCTTGCATGGGACCTAAGCATGAACCAAAGGACACATATGTGATTTTTCAACCAATTTATATGCACTGGAGCATGTGCATGTAGTTCAAATTTGAATTATGCACATAAAATGCATTGAAAACGCAGTTAATGCATAAAAATGTCCAGACGAACCCCGAAAAATCACAAAATTCACATAACACTCATTTTGTTCTATGTTGACACGAGAAAAAAAAAATTGAAAGCAATAAGAGACAATGGATATCGTTTCGTCCACAAAGGTGGGGCGTTCCCTACCGAAAACCATCATGCTTGTTGTGAGAAGCTCCGGTTTGTGAGAAGCATATACCCAAACCTGCCCCAAATGGGACAAAATATGTACCACGACATGTTGATGCCGCTCCATGATAGCACGCCAAGTTTCATGAATTTCAGACGAGTTTTGGATTTACTAGAATTTAAAAACCAGGAATCTCAATGTTTTGCCGGCAATCAACGGTGCCCCGGTGTTTGAAATTCATTCCCATTTCTTGCATGGGACCTAAGCATGAACCAAAGGACATAGATTTGATTTTTCAACCAATTTATATGCACTGGAGCATGTGCATGTAGTTTAATTTGATTTATGCACATAAAATGCATTGAAAACTTAGTTAATGCATAAAAATGTCCAAACGAACCCCAAAAAATCACAAAAAATCACACAACACTCCTATTGTTCTATGTTGACACAAGAAACAAATTTGAAAGCAATAAGAGGCAATGTATATCGTTTTGTCCACAAAGGTGGCACTTTCGCTACCGAAAACCATCATGCTTGTTGTGAGAAGCTCCGGTTTGTGAGAAGTATATACCCAAACCTGCCCCAAATGGGACAAAATTCGTACCACAGCATGTTGATGCCGCTCCATGATAGCATGCCAATTTTCATGAATTTCAGACGAGTTTTTGATTTACTAGAATTTAGAAACTAGGCATCTCATTGTTTTGCCGACAATCAACGGTGCCCCGGTGTTTGAAATTCATTCCTATTTCCTTCATGGGACCTAAGAAAGCACCCAAGGACACAGATTTGAGTTTTCAGCCAATTTATATGCACTGGAGCATGTGCATGTAGTTCAAATTTGAATTATGCACATAAAATGCATTGAAAACTCAGTTAATGCAAAAAAATGTCCAAACGAACCCCGAAAAATTAAAAAAATCACACAACACTCCTGTTGTTCTATGTTGACACGAGAAACAAATTTGAAAGCAATAAGAGGCAATGGATATCGTTTCGTCCACAAAGGTGGGACGTTCCCTACCGAAAACCATCATGCTTGTTGTGAGAAGCTCCGGTTTGTGAGAAGCATATACCCAAACCTACCCCAAATGGGACAAAATTTGTACCACGGCATGTTGATGCCGCTCCATGATAGCACGCCAAGTTTCATGAATTTCTGACGAGTTTTGGATTTACTAGAATTTAAAAACCAGGCATCTCAATGTTTTGCCGGCAATCAACAGTGCCCCGGTGTTTGAAATTCATTCCCATTTCTTGCATGGAACCTAAGCATGAACCCAAGGACACATATTTCATTTTTCAACCAATTTATATGCACTAGAGCATGTGCATGTAGTTCAAATTTAAATTATGCACATAAAATGCATTGAAAACTCAGTTAATGCATAAAAAATGTCCCAACGAACCTCGAAAAATCACACAACACTCCTACTGTTCTATGTTGACACGAGAAACAAATTTGAAAGCAATAAGAAGCAATGGATATCGTTTCGTCCACAAAGGTGGGACGTTCCCTACGAAAAACATCATGCTTGTTGTAAGAAGCTCCGGTTTGTGAGAAGTATATACCCAAACCTGCTCCAAATGGGACAAAATTTGTACCATGGCATGTTGATGCCGCTCCATGATAGCATGCCAAGTTTCATGAATTTCAGACGAGTTTTGGATTTACTAGAATTTAAAAACCAGGCATCTCAATGTTTTGCCGGCAATCAACGGTGCCCCGGTGTTTGAAATTCATTCCCATTTCTTTCAAGGGACCTAAGCAAGCACCCAAGGACACAGATTTGAGTTTTCCGCCAATTTATATGCACTGGAGCATGTGCATGTAGTTCAAATTTGAATTATGCACATAAAATGCATTGAAAACTCAGTTAATGCATAAAAATGTCCGAACGAACCCGAAAAAACACAAAAAATCACACAACACTACTATTGTTCTATGTTGACACGAGAAACAAATTTGAAAGCAATAAGAGGCAATGGATATTGTTTCGTCCACAAAGGTGGGACGTTCCCTACCGAAAATCATCATGCTTGTTGTAAGAAGCTCCGGTTTCTGAGAAGTATATACCCAAACCTGCCCCAAATGGGACAAAATATGTACCACGACATGTTGATGCCGCTCCATGATAGCACGCCAAGTTTCATGAATTTCAGACGAGTTTTGGATTTACTAGAATTTAAAAACCAGGAATCTCAATGTTTTGCCGGCAATCAACGGTGCCCCGGTGTTTGAAATTCATTCCCATTTCTTGCATGGGACCTAAGCATGAACCAAAGGACATAGATTTGATTTTTCAACCAATTTATATGCACTGGAGCATGTGCATGTAGTTTAATTTGAATTATGCACATAAAATGCATTGAAAACTCAGTTAATGCATAAAAATGTCCAAACGAACCCCAAAAAATCACAAAAAATCACACAACACTCCTATTGTTCTATGTTGACACAAGAAACAAATTTGAAAGCAATAAGAGGCAATGTATATCGTTTTGTCCACAAAGGTGGCACTTTCGCTACCGAAAACCATCATGCTTGTTGTGAGAAGCTCCGGTTTGTGAGAAGTATATACCCAAACCTGCCCCAAATGGGACAAAATTCGTACCACAGCATGTTGATGCCGCTCCATGATAGCATGCCAATTTTCATGAATTTCAGACGAGTTTTGGATTTACTAGAACTTAAAAACGAGGCATCTCAATGTTTTGGCGGCAATCAACATTACCCCCGTGTTTGAAATTCATTCCCATTTCTTGCATGGGACCTAAGCATGTACCAAAGGACACAGATTTGATTTTTCAACCAATTTAGATGCACTGGAGCATGTGCATGTAGTTCAAATTTGAATTATGAACATAAAATGCAATGAAAACTGAGTTAATGCATAAAAATGTCCATACGAACCCTGAAAAATCAAAAAAATTCACATAACACTCATGTTGTTCTATGTTGACACGTGATAAAAATTTAAAAGCAATAAGAGGCAATTAATATCGTTTCGTCCACAAAGGTGGGACGTTCCCTACCGAAAAACATCATGCTTGTTGTGAGAAGCTCCAGTTTGTGAGAAGTATATACCCAAACCTGCCCCAAATGGGACAAAATTTGTACCATGGCATGTTGATGCCCCTCCATGATAGCATGCGAAGTTTCATGAATTTCAGACGAGTTTTGGATTTACTAGAATTTAAAAACCAGGCATCTCAATGTTTTGCTGGCAATCAACGGTGCCCCGGTGTTTGAAATTCATTCCCATTTCTTGCATGGGACCTAAGCATGCACCCAAGGACATAGATTTGATTTTTCAACAAATTTATATGCACTGGAGCATGTGCATGTAGTTCAAATTTGAATTATGCACATAAAATGCATTGAAAACACATTTAATGCATAAAAATGTCCAGATGAACCCCGAAAAATCACAAAATTCACAAAATTCACATAACACTCATATTGTTCTATGTTGACACAACAAAAAAATATGAAAGGAATAAGAGACAATGGATATCGTTTCGTCCACAAAGGTGGGACGTTCCCAACCGAAAACCATCATGCTTCTTGTGAGAAGCTCCGGTTTGTGAGAAGCATATACCAAACCTGCCCGAAATGGGACAAAATTTGTACCACGACATGTTGATGCCGCTCCATGATAGCATGCCAAGTTTCATGAATTTCAGACGAGTTTTGGATTTACTAGAATTTAAAAACCAGGCATCTCAATGTTTTGCCGGCAATCAATGGTGCGCCGGTGTTTGAAATTCATTCCCATTTCTTGCATGGGACCTAAGCATGAACCAAAGGAAACATATTTGATTTTTCAACCAATTTATATGCACTGGAGCATGTGCATGTAGTTTAAATTTGAATTATGCACATAAAATGCATTGAAAACTCACTTAATGCATAAAAATGTCCAAACGAACCCCGAAAAATCACAAAAAATCACACAACACTCCTATTGTTCTATGTTGACACGAGAAACAAATTTGAAAGCAATAAGAGGCAATGTATATCATTTCGTCCACAAAGGTGGCACTTTCCCTACCGAAAACCATCATGCTTGTTGTGAGAAGCTCCGGTTTGTGAGAAGTATATACCCAAACCTGCCCCAAATGGGACAAAATTTGTACCACAGCATGTTGATCCGCTCCATGATAGCATGCCAATTTTCATGAATTTCAGACGAGTTTTGGATTTACTAGAACTTAAAAACGAGGCATCTCAATGTTTTGGCGGCAATCAACATTACCCCGGTCTTTGAAATTCATTCCCATTTCTTGCATGGGACCTAAGCATGTACCAAAGGACACATAAAATTTTTGTGATTTTTCAACCAATTTATATGCAATTGAGCATGTGCATGTAGTTCAAATTTGAATTATGCACATAAAATGCATTGAAAACTCAGTTAATGCATAGTAATGTCCAAACGAACCCCGAAAAATCACAAAAATTCACAGAACACTCATGTTGTTCTATGTTGACACGAGAAAAAAAATTGAAAGCCATAAGAGGCAATGGATATCGTTTCGAACACAATGGTGGGACGTTCCCTACCGAAAACCATCATGCTTGTTGTGAGAAGCTCCGGTTTGTGAGAAGCATAGACCCAAACCTGCCCCAAATGGGACAAAATTTGTACCACGGCATGTTCATGCCGCTCCATGATAGCATGCCAAGTTTCATTAATTTCAGATGAGTTTTTGATTTACTAGAATTTAAAAACTAGGCATCTCATTGTTTTGCCAGCAATCAACGGTGCCCCGGTGTTTGAAATTCATTCCCATTTCTTGCATGGGACCTAAGCATGCACCCAAGGACATAGATTTGATTTTTCAACAAATTTATATGCACTGGAGCATGTGCATGTAGTTCAAATTTGAATTATGCACATAAAATGCATTGAAAACACATTTAATGCATAAAAATGTCCATATGAACCCCGAAAAATCACAAAATTCACAAAATTCACATAACACTCATATTGTTCTATGTTGACACAACAAAAAAATATGAAAGGAATAAGAGACAATGGATATCGTTTCGTCCACAAAGGTGGGACGTTCCCTACCGAAAACCATCATGCTTCTTGTGAGAAGCTCCGGTTTGTGAGAAGCATATACCAAACCTGCCCGAAATGGGACAAAATTTGTACCACGACATGTTGATGCCGCTCCATGATAGCATGCCAAGTTTCATGAATTTCAGACGAGTTTTGGATTTACTAGAATTTAAAAACCAGGCATCTCAATGTTTTGCCGGCAATCAATGGTGCGCCGGTGTTTGAAATTCATTCCCATTTCTTGCATGGGACCTAAGCATGAACCAAAGGACACATATTTGATTTTTCAACCAATTTATATGCACTGGAGCATGTGCATGTAGTTTAAATTTGAATTATGCACATAAAATGCATTGAAAACTCACTTAATGCATAAAAATGTCCAAACGAACCCCGAAAAATCACAAAAAATCACACAACACTCCTATTGTTCTATGTTGACACGAGAAACAAATTTGAAAGCAATAAGAGGCAATGTATATCATTTCGTCCACAAAGGTGGCACTTTCCCTACCGAAAACCATCATGCTTGTTGTGAGAAGCTCCGGTTTGTGAGAAGTATATACCCAAACCTGCCCCAAATGGGACAAAATTTGTACCACAGCATGTTGATCCGCTCCATGATAGCATGCCAATTTTCATGAATTTCAGACGAGTTTTGGATTTACTAGAACTTAAAAACGAGGCATCTCAATGTTTTGGCGGCAATCAACATTACCCCGGTCTTTGAAATTCATTCCCATTTCTTGCATGGGACCTAAGCATGTACCAAAGGACACATAAAATTTTTGTGATTTTTCAACCAATTTATATGCAATTGAGCATGTGCATGTAGTTCAAATTTGAATTATGCACATAAAATGCATTGAAAACTCAGTTAATGCATAGTAATGTCCAAACGAACCCCGAAAAATCACAAAAATTCACAGAACACTCATGTTGTTCTATGTTGACACGAGAAAAAAAATTGAAAGCCATAAGAGGCAATGGATATCGTTTCGAACACAATGGTGGGACGTTCCCTACCGAAAACCATCATGCTTGTTGTGAGAAGCTCCGGTTTGTGAGAAGCATAGACCCAAACCTGCCCCAAATGGGACAAAATTTGTACCACGGCATGTTCATGCCGCTCCATGATAGCATGCCAAGTTTCATTAATTTCAGATGAGTTTTTGATTTACTAGAATTTAAAAACTAGGCATCTCATTGTTTTGCCAGCAATCAACGGTGCCCCGGTGTTTGAAATTCATTCCCATTTCTTTCAAGGGACCTAAGCAAGCACCCAAGGACATAGATTTGAGTTTTCAGCCAATTTATATGCACTGGAGCATGTGCATGTAGTTCAAATTTGAATTATGCACATAAAATGCATTGAAAACTCAGTTAATGCATAAAAATGTCCAAACGAACCCCGAAAAATTAAAGAAAATCACACAACACTCCTGTTGTTCTATGTTGACACGAGAAACAAATTTGAAAGCATTAAGAGGCAATGGATATCATTTCGTCCACAAAGGTGGGACGTTCCCTACCGAAAACCATCATGCTTGTTGTGAGAAGCTCCGGTTTGTGAGAAGCATATACCCAAACCTACCCCAAATGGGACAAAATTTGTACCACGACATGTTGATGCCGCTCCATGATAGCACGCCAAGTTTCATGAATTTCAGACGAGTTTTGGATTTACTAGAATTTAAAAACCAGGGATCTCAATGTTTTGCCGGCAATCAACGGTGCCCCGGTGTTTGAAATTCATTCCCATTTCTTGTATGGGACCTAAGCATGAACCAAAGGACACAGATGTGATTTTTCAACCAATTTATATGCACTCGAGCATGTGCATGTAGTTCAAATTTGAATTATGCACATAAAATGCATTGAAAACTCAGTTAATGCATAAAAATGTCCAAACGAACCCAAAAAACACAAAAAATCACACGACACTCCTATTGTTCTATATTGACACGAGAGACAAATTTCAAAGCAATAAGAGGCAATGGATATTGTTTCATCCACAAAGGTGGGACGTTCCCTACCAAAAATCATCATGCTTGTTGTAAGAAGCTCCGGTTTGTGAGAAGTATATACCCAAACCTGCCCCAAATGGGACAAAATTTGTACCACGGCATGTTGATGCCGCTCCATGATAGCATGCCAAGTTTCATGAATTTCAGACGAGTTTTGGATTTACTAGAATTTAAAAACCAGGCATCTCAATTTTTTGTCGGCAATCAACGGTACCCGGTGTTTGAAATTCATTCCCATTTCTTGCATGGGACCACGGCATGCACCAAAGCACATAGATTTGATTTTTCAACCAATTTATATGCACTGGAGCATGTGCATGTAGTTCAAATTTGAATTATGCACATAAAATGCATTGAAAACTCAGTTAATGCATAAAAATGTCCAAACGAACCCCGAAAAATCACAAAATTCACATAACACTCATATTGTTCCGACCACAATGGTGGGATGTTCCCTACCGAAAACCATCATGCTTGTTGTGAGAAGCTCCGGTTTGTGAGAAGCATACACCCAAACCTGCCCCAAATGGGACAAAATATGTACCACGGCATGTTGATGCCGCTCCATGATAGCACGCCAAGTTTCATGAATTTCAGACGAGTTTTGGATTTACTAGAATTTAAAAATCTGGCATCTCAATGTTTTGCCGGCAATCAACGGTGCCCCGGTGTTTAAAATTCATTCCCATTTCTTGCATGGGACCTAAGCATGAACCAAAGGACACATATTATATTTTTCAACCAATTTATATGCACTGGAGCATGTGCATGTAGTTCAAATTTGAATTATGCACATAAAATGCATTGAAAACTCAGTTAATGCATAAAAATGCCCATACGAACCCCGAAAAATCAAAAAAAATTCCCATAACCCTCAAGTTGTTCTATGTTGACACGTGATAAAAATTTGAAAGCAATAAGAAGCAATTGATATCGTTTCGTCCACAAAGGTGGGACGTTCCCTACCGAAAAACATCATGCTTGTTGTGAGAAGCTCCGGTTTGTGAGAAGTATATACCCAAACCTGCCCCAAATGGGACAAAATTTGTACCGTGGCATGTTGATGCCGCTCCATGATAGCATGCCAAGTTTCATGAATTTCAGACGAGTTTCGGATTTACTAGAATTTAAAAACCAGGCATCACAATGTTTTGCCGGCAATCAACGGTGCCCCGGTGTTTGAAATTCATTCCCATTTCTTGCATGGGACCTAAGCATGTACCCAAGGACATAGATTTGATTTTTCAACAAATTTATATGCACTGGAGCATGTGCATGTAGTTCAAATTTGAATTATGCACATAAAATGCATTGAAAACTCAGTTAATGCATAAAAATGTCAAAACGAACCCTGAAAAATCAAAAATTCACATAACACTCATGTTGTTCTATGTTGACACGAGAAAAAAATTTCAAAGGAATAAGAGACAATGGATATCGTTTCGTCCACAAAGGTGGGACGTTCCCTACCGAAAACCATCATGCTTGTTGTGAGAAGCTCCGGTTTGTGAGAAGCATATACCAAACCTGCCCCAAATGGGACAAAATTTGTACCAGGACATGTTGATGCCGCTCCATGATAGCATGCCAAGTTTCATGAACTTCAGACGAGTTTTGGATTTACTAGAATTTAAAAACCAGGCATCTCAATGTTTTGCCGGCAATCAACGGTGCGCCGGTGTTTGAAATTCGTTCCCATTTCTTGCATGGGACCTAACCATGAACCAAAGGACACATATTTGATTTTTCAACCAATTTATATGCACTGGAGCATGTGCATGTAGTTTAAATTTGAATTATGCACATAAAATGCATTGAAAACTTAGTTAATGCATAAAAATGTCCAAACGAACCCCGAAAAATCACAAAAAATCACACAACACTCCTATTGTTCTATGTTGACACGAGAAACAAATTTGAAAGCAATAAGAGGCAATGTATATCGTTTCGTCCACAAAGGAGGTTCTTTCCCTACCGAAAACCATCATGGTTGTTGTGAGAAGCTCCGGTTTGTGGGAAGTATATACCCAAACCTGTCCCAAATGGGACAAAATTCGTACCACAGCATGTTGTTGCCGCTCCGTGATAGCATGCCAATTTTCATGAATTTCAGACGAGTTTTGGATTTACTAGAACTTAAAAACGAGGCATCTCAATGTTTTGGGGGCAATCAACATTACCCCGGTGTTTGAAATTCATTCCCATTTCTTGCATGGGACCTAAGCATGTACCAAAGGACACATAAAAGTTTTGTGATTTTTCAACCAATTTATATGCATTGGAGCATGTGCATGTAGTTCAAATTTGAATTATGCACATAAAATGCATTGAAAACTCAGTTAATGCATAAAAATGTCCAAACGAACCCCGAAAAATCACAAAAATTCACTTAACACTCATGTTGTTCTATGTTGACACGAGAAAAAAAATTGAAAGCCATAAGAGGCAATGGATATCGTTTCGACCACAATGGTGGGACGTTCCCTACCAAAAACCATCATGCTTGTTGTGAGAAGCTCCGGTTTGTGAGAAAGCATATACCCAAACCTGCCCCAAATGGGACAAAATTTGTACCACGGCATGTTCATGCCGCTCCATGATAGCATGCCATGTTTCATTAATTTCAGATGAGTTTTTGATTTACTAGAATTTAAAAACTAGGCATCTCATTGTTTTGCCGGCAATCAACGGTGCCCCGGTGTTTGAAATTCATTCCCATTTCTTTCATGGGACCTAATAAAGCACCGAAGGACATAGATTTGAGTTTTCAGCCAATTTATATGCACCGGAGCATGTGCATGTAGTTCAAATTTGAATTATGCACATAAAATGCATTGAAAACTCAGTTAATGCAAAAAAATGTACAAACAAACCCCGAAAAATTAAAAAAAAATCACACAACACTCCTGTTGTTCTATGTTGACACGAGAAACAAATTTGAAAGCAATAAGAGGCAATGGATATCGTTTCATCCACAAAGGTGGGACGTTCCCTACCGAAAACCATCATGCTTGTTGTGACAAGCTCCGGTTTGTGAGAAGCATATACCCAAACCTACCCCAAATGGGACAAAATTTGTACCACGGCATGTTGATGCCGCTCCATGGAAGCACGCCAAGTTTCATGAATTTCAGACGAGTTTTGGATTTACTAGAGTTTAAAAACCAGGCATCTCAATGTTTTGCCGGCAATCAACGGTGCCCCGGTGTTTGAAATTCATCCCCATTTCTTGCATGGGACCTAAGCATGAACCAAAGGACACATATTTGATTTTTCAACCAATTTATATGCACTCGAGCATGTGCATGTAGTTCAAATTTGAATTATGCACATAAAATGCATTGAAAACTCAATTAATGCATAAAAATGTCCAAACGAACCCGAAAAAACACAAAAAATCACACAACACTCCTCTTGTTCTATGTTGACACGAGAAACAAATTTTAAAGCAATAAGAGGCAATGGATATTGTTTTGTCCACAAAGGTGGGACGTTCCCTACCGAAAACCATCATGCTTGTTGTAAGAAGCTCCAATTTGTGAGAAGTATATACCCAAACCTGCCCCAAATGGGACAAAATTTGTACCACGGCATGTTGATGCCGCTCCATGATAGCATGCCAAGTTTCATGAATTTTAGACGAGTTTCGGATTTACTAGAAGTTAAAAACCAGGCATCTCAATGTTATGTCGGCAATCAACGGTACCCGATGTTTGAAATTCATTCCCATTTCTTGCATGGGACCTAGGCATGCACCAAAGGACATAGATTTGATTTTTCAACCAATTTATAAGCACTGGAGCATGTGCATGTAGTTCAAATTTGAATTATGCACATAAAATTAATTGAAAACTCAGTTAATGCATAAAAATGTCCAAAAGAACCCCGAAAAATCACAGAATTCACATAACAAATTTGAAAGCAATAAGAGACAATGGATATCATTTCGTCCACAAAGGTGGGACGTTCCCTACCGAAAACCATCATGCTTGTTGTGAGAAGCTCCGGTTAGTGACAAGCATATACCTAAACCTGCCCCAAATGGGACAATATATGTACCACGGCATGTTGATGCCGCTCCATGATAGCACGCCAAGTCTCATGAATTTCAGACGAGTTTTGGATTTACTAGAATTTAAAAACCAGGCATCTCAATGTTTTGTCGGCAATCAACGGTACCCGGTGTTTGAAATTCATTCCCATTTCCTGCATGGGACCTAAGCATGAACCAAGGGACACGGATTTGATTTTTAAACCAATTTATATGCACTGGAGCATGTGCATGTAGTTCAAATTTGAATTATGCACATAAAATGCATTGAAAACTCAGTTAATGCATAAAAATGTCCATACGAACCCCGAAAAATCAAAAAAAATCACATAACACTCATGTTGTTCCATGTTGACACGTGATAAAAATTTGAAAGCAATAAGAGGCAATTGATATCATTTCGTCCACAAAGGTGGGACGTTCCCTACCGAAAAACATCATGCTTGTTGTGAGAAGCTCCGGTTTGTGAGAAGTATATACCCAAACCTGCCCCAAATGGGACAAAATTTGTACCATTGCATGTTGATGCCGCTCCATGATAGTATGCCAAGTTTCATGAATTTCAGACGAGGTTTGGATTTACTAGAATTTAAAAACCAGGCATCTCAATGTTTTGCCGGCAATCAACGGTGCCCCGGTGTTTGAAATTCATTCCCATTTCTTGCATGGGACCTAAGCATGCACCCAAGGACATAGATTTGATTTTTCAACAAATTTATATGCACTGGAGCATGTGCATGTAGTTCAAATTTGAATTATGCACATAAAATGCATTGAAAACTCAGTTAATGCATAAAAATGTCCAAACGAAACCTGAAAAATCACAAAATTCACATAACACTCATGTTGTTCTATGTTGACATGAGAAAAAAAATTGAAAGGAATAAGAGACAATGGATATCGTTTCGTCCACAAAGGTGGGACGTTCCCTACCGAAAAACATCATGCTTGTTATGAGAAGCTCCGGTTTGGGAGAAGCATATACCCAAACCTGCCCCAAATGGGACAAAATTTGTACCACGACATGTTGATGCCGCTCCATGATAGCATGCCAAGTTTCATGAATTTCAGACGAGTTTTGGATTTACTAGAATTTAAAAACCAGGCATCTCAATGTTTTGCCGGCAATCAACGGTGCCCCGGTGTTTGAAATTCATTCCCATTTCTTGCATGGGACCTAAGCATGAACCAAAGGACACATATTTGATTTTTCAACCAATTTATATGCACTTGAGCATGTGCATGTAGTTCAAATTTGAATTATGCACATAAAATGCATTGAAAACTCAATTATTGCATAAAAATGTCCAAACAAACCCCGAAAAATCACACAACACTCCTATTGTTCTATGTTGACACGAGAAACAAATTTGAAAGCAATAAGAGGCAATGGACATCGTTTCGTCCACAAAGGTGGGACGTTCCCTTCCGAAAACCATCATGCTTATTGTGAGAAGCTCTGGTTTGTGAGAAGCATATACCCAAACCTGCCCCAAATGGGGCAAAATTTGTACCACGGCATGTTGATGCCGCTCCATGATAGCACGCCAAGTATCATGAATTTCAGACGAGTTTTCGATTTACTTGAATTTAAAAATCAGGCATCTCAATGTTTTTCCGGCAATCAACGGTGCCCCGGTGTTTGAAATTCATTCCCATTTCTTGCATGGAACCTAAGCATGAACCCAAGGACACAGATTTGATTTTTCAACCAATTTATATGCACTAGAGCATGTGCATGTAGTTCAAATTTGAATTATGCACATAAAATGCATTGAAAACTCAGTTAATGCATAAAAAATGTCCAAACGAACCCCGAAAAATCACACCACACTCCTACTGTTCTATGTTGAAACGAGAAACAAATTTGAAAGCAATAAGAGGCAATGGATATCGTTTCGTCCACAAAGGTGGGATGTTCCCTACCGAAAACCATCATGCTTGTTGTGAGAAGCTCCGGTTTGTGAGAAGTATATACCCAAACCTGCCCCAAATGGGACAAAATTTGTACCACGGCATGTTGATGCCGCTCCATGATAACACGCCAAGTTTCATGAATTTCAGACGAGTTTTGGATTTACTAGAATTTAAAAACCAGGCATCTCAATGTTTTGCCGGCAATCAACGGTGCCCCGGTGTTTGAAATTCATTCCCATTTCTTGCATGGGACCTACGCATGAACCAAAGTACACATATTTGATTTTTCAACCAATTTATATGCACTCGAGCATGTGCATGTAGTTCAAATTTGAATTATGCACATAAAATGCATTGAAAACTCAGTTAATGCATAAAAATGTCCAAACGAACCCGAAAAAACACAAAAAATCACACAACACTCCTCTTGTTCTATGTTGACACGAGAAACAAATTTTAAAGCAATAAGAGGCAATGGATATTGTTTTGTCCACAAAGGTGGGACGTTCCCTACCGAAAACCATCATGCTTGTTGTAAGAAGCTCCGGTTTGTGAGAAGTATATACCCAAACCTGCCCAAATGGGACAAAATTTGTACCACGACATGTTTATGCCGCTCCATGATAGCATGCCAAGTTTCATGAATTTCAGACGAGTTTCGGATTTACTAGAATTTAAAAACCAGGCATCTCAATGTTTTGTCGGCAATCAACGGTACCCGGTGTTTGAAATTCATTCCCATTTCTTGCATGGGACCTAGGCATGCACCAAAGAACATAGATTTGATTTTTCAACCAATTTATATGCACTGGAGCATGTGCATGTAGTTCAAATTTGAATTATGCAAATAAAATTTATTGAAAACTCAGTTAATGCATAAAAATGTCCAAACGAACCCCGAAAAATCACAAAATTCACATAACACTCATGTTGTTCTATGTTGACATGAGAAAAAAATTTGAAAGCAATAAGAGACAATGGATATCATTTCGTCCACAAAGGTGGGACGTTCCCTACCGAAAACCATCATGCTTGTTGTGAGAAGCTCCGGTTAGTGACAAGCATATACCTAAACCTGCCCCAAATGGGACAATATATGTACCACGGCATGTTGATGCCGCTCCATGATAGCACGCCAAGTTTCATGAATTTCAGACGAGTTTTGGATTTACTAGAATTTAAAAACCAGGCATCTCAATGTTTTGTCGGCAATCAACGGTACCCGGTGTTTGAAATTCATTCCCATTTCTTGCATGGGACCTAAGCATGAACCAAAGGACACAGATTTGATTTTTAAACCAATTTAGATGCACTGGAGCATGTGCATGTAGTTCAAATTTGAATTATGCACATAAAATGCATTGAAAACTCAGTTAATGCATTAAAAATGTCCAAACGAACCTCGAAAAATCACACAACACTCCTACTGTTCTATGTTGACACGAGAAACAAATTTGAAAGCAATAAGAGGCAATGGATATCGTTTCGTCCACAAAGGTGGGATGTTCCCTACCGAAAACCATCATGCTTGTTGTGAGAAGCTCCGGTTTGTGAGAAGTATATACCCAAACCTGCCCCAAATGGGACAAAATTTGTACCACGGCATGTTGCTGCCGCTCCATGATAACACGCCAAGTTTCATGAATTTCAGGCGAGTTTTGGATTTACTAGAATTTAAAAACCAGGCATCTCAATGTTTTGCCGGCAATCAACGGTGCCCCGGTGTTTGAAATTCATTCCCATTTCTTGCATGGGACCTAAGCATGAACCAAAGGACACATATTTGATTTTTCAACCAATTTATATGCACTCGAGCATGTGCATGTAGTTCAAATTTGAATTATGCACATAAAATGCATTGAAAACTCAGTTAATGCATAAAAATGTCCAAACGAACCCGAAAAAACACAAAAAATCACACAACACTCCTCTTGTTCTATGTTGACACGAGAAACAAATTTTAAAGCAATAAGAGGCAATGGATATTGTTTCGTCCACAAAGGTGGGACGTTCCCTACCGAAAACCATCATGCTTGTTGTAAGAAGCTCCGGTTTGTGAGAAGTATATACCCAAACCTGCCCAAATGGGACAAAATTTGTACCACGGCATGTTGATGCCGCTCCATGATAGCATGCCAAGTTTCATGAATTTCAGACGAGTTTCGGATTTACTAGAATTTAAAAACCAGGCATCTCAATGTTTTGTCGGCAATCAACGGTACCCGGTGTTTGAAATTCATTCCCATTTCTTGCATGGGACCTAGGCATGCACCAAAGGACATAGATTTGATTTTTCAACCAATTTATATGCACTGGAGCATGTGCATGTAGTTCAAATTTGAATTATGCACATAAAATTTATTGAAAACTCAGTTAATGCATAAAAATGTCCAGACGAACCACGAAAAATCACAAAATTCACATAAAACTCATGTTTCTATGTTGACATGAGAAAACAATTTGAAAGCAATAAGAGACAATGGATATCATTTCGTCCACAAAGGTGGGACGTTCCCTACCGAAAACCATCATGCTTGTTGTGAGAAGCTCCGGTTAGTGACAAGCATATACCTAAACCTGCCCCAAATGGGACAATATATGTACCACGGAATGTTGATGCCGCTCCATGATAGCACGCCAAGTTTCATGAATTTCAGACGAGTTTTGGATTTACTAGAATTTAAAAACCAGGCATCTCAATGTTTTGTCGGCAATCAACGGTACCCGGTGTTTGAAATTCATTCCTATTTCTTGCATGGGACCTAAGCATGAACCAAAGGACACAGATTTGATTTTTAAACCAATTTAGATGCACTGGAGCATGTGCATGTAGTTCAGATTTGAATTATGCACATAAAATGCATTGAAAACTCAGTTAATGCACAAAAAATGTCCAAACGAACCTCGAAAAATCACACAACACTCCTACTGTTCTATGTTGACACGAGAAACAAATTTGAAAGCAATAAGAGGCAATGGATATCGTTTCGTCCACAAAGGTGGGATGTTCCCTACCGAAAACCATCATGCTTGTTGTGAGAAGCTCCGGTTTGTGAGAAGTATATACCCAAACCTGCCCCAAATGGGACAAAATTTGTACCACGGCATGTTGATGCCGCTCCATGATAACACGCCAAGTTTCATGAATTTCAGATGAGTTTTGGATTTACTAGAATTTAAAAACCAGGCATCTCAATGTTTTGCCGGCAATCAACGGTGCCCCGGTGTTTGAAATTCATTCCCATTTCTTGCATGGGACCTAAGCATGAACCAAAGGACACATATTTGATTTTTCAACCAATTTATATGCACTCGAGCATGTGCATGTAGTTCAAATTTGAATTATGCAAATAAAATGCATTGAAAACTCAGTTAATGCATAAAAAATGTCCCAACGAACCCCGAAAAATCACACAACACTCCTATTGTTCTATGTTGACACGAGAAACAAATTTGAAAGCAATAAGAGGCAATGGATATTGTTTTGTCCACAAAGGTGGGACGTTCCCTACCGAAAACCATCATGCTTGTTGTGAGAAGCTCCGGTTTGTGAGAAGTATATACCCAAACCTGCCCCAAATGGGACAATATTTGTACAACGGCATGTTGAGGCCGCTCCATGATAGCATGCCAAGTTTCATGAATTTCAGACAAGTTTTGGATTTAATAGAATTTAAAAACCAGGCATCTCAATGTTTTGTCGGCAATCACCGGTACCCGGTGTTTGAAATTCATTCCCATTTCTTGCATGGGACCTAAGCATGCACGAAAGGACATAGATTTGATTTTTCAACCAATTTATAAGCACTTGAGCATGTGCATGTAGTTCGAGTTTGAATTACACACATAAAATGCATTGAAAACTCAGTTAATGCATAAAAATGTCCAAACGAACCCCGAAAATACACTGGATATCGTTTCATCCACAAAGGTGGGACGTTCCCTATCGAAAACCATCATGCTTGTTGTAAGAAGCTCTAGTTTGTGAGAAGCATATACCGAAACCTGCCCCAAATGGGAAAAAATGTGTACCACGACATGTTGATGCCGCTCCATGATAGCATGCCAAGTTTCATGAATTTCACACGAGTTTTGGATTTACTAGAATTTAAAAACCAAGTATCTCAATGTTTTGCCGGCAATCAACGGTGCCCCGGTGTTTGAAATTCATTACCATTTCTTGCATGGGACCTAAGCATGAACCAAAGGACACCGATTTGATTTTTCAACAAATTCATATGCACTGGAGCATGTGCATGTAGTTCAAATTTGAATTATGCACATAAAATGCATTGAAAACTCAGTTAACGCATAAAAATGTCCAAACGAACCTTGAAAAATCAAAAAATCACACAACACTCCTATTGTTCTATGTGACACGAGAAAAAAATTCGAAAGCAATAAGAGGAAATGGATATTGTTTCGTCCATAAAGGTGGCATGTTCCCTACCGAAAACCATCATGCTTGTTGTGTGAAGCTCTGGTTTGTGAGAAGTATATACCCAAACCTGCCCCAAATGGGACAAAATTTGTACCACGGCATGTTGATACCGCTCCATGATAGCATGCAAAGTTTCATGAATTTTAGACTAGTTTTGGATTTCCTAAAATGTAAAAATCAGGCATCTCAATGTTTTGCCGGCAATCAACGTTACCCCGGTGTTTGAAATTCATTCCCATTTCTTGCATGGGACCTAAGCATGCACCAAAGGACACAGATTTGATTTTTCAACCAATTTATATGCACTGGAGCATGTGCATGTAGTTCACATTTGAATTATGCACATAAAATGCATTTTAAACTCAGTTAATGCATAAAAATGTCCAAACGAACCCCGAAAAATCACAAAAATTCACATAACACTCATGTTGTTCTATGTTGACCCGAGAAAAAAAAATTGAAAGCAATAAGAGGCAATTGATATCGTTTCGTCCACAAAGGTGGGACGTTCCCTACCGAAAACCATCATGCTTGTTGTGAGAAGCTCCGGTTTGTGAGAAGTATATACCCAAACCTGCCCCAAATGGGACAAAATTTGTACCACGGCATGTTGATGCCGCTCCATGATAGCACGCCAAGTTTAATGAATTTCAGACGAGTTTTCTATGTACTAGAATTTAAAAACCACGCATCTCAATGTTTTGCCGGCAATCAACGGTGCCCCGGTGTTTGAAATTCATTCCCATTTCTTGCATGGGACCTAAGCATGAACCAAAGGACACATATTTGATTTTTTAACCAATTTATATGCACTGGAGGATGTGCATGTAGTTCAAATTTGAATTATGCACATAAAATGCATTGAAAATTCAGTTAATGCATAAAAAATGTCCAAACGAACCCCAAAAATCACACAACACTCCTATTGTTCTATGTTGACATGAGAAACAAATTTGAAAGCAGTAAGAGGCAATGGATATCGTTTTGTCCGCAAAGGTGGGACGTTCCCTACTGAAAACCATCATGCTTGTTGTGAGAAGCTCCGGTTTGTGAGAAGTATATACCCAAACCAGCCCCAAATGGGACAAAATTTGTACCACGGCATGTTGAGGCCGCTCCATGATAGCATGCCAAGTTTCATGAATTTCAGACAAGTTATGGATTTAATAGAATTTAAAAACCAGGCATCTCAATGTTTTGTCGGCAATCAACGGTACCCGGTGTTTGAAATTCATTCCCATTTCTTGCATGGGACCTAAGCATGCACCAAAGGACATAGATTTGATTTTTCAACCAATTTATATGCACCGGAGCATGTGCATGTAGTTCATGTTTGAGTTACGCACATAAAATGCATTGAAAACTCAGTTAATGCATAAAAATGTCCAAACGAACCCCGAAAAAACACAAAATTCACATAACACTCATGTTGTTCTATGTTGACACGAGAAAAAAATTTAAAGCAATAAGATACAATGGATATCGTTTCATCCACAAAGGTCGGACGTTCCCTACCGAAAACCATCATGCTTGTTGTAAGAAGCTCTAGTTTGTGAGAAGCATATACCCAAACCTGCCCCAAATGAGAAAAAATTTGTACCACGACATGTTGATGCCGCTCCATGATAGCATGCCAAGTTTCATGAATTTCACACGAGTTTTGGATTTACTAGAATTTAAAAACCAGGCATCTCAATGTTTTGCCGGCAATCAACGGTGCCCCGGTGTTTGAAATTCATTCCCATTTCTTGCATGGGACCTAAGCATGAACCAAAGGACACAGATTTGAATTTTCAACCAATTCATATGCACTGGAGCATGTGCATGTAGTTCAAATTTGAATTATGCACATAAAATGCATTGAAAACTCAGTTAATGCATAAAAATGTCCAAATGAACCTCAAAAAATCAAAAAATCACACAACACTCCTATTGTTCTATGTTGACACAAGAAACAAATTCGAAAGCAATAAGAGGCAATGGATGTTGTTTCGTCCACAAAGGTGGCACGTTCCCTACCGAAAACCATCATGCTTGTTGTGAGAAGCTCCGGTTTGTGAGAAGTATATACCCAAACCTGCCCCAAATGGGACAAAATTTGTACCAGGGCATGTTGATGCCACTCCATGATAGCATGCCAAGTTTCATGAATTTCAGACGAGTTTTGGATTACTAGAATTTAAAAACCAGGCATCTCAATGTTTTGCAGGCAATCAACGGTGCCCCGGTGTTTGAAATTCATTCCCATTTCTTGCATGGGACCTAAGCATACACCCAAGGACATAGATTTGATTTTTAAACCAATTTATATGCACTAGAGCATGTGCATGTAGTTCAAATTTGAATTATGCACATAAAATGCATTGAAAACTCAGTTAATGCATAAAAAATGGCCAAACGAACCCCGAAAAATCACACAACACTCCTACTGTTCTATGTTGACACGAGGAACAAATTTGAAAGCAATACGAGGCAATGGATATCGTTTCGTCCACAAAGGTGGGACGTTCCCTACCGAAAACCATCATGCTTGTTGTGTGAAGCTCCGGTTTGTGAGAAGCATATACCCAAACCTGCCCCAAATGGGACAAAATTTGTACCACGGCATGTTGATGCCGCTCCATGATAGCACGCCAAGTTTCATGAATTTCAGACGAGTTTTGGATTTACTAGAATTTAAAAACCTGGCATCTCAATGTTTTGTCGGCAATCAACGGTGCCCCGGTGTTTGAAATTCATTCCCATTTCTTGCATGGGACCTAAGCATGAACCAAAGGACACAGATTTGATTTTTCAACCAATTTATATGCACTGGAGCATGTGTATGTAGTTCAAATTTGAATTATGCACATAAAATGCATTGAAAACTCAGTTAATGCATAAAAAATGTCCAAACGAACCCCGAAAAATCACACAACACTCCTATTGTTCTATGTTAACACGAGAAACAAATTTGAAAGCAGTAAGAGGCAATGGATATCGTTTTGTCCGCAAAGGTGGGACGTTCCCTACTGAAAACCATCATGCTTGATGTGAGAAGCTCCGGTTTGTGAGAAGTATATACCCAAACCTGCCTCATATGGGACAAAATTTGTACCACGGCATGTTGAGGCCGCTCCATGATGGCATGCCAAGTTTCATGAATTTCAGACAAGTTATGGATTTAATAGAATTTAAAAACCAAGCATCTCAATGTTTTGTCGGCAATCAACGGTACCCGGTGTTTGAAATTCATTCCCATTTCTTGCATGGGACCTAAGCATGCACGAAAGGACATAGATTTGACTTTTCAACCAATTTATATGCACCGGAGCATGTGCATGTAGTTCAAGTTTGAATTACGCACATAAAATGCATTGAAAACTCAGTTAATGCATAAAAATGTCCAAACGAACCCCGAAAAAACACAAAATTCACATAACACTCATGTTATTCTATGTTGACACGAGAAAAAAAATTAAAGCAACAAGATACAATGGATATCGTTTCATCCACAAAGGTCGGACGTTCACTACCGAAAACCATCATGCTTGTTGTAAGAAGCTCTAGTTTGTGAGAAGCATATACCCAAACCTGCCCCAAATGGGAAAAAATTTGTACCACGACATGTTGATGCCGCTCCATGATAGCATGCCAAGTTTCATGAATTTCACACGAGTTTTGGATTTACTAGTATTTAAAAACCAGGCATCTCAATGTTTTGCCGGCACTCAACGGTGCCCCAGTGTTTGAAATTCATTCCCATTTCTTGCATGGGACCTAAGCATGAACCAAAGGACACAGATTTGAATTTTCAACCAATTCATATGCACTGGAGCATGTGCATGTAGTTCAAATTTGAATTATGCACATAAAATGCATTGAAAACTCAGTTAATGCATAAAAATGTCCAAACGAACCTCAAAAAATCAAAAAATCACACAACACTCCTATTGTTCTATGTTGACACAAGAAACAAATTCGAAAGGAATAAGAGGCAATGGATGTTGTTTCGTCCACAAAGGTGGCACGTTCCCTACCGAAAACCATCATGCTTGTTGTGAGAAGCTCCGGTTTGTGAGAAGCATATACCCAAACCTGCCCCAAATGGGACAAAATTTGTACCACGACATGTTGATGCCGCTCCATGATAGCATGCCAAGTTTCATGAATTTCAGACGAGTTTCGGATTTACTAAAATGTAAAAATCAGGCATCTCAATGTTTTGCCGGCAATCAACGTTACCTCGGTGTTTGAAATTCATTCCCATTTCTTGCATGGGACCTAAGCATGCACCAAAGGACACAAATTTGATTTTTCAACCAATTTATATGCACTGGAGCATGTGCATTTAGTTCACATTTGAATTATGCACATAAAATGCATTGAAAACTCAGTTAATGCATAAAAATGTCCAAACGAACCCCAGAAAATCACAAAAATTCACACAACACTCATGTTGTTCTATGTTGACACGAGAAAAAAAATTGAAAGCAATAAGAGGCAATTGATATCGTTTCGTCCACAAAGGTGGGACGTTCGCTACCGAAAACCATCATGCTTGTTGTGAGAAGCTCCGGTTTGTGAGAAGTATATACCCAAACCTGCCCCAAATGGGACAAAATTTGTACCAGGGCATGTTGATGCCGCTCCATGATAGCATGCCAAGTTTCATGAATTTCAGACGAGTTTTGGATTACTAGAATTTAAAAACCTGGCATCTCAATGTTTTGCCGGCAATCAACGGTGCCCCGGTGTTTGAAATTCATTCCCATTTCTTGCATGGGACCTAAGCATGCACCCAAGGACATAGATTTGATTTTTCAACCAATTTATATGCACTAGAGCATGTGCATGTAGTTCAAATTTGAATTATGCACATAAAATGCATTGAAAACTCAGTTAATGCATAAAAAATGTCCAAACGAACCCCGAAAAATCACACAACACTCCTACTGTTCTATGTTGACACGAGAAACAAATTTGAAAGCAATACGAGGCAATGGATATCGTTTCGTCCACAAAGGTGGGACGTTCCCTACCGAAAACCATCATGCTTGTTGTGAGAAGGTCCGGTTTGTGAGAAGCATATACCCAAACCTGCCCCAAATGGGACAAAATTTGTACCACGGCATGTTGATGCCGCTCCATGATAGCACGCCAAGTTTCATGAATTTCAGACGAGTTTTGGATTTACTAGAATTTAAAAACCAGGCATCTCAATGTTTTGCCGGCAATCAACGGTGCCCCGGTGTTTGAAATTCATTCCCATTTCTTGCATGGGACCTAAGCATGAACCAAAGGACACAGATTTGATTTTTCAACCAATTTATATGCACTGGAGCATGTGTATGTAGTTCAAATTTGAATTATGCACATAAAATGCATTGAAAACTCAGTTAATGCATAAAAAATGTCCAAAAGACCCCGAAAAATCACACAACACTCCTATTGTTCTATGTTGACACGAGAAACAAATTTGAAAGCAATAAGAGACAATGGATATCGTTTTGTCCACAAAGGTGGGACGTTCCCTACCGAAAACCATCATGCTTGTTGTGAGAAGCTCCGGTTTGTGAGAAGTATATACCCAAACCTGCCCCAAATGGGACAAAATTTGTACCATGGCATGTTGAGGCCGCTCCACGATAGCATGCCAATTTTCATGAATTTCAGACAAGTTTTGGATTTAATATTATTTAAAAACCAGGCATCTCAATGTTTTGTCGGCAATCAACGGTACCCGGTTTTTGAAATTCATTCCCATTTCTTGCATGGGACCTAAGCATGCACCAACGGAAATAGATTTGATTTTTCAGCCAATTTATATGCACTGGAGCATGTGCATGTAGTTCAAATTTGAATTACGCACATAAAATGCATTGAAAACTCAGTTAATGCATAAAAATGTCCAAACGAACCCCGAATAAACACAAAATTCACATAAAACTCATGTTGTTCTATGTTGACACGAGAAAAAAAATTGAAAGCAATAAGATACAATGGATATCATTTCGTCCACAAAGGTGGGACGTTCCCTACCGAATACCATCATGCTTGTTGTGAGAAGCTCTTGTTTGTGAGAAGCATATTCCCAAACCTGCCCCAAATGGGAAAACAATTTGTACCACGACATGTTGATGCCGCTCCATGATAGCATGCCAAGTTTCATGAATTTCACACGAGTTTTGGATTTACTAGAATTTAAAAACCAGGCATCTCAATGTTTTGCCGGCAATCAACGGTGCCCTGGTGTTTGAAATTCATTCCCATTTCTTGCATGGGACCTAAGCATGAACCAAATGACACAGATTTGATTTTTCAACCAATTCATATGCACTGGAGCATGTGCATGTAGTTCAAATTTGAATTATGCACATAAAATGCATTGAAAACTCAGTTAATGCATAAAAATGTCCAAACGAACCTCGAAAAATCAAAAAATCACACAACACTCCTATTGTTCTATGTTGACACGAGAAACAAATTCAAAAGCAATAAGAGGCAATGGATATTGTTTCGTCCACAAAGGTGGCACGTTCCCTACCGAAAACCATCATGCTTGTTGTGAGAAGCTCCGGTTAGTGAGAAGTATATACCCAAACCTGCCCCAAATGGGACAAAATTTGTACCACGGCATGTTGATGCCGCTCCATGATAGCATGCCAAGTTTCATGAATTTCAGACGAGTTTTGGATTTACTAAAATGTAAAAACCAGGCATCTCAATGTTTTGCCGGCAATCAACGTTACCCCGGTGTTTGAAATTCATTCCCATTTCTTGCATGGGACCTAAGCATGCACCAAAGGACACGGATTTGATTTTTCAACCAATTTATATGCACTGGAGCATGTGCATGTAGTTCACATTTGAATTATGCACATAAAATGCATTAAAAACTCAGTTAATGCATAAAAATGTCCAAACGAACCCCGAAAAATCACAAAAATTCACATAACACTCATGTTGTTCTATGTTGACACGAGAAAAAAAATTTGAAAGCAATAAGAGGCAATTGATATCGTTTCGTCCACAAAGGTGGGACGTCCCCAACCGAAAACCATCATGCTTGTTGTGAGAAGCATATACCCAAACCTGCCCCAAAAGGGACAAAATATGTACCACGACATGTTGATGCCGCTCCATGATAGCATGCCAAGTTTCATGAATTTCAGACAAGTTTTGGATTTTCTAGAATTTAAAAACCAATCATCTCAATGTTTTGCCGGCAATCAACGGTGTCCCGGAATTTGAAATTCATTCCCATTTCTTGCATGGGACCTAAGCATGAACCAAAGGACACATATTTGATTTTTCAACCAATTTATATGCACTAGAGCATGTGCATGTAGTTCAAATTTGAATTATGCACATAAAATACATTGAAAACTCAGTTAATGCATAAAAAATATCCAAACGAACCCCGAAAAATCACACAACACTCCTACTGTACTATGTTGACACGAGAAACAAATTTGAAAGCAATAAGAGGCAATGGATATCGTTTCGTCCACAAAGGTGGGATGTTCCCTACCGAAAACCATCATGCTTGTTGTGAGAAGGTCCGGTTTGTGAGAAGTATATACCCAAACCTGCCCCAAATGGGACAAAATTTGTACCAGGGCATGTTGATGCCGCTCCATGATAGCATGCCAAGTTTCATGAATTTCAGACGAGTTTTGGATTACTAGAATTTAAAAACCAGACATCTCAATGTTTTGCCGGCAATCAACGGTGCCCCGGTGTTTGAAATTCATTCCCATTTCTTGCATGGGACCTAAGCATGCACCCAAGGACATAGATTTGATTTTTCAACCAATTTATATGCACTAGAGCATGTGCATGTAGTTCAAATTTGAATTATACACATAAAATGCATTGAAAACTCAGTTAATGCATAAAAAATGTCCAAACGAACCCCGAAAAATCACACAACACTCCTACTGTTCTTTGTTGACACGAGAAACAAATTTGAATGCAATACGAGGCAATGGATATCGTTTCGTCCACAAAGGTGGGACGTTCCCTACCGAAAACCATCATGCTTGTTGTGAGAAGGTCCGGTTTGTGAGAAGCATATACCCAAACCTGCCCCAAATGGGACAAAATTTGTACCACGGCATGTTGATGCCGCTCCATGATAGCACGCCAAGTTTCATGAATTTCAGACGAGTTTTGGATTTACTAGAATTTAAAAACCAGGCATGTCAATGTTTTGCCGGCAATCAACGGTGCCCTGGTGTTTGAAATTCATTCCCATTTCTTGCATGGGACCTAAGCATGAACCAAAGGACACAGATTTGATTTTTCAACCAATTTATATGCACTGGAGCATGTGTATGTAGTTCAAATTTGAATTATGCACATAAAATGCATTGAAAACTCAGTTAATGCATAAAAAATGTCCAAACGAACCCCGAAAAATCACACAACACTCCTATTGTTCTATGTTGACACGAGAAACAAATTTGAAAGCAATAAGAGACAATGGATATCGTTTTGTCCACAAAGGTGGGACGTTCCCTACCGAAAACCATCATGCTTGTTGTGAGAAGCTCCGGTTTGTGAGAAGTATATACCCAAACCTGCCCCAAATGGGACAAAATTTGTACCATGGCATGTTGAGGCCGCTCCACGATAGCATGCCAATTTTCATGAATTTCAGACAAGTTTTGGATTTAATATTATTTAAAAACCAGGAATCTCAATGTTTTGTCGGCAATCAACGGTACCCGGTGTTTGAAATTCATTCCCATTTCTTGCATGGGACCTAAGCATGCACCAACGGAAATAGATTTGATTTTTCAGCCAATTTATATGCACTGGAGCATGTGCATGTAGTTCAAATTTGAATTACGCACATGAAATGCATTGAAAACTCAGTTAATGCATAAAAATGTCCAAACGAACCCCGAATAAACACAAAATTCACATAAAACTCATGTTGTTCTATGTTGACACGAGAAAAAAAATTTAAAGCAATAAGATACAATGGATATCATTTCGTCCACAAAGGTGGGACGTTCCCTACCGAATACCATCATGCTTGTTGTGAGAAGCTCTTGTTTGTGAGAAGCATATTCCCAAACCTGCCCCAAATGGGAAAAAATTTTGTACCACGACATGTTGATGCCGCTCCATGATAGCATGCCAAGTTTCATGAATTTCACACGAGTTTTGGATTTACTAGAATTTAAAAACCAGGCATCTCAATGTTTTGCCGGCAATCAACGGTGCCCCGGTGTTTGAAATTCATTCCCATTTCTTGCATGGGACCTAAGCATGAACCAAATGACACAGATTTGATTTTTCAACCAATTCATATGCACTGGAGCATGTGCATGTAGTTCAAATTTGAATTATGCACATAAAATGCATTGAAAACTCAGTTAATGCATAAAAATGTCCAAACGAACCTCGAAAAATCAAAAAATCACACAACACTCCTATTGTTCTATGTTGACACGAGAAACAAATTCAAAAGCAATAAGAGGCAATGGATATTGTTTCGTCCACAAAGGTGGCACGTTCCCTACCGAAAACCATCATGCTTGTTGTGAGAAGCTCCGGTTAGTGAGAAGTATATACCCAAACCTGCCCCAAATGGGACAAAATTTGTACCACGGCATGTTGATGCCGCTCCAGGATAGCACGCCAAGTTTCATGAATTTCAGACGAGTTTTGGATTTACTAGAATTTAAAAACCAGGCATCTCAATGTTTTGCCGGCAATCAACGGTGCCCCGGTGTTTGAAATTCATTCCCATTTCTTGCATGGGACCTAAGCATGAACCAAATGACACAGATTTGATTTTTCAACCAATTCATATGCACTGGAGCATGTGCATGTAGTTCAAATTTGAATTATGCACATAAAATGCATTGAAAACTCAGTTAATGCATAAAAATGTCCAAACGAACCTCGAAAAATCAAAAAATCACACAACACTCCTATTGTTCTATGTTGACACGAGAAACAAATTCAAAAGCAATAAGAGGCAATGGATATTGTTTCGTCCACAAAGGTGGCACGTTCCCTACCGAAAACCATCATGCTTGTTGTGAGAAGCTCCGGTTAGTGAGAAGTATATACCCAAACCTGCCCCAAATGGGACAAAATTTGTACCACGGCATGTTGATGCCGCTCCAGGATAGCACGCCAAGTTTCATGAATTTCAGACGAGTTTTGGATTTACTAGAATTTAAAAACCAGGCATCTCAATGTTTTGCCGGCAATCAACGGTGCCCCAGTGTTTGAAATTCATTCCCATTTCTTGCATGGGACCTAAGCATGAACCAAAGGACACAGATTTGATTTTTCAACCAATTTATATGCACTGGAGCATGTGTATGTAGTTCAAATTTGAATTATGCACATAAAATGCATTGAAAACTCAGTTAATGCATAAAAATGTCCAAACGAACCCCGAAAAATCACACAACACTCCTATTGTTCTATGTTGACACGAGAAACAAATTTGAAAGCAATAAGAGACAATGGATATCGTTTTGTCCACAAAGGTGGGACGTTCCCTACCGAAAACCATCATGCTTGTTGTGAGAAGCTCCGGTTTGTGAGAAGTATATACCCAAACCTGCCCCAAATGGGACAAAATTTGTACCATGGCATGTTGAGGCCGCTCCACGATAGCATGCCAATTTTCATGAATTTCAGACAAGTTTTGGATTTAATATTATTTAAAAACCAAGCATCTCAATGTTTTGTCGGCAATCAACGGTACCCGGTGTTTGAAATTCATTCCCATTTCTTGCATGGGACCTAAGCATGCACCAACGGAAATAGATTTGATTTTTCAGCCAATTTATATGCACTGGAGCATGTGCATGTAGTTCAAATTTGAATTACGCACATGAAATGCATTGAAAACTCAGTTAATGCATAAAAATGTCCAAACGAACCCCGAATAAACACAAAATTCACATAAAACTCATGTTGTTCTATGTTGACACGAGAAAAAAAATTGAAAGCAATAAGATACAATGGATATCATTTCGTCCACAAAGGTGGGACGTTCCCTACCGAATACCATCATGCTTGTTGTGAGAAGCTCTTGTTTGTGAGAAGCATATTCCCAAACCTGCCCCAAATGGGAAAAAAAATTGTACCACGACATGTTGATGCCGCTCCATGATAGCATGCCAAGTTTCATGAATTTCACACGAGTTTTGGATTTACTAGAATTTAAAAACCAGGCATCTCAATGTTTTGCCGGCAATCAACGGTGCCCCGGTGTTTGAAATTCATTCCCATTTCTTGCATGGGACCTAAGCATGAACCAAATGACACAGATTTGATTTTTCAACCAATTCATATGCACTGGAGCATGTGCATGTAGTTCAAATTTGAATTATGCACATAAAATGCATTGAAAACTCAGTTAATGCATAAAAATGTCCAAACGAACCTCGAAAAATCAAAAAATCACACAACACTCCTATTGTTCTATGTTGACACGAGAAACAAATTCAAAAGCAATAAGAGGCAATGGATATTGTTTCGTCCACAAAGGTGGCACGTTCCCTACCGAAAACCATCATGCTTGTTGTGAGAAGCTCTGGTTAGTGAGAAGTATATACCCAAACCTGCCCCAAATGGGACAAAATTTGTACCACGGCATGTTGATGCCGCTCCAGGATAGCACGCCAAGTTTCATGAATTTCAGACGAGTTTTGGATTTACTAGAATTTAAAAACCAGGCATCTCAATGATTTGCCGGCAATCAACGGTGCCCCAGTGTTTGAAATTCATTCCCATTTCTTGCATGGGACCTAAGCATGAACCAAAGGACACAGATTTGATTTTTCAACCAATTTATATGCACTGGAGCATGTGTATGTAGTTCAAATTTGAATTATGCACATAAAATGCATTGAAAACTCAGTTAATGCATAAAAAATGTCCAAACGAACCCCGAAAAATCACACAACACTCCTATTGTTCTATGTTGACACGAGAAACAAATTTGAAAGCAATAAGAGATAATGGATATCGTTTTGTCCACAAAGGTGGGACGTTCCCTACCGAAAACCATCATGCTTGTTGTGAGAAGCTCCGGTTTGTGAGAAGTATATACCCATACCTGCCCCAAATGGGACAAAATTTGTACCATGGCATGTTGAGGCCGCTCCACGATAGCATGCCAATTTTCATGAATTTCAGACAAGTTTTGGATTTAATATTATTTAAAAACCAGGCATCTCAATGTTTTGTCGGCAATCAACGGTACCCGGTGTTTGAAATTCATTCCCATTTCTTGCATGGGACCTAAGCATGCACCAACGGAAATAGATTTGATTTTTCAGCCAATTTATATGCACTGGAGCATGTGCATGTAGTTCAAATTTGAATTACGCACATGAAATGCATTGAAAACTAAGTTAATGCATACAAATGTCCAAACGAACCCCGAATAAACACAAAATTCACATAAAACTCATGTTGTTCTATGTTGACACGAGAAAAAAAATTGAAAGCAATAAGATACAATGGATATCATTTCGTCCACAAAGGTGGGACGTTCCCTACCGAATACCATCATGCTTGTTGTGAGAAGCTCTTGTTTGTGAGAAGCATATTCCCAAACCTGCCCCAAATGGGAAAAAATTTTGTACCACGACATGTTGATGCCGCTCCATGATAGCATGCCAAGTTTCATGAATTTCACACGAGTTTTGGATTTACTAGAATTTAAAAACCAGGCATCTCAATGTTTTGCCGGCAATCAACGGTGCCCCGGTGTTTGAAATTCATTCCCATTTCTTGCATGGGACCTAAGCATGAACCAAATGACACAGATTTGATTTTTCAACCAATTCATATGCACTGGAGCATGTGCATGTAGTTCAAATTTGAATTATGCACATAAAATGCATTGAAAACTCAGTTAATGCATAAAAATGTCCAAACGAACCTCGAAAAATCAAAAAATCACACAACACTCCTATTGTTCTATGTTGACACGAGAAACAAATTCAAAAGCAATAAGAGGCAATGGATATTGTTTCGTCCACAAAGGTGGCACGTTCCCTACCGAAAACCATCATGCTTGTTGTGAGAAGCTCCGGTTAGTGAGAAGTATATACCCAAACCTGCCCCAAATGGGACAAAATTTGTACCACGGCATGTTGATGCCGCTCCAGGATAGCACGCCATGTTTCATGAATTTTAGACGAGTTTTGGATTTACTAGAATTTAAAAACCAGGCATCTCAATGTTTTGCCGGCAATCAACGGTGCCCCAGTGTTTGAAATTCATTCCCATTTCTTGCATGGGACCTAAGCATGAACCAAAGGACACAGATTTGATTTTTCAACCAATTTATATGCACTGGAGCATGTGTATGTAGTTCAAATTTGAATTATGCACATAAAATGCATTGAAAACTCAGTTAATGCATAAAAAATGTCCAAACGAACCCCGAAAAATCACACAACACTCCTATTGTTCTATGTTGACACGAGAAACAAATTTGAAAGCAATAAGAGATAATGGATATCGTTTTGTCCACAAAGGTGGGACGTTCCCTACCGAAAACCATCATGCTTGTTGTGAGAAGCTCCGGTTTGTGAGAAGTATATACCCAAACCTGCCCCAAATGGGACAAAATTTGTACCATGGCATGTTGAGGCCGCTCCACGATAGCATGCCAATTTTCATGAATTTCAGACAAGTTTTGGATTTAATATTATTTAAAAACCAGGCATCTCAATGTTTTGTCGGCAATCAACGGTACCCGGTGTTTGAAATTCATTCCCATTTCTTGCATGGGACCTAAGCATGCACCAACGGAAATAGATTTGATTTTTCAGCCAATTTATATGCACTGGAGCATGTGCATGTAGTTCAAATTTGAATTACGCACATGAAATGCATTGAAAACTCAGTTAATGCATACAAATGTCCAAACGAACCCCGAATAAACACAAAATTCACATAAAACTCATGTTGTTCTATGTTGACACGAGAAAAAAAATTGAAAGCAATAAGATACAATGGATATCATTTCGTCCACAAAGGTGGGACGTTCCCTACCGAATACCATCATGCTTGTTGTGAGAAGCTCTTGTTTGTGAGAAGCATATTCCCAAACCTGCCCCAAATGGGAAAAAATTTTGTACCACGACATGTTGATGCCGCTCCATGATAGCATGCCAAGTTTCATGAATTTCACACGAGTTTTGGATTTACTAGAATTTAAAAACCAGGCATCTCAATGTTTTGCCGGCAATCAACGGTGCCCCGGTGTTTGAAATTCATTCCCATTTCTTGCATGGGACCTAAGCATGAACCAAATGACACAGATTTGATTTTTCAACCAATTCATATGCACTGGAGCATGTGCATGTAGTTCAAATTTGAATTATGCACATAAAATGCATTGAAAACTCAGTTAATGCATAAAAATGTCCAAACGAACCTCGAAAAATCAAAAAATCACACAACACTCCTATTGTTCTATGTTGACATGAGAAACAAATTCAAAAGCAATAAGAGGCAATGGATATTGTTTCGTCCACAAAGGTGGCACGTTCCCTACCGAAAACCATCATGCTTGTTGTGAGAAGCTCCGGTTAGTGAGAAGTATATACCCAAACCTGCCCCAAATGGGACAAAATTTGTACCACGGCATGTTGATGCCGCTCCGTGATAGCATGCCAAGTTACATGAATTTCAGACGAGTTTTGGATTTACTAAAATGTAAAAATCAGGCATCTCAATGTTTTGCCGGCAATCAACGTTACCCCGGTGTTTGAAATTCATTCCCATTTCTTGCATGGGACCTAAGCATGAACCAAAGGACACGGATTTGATTTTTCAACCAATTTATATGCACTGGAGCATGTGCATGTAGTTCAAATTTGAATTATGCACATAAAATGCATTGAAAACTCAGTTAATGCATAAAAAATGTCCAAACGAACCCCGAAAAATCACACAACACTCCTATTGTTCTATGTTGACACGAGAAACAAATTTGAAAGCAATAAGAGATAATGGATATCGTTTTGTCCACAAAGGTGGGACGTTCCCTACCGAAAACCATCATGCTTGTTGTGAGAAGCTCCGGTTTGTGAGAAGTATATACCCATACCTGCCCCAAATGGGACAAAATTTGTACCATGGCATGTTGAGGCCGCTCCACGATAGCATGCCAATTTTCATGAATTTCAGACAAGTTTTGGATTTAATATTATTTAAAAACCAGGCATCTCAATGTTTTGTCGGCAATCAACGGTACCCGGTGTTTGAAATTCATTCCCATTTCTTGCATGGGACCTAAGCATGCACCAACGGAAATAGATTTGATTTTTCAGCCAATTTATATGCACTGGAGCATGTGCATGTAGTTCAAATTTGAATTACGCACATGAAATGCATTGAAAACTCAGTTAATGCATAAAAATGTCCAAACGAACCCCGAATAAACACAAAATTCACATAAAACTCATGTTGTTCTATGTTGACACGAGAAAAAAAATTGAAAGCAATAAGATACAATGGATATCATTTCGTCCACAAAGGTGGGACGTTCCCTACCGAATACCATCATGCTTGTTGTGAGAAGCTCTTGTTTGTGAGAAGCATATTCCCAAACCTGCCCCAAATGGGAAAAAAATTTGTACCACGACATGTTGATGCCGCTCCATGATAGCATGCCAAGTTTCATGAATTTCACACGAGTTTTGGATTTACTAGAATTTAAAAACCAGGCATCTCAATGTTTTGCCGGCAATCAACGGTGCCCCGGTGTTTGAAATTCATTCCCATTTCTTGCATGGGACCTAAGCATGAACCAAATGACACAGATTTGATTTTTAAACCAATTCATATGCACTGGAGCATGTGCATGTAGTTCAAATTTGAATTATGCACATAAAATGCATTGAAAACTCAGTTAATGCATAAAAATGTCCAAACGAACCTCGAAAAATCAAAAAATCACACAACACTCCTATTGTTCTATGTTGACACGAGAAACAAATTCAAAAGCAATAAGAGGCAATGGATATTGTTTCGTCCACAAAGGTGGCACGTTCCCTACCGAAAACCATCATGCTTGTTGTGAGAAGCTCCGGTTAGTGAGAAGTATATACCCAAACCTGCCCCAAATGGGACAAAATTTGTACCACGGCATGTTGATGCCGCTCCGTGATAGCATGCCAAGTTACATGAATTTCAGACGAGTTTTGGATTTACTAAAATGTAAAAATCAGGCATCTCAATGTTTTGCCGGCAATCAACGTTACCCCGGTGTTTGAAATTCATTCCCATTTCTTGCATGGGACCTAAGCATGAACCAAAGGACACGGATTTGATTTTTCAACCAATTTATATGCACTGGAGCATGTGCATGTAGTTCACATTTGAATTATGCACATAAAATGCATTAAAAACACAGTTAATGCATAAAAATGTCCAAACGAACCCCGAAAAATCACAAAAATTCACATAACACTCATGTTGTTCTATGTTGACACGAGAAAAAAAATTTGAAAGCAATAAGAGGCAATTGATATCGTTTCGTCCACAAAGGTGGGACGTCCCCAACCGAAAACCATCATGCTTGTTGTGAGAAGCTCCGGTTTGTGAGAAGCATATACCCAAACCTGCCCCAAAAGGGACAAAATATGTACCACGACATGTTGATGCCGCTCCATGATAGCATGCCAAGTTTCATGAATTTCAGACAAGTTTTGGATTTTCTAGAATTTAAAAACCAGGCATCTCAATGTTTTGCCGGAAATCAACGGTGTCCCGGTATTTGAAATTCATTCCCATTTCTTGCATGGGACCTAAGCATGAACCAAAGGACACATATTTGATTTTTCAACCAATTTATATGCACTAGAGCATGTGCATGTAGTTCAAATTTGAATTATGCACATAAAATACATTGAAAACTCAGTTAATGCATAAAAAATATCCAAACGAACCCCGAAAAATCACACAACACTCCTACTGTTCTATGTTGACACGAGAAACAAATTTGAAAGCAATAAGAGGCAATGGATATCGTTTCGTCCACAAAGGTGGCACGTTCCTTACCGAAAACCATCATGCTTGTTGTGAGAAGCTCCGGTTTGTGAGAAGCATATACCCAACCTGCCCCAAATGGGATAAAATTTGTACCACGGCATGTTGATGCCGCTCCATGATAGCACGCCAAGTTTCATGAATTTCAGACGAGTTTTGGATTTACTAGAATTTAAAAACCAGGCATCTGAATGTTTTGCCGGCAATCAACGGTGCCCCGGTGTTTGAAATTCATTCCCATTTCTTGCAGGGGACCTAAGCATGAACCAAAGGACACAAATTTGATTTTTCAACCAATTTATATGCACTGGAGCATGTGCATGTAGTTCAAATTTGAATTATGCACATAAAATCCATTGAAAAATCACACAACACTCCTATTGTTCTATGTTGACACGAGAAACAAATTGAAAGCAATAAGAGGCAATGGATATCATTTCGTCCACAAAGGTTGGACGTTCCCTACCGAAAACCATCATGCTTGTTGTGAGAAGTATATACCCAAACCTTCCCCAAATGGGACAAAATTTGTACCACGGCATGTTGATGCTGCTCCATGATAGCATGCCAAGTTTCATGAATTTCAGACGAGTTTTGGATTTAATAGAATTTAAAAACCAGGCATCTCAATGTTTTGTCGGCAATGAACGGTACCCGGTGTTTGAAATTCATTCCCGTTTCTTGCATGGGACCTAAGCATGCACCAAAGGACATAGATTTGATTTTTCAACCAATTTATATGCACTGGAGCATGTGCATCTAGTTCAAATTTGAATTATGCACATAAAATGCGTTGAAAACTCAGTTAATGCATAAAAATGTCCAAATGAACCCCGAAAAAACCCAAAATTCACATAACACTCCTATTGTTCTATGTTGACACAAGAAACAAATTTGAAAGCAATAAGAGGTATTGGATATCGTTTCGTCCAGAAAGGTGGCACTTTCCCTACCGAAAACCATCATGCTTGTTGTGAGAAGCTCCGGTTTGTGAGAAGTATATACCCAAGCCTGCCCCAAATGGGACAAAATTTGTACCACAACATGTTGATGCCGCTCCATGATAGCATGCCAATTTTCATGAATTTCAGATGAGTTTTGGATTTACTAGAATTTAAAAACCAGGCATCTCAATGTTTTGCCCGGAATCAACGTTACCCCGGTGTTTGAAATTCCTTCAAATTTCTTGCATGGGACCTAAGCATGCACCAAAGGACATAGATTTGATTTTTCAACCAATTTATATGCATTGGAGCATGCGCATGTAGTTCAAATTTGAATTATGCACATTGCATTGAAAACTCAGTTAATGCATAAAAATGTCCAAACGAACCCCGAAAAATCACAAAAATTCACATAACACTCATGTTGTTCTATGTTGACACGAGAAAAAAAATTTGAAAGCAATAAGAGGCAATTGATATCGTTTCGTCCACAAAGGTGGGACGTCCCCAACCGAAAACCATCATGCTTGTTGTGAGAAGCTCCGGTTTGTGAGAAGCATATACCCAAACCTGCCCCAAAAGGGACAAAATATGTACCACGACATGTTGATGCCGCTCCATGATAGCATGCCAAGTTTCATGAATTTCAGACAAGTTTTGGATTTTCTAGAATTTAAAAACCAGGCATCTCAATGTTTTGCCGGAAATCAACGGTGTCCCGGTATTTGAAATTCATTCCCATTTCTTGCATGGGACCTAAGCATGAACCAAAGGACACATATTTGATTTTTCAACCAATTTATATGCACTAGAGCATGTGCATGTAGTTCAAATTTGAATTATGCACATAAAATAGATTGAAAACTCAGTTAATGCATAAAAAATATCCAAACGAACCCCGAAAAATCACACAACACTCCTACTGTTCTATGTTGACACGAGAAACAAATTTGAAAGCAATAAGAGGCAATGGATATCGTTTCGTCCACAAAGGTGGGATGTTCCTTACCGAAAACCATCATGCTTGTTGTGAGAAGCTCCGGTTTGTGAGAAGCATATACCCAACCTGCCCCAAATGGGATAAAATTTGTACCACGGCATGTTGATGCCGCTCCATGATAGCACGCCAAGTTTCATGAATTTCAGACGAGTTTTGGATTTACTAGAATTTAAAAACCAGGCATCTGAATGTTTTGCCGGCAATCAACGGTGCCCCAGTGTTTGAAATTCATTCCCATTTCTTGCAGGGGACCTAAGCATGAACCAAAGGACACAAATTTGATTTTTCAACCAATTTATATGCACTGGAGCATGTGCATGTAGTTCAAATTTGAATTATGCACATAAAATCCATTGAAAAATCACACAACACTCCTATTGTTCTATGTTGACACGAGAAACAAATTGAAAGCAATAAGAGGCAATGGATATCATTTCGTCCACAAAGGTTGGACGTTCCCTACCGAAAACCATCATGCTTGTTGTGAGAAGCTCCGGTTTGTTAGAAGTATATACCCAAACCTGCCCCAAATGGGACAAAATTTGTACCACGGCATGTTGATGCTGCTCCATGATAGCATGCCATGTTTCATGAATTTCAGACGAGTTTTGGATTTAATAGAATTTAAAAACCAGGCATCTCAATGTTTTGTCGGCAATGAACGGTACCCGGTGTTTGAAATTCATTCCCGTTTCTTGCATGGGACCTAAGCATGCACCAAAGGACATAGATTTGATTTTTCAACCAATTTATATGCACTGGAGCATGTGCATCTAGTTCAAATTTGAATTATGCACATAAAATGCGTTGAAAACTCAGTTAATGCATAAAAATGTCCAAATGAACCCCGAAAAAACACAAAATTCACATAACACTCCTATTGTTCTATGTTGACACAAGAAACAAATTTGAAAGCAATAAGAGGTATTGGATATCGTTTCGTCCAGAAAGGTGGCACTTTCCCTACCGAAAACCATCATGCTTGTTGTGAGAAGCTCCGGTTTGTGAGAAGTATATACCCAAGCCTGCCCCAAATGGGACAAAATTTGTACCACAACATGTTGATGCCGCTCCATGATAGCATGCCAATTTTCATGAATTTCAGATGAGTTTTGGATTTACTAGAATTTAAAAACCAGGCATCTCAATGTTTTGCCGGGAATCAACGTTACCCCGGTGTTTGAAATTCCTTCAAATTTCTTGCATGGGACCTAAGCATGCACCAAAGGACATAGATTTGATTTTTCAACCAATTTATATGCATTGGAGCATGCGCATGTAGTTCAAATTTGAATTATGCACATTGCATTGAAAACTCAGTTAATGCATAAAAATGTCCAAACGAACCCCGAAAAATCACAAAAATTCACATAACACTCATGTTGTTCTATGTTGACACAAGAAAAAAAATTGAAAGCCATAAGAGGCAATGGATATCGTTTCGACCACAATGGTGGGACGTTCCCTACCGAAAACCATCATGCTTGCTGTGAGAAGCTCCGGTTTGTGAGAAGAATATACCCAAACCTGCCCCAAATGGGACAAAATTTGTACCACGGCATGTTCATGCCGCTCCATCATAGCATGCCAAGTTTCATTAATTTCAGATGAGTTTTTGATTTACTAGAATTTAAAAACCAGGCATCTCATTGTTTTGTCGGCAATCAACGGTGCCCCGGTGTTTAAAATTCATTCCCATTTCTTTCATGGGACCTAAGCAAGCACCCAAGGACACATATTTGAGTTTTCAGCCAATTTATATGCACTAGAGCATGTGCATGTAGTTCAAATTTGAATTACGCACATAAAATGCATTGAAAACTCAGGTAATGCATAAAAATGTCCAAATGAACCCCGAAAAATAAAAAAATCACACAACACTCCTGTTGTTCTATGTTGACACGAGAAACAAATTTGAAAGCAATAAGAGGCAATGGATATCATTTCGTCCACAAAGGTGGGACGTTCCCTACCGAAAACCATCATGCTTGTTGTGAGAAGCTCCGGTTTGTGAGAAGCATATACCCAAACCTACCCCAAATGGGAAAAAATTTGTACCACGGCTTCTTGATGCCGCTCCATGATAGCATGCCAAGTTTCATGAATTTCATACGAGTTTTGGATTTACTAGAATTTAAAAACAAGGCATCTCAATGTTTTGCCGGCAATCAACGGTGACCCAGTGTTTTAAATTCATTCCCATTTCATGCATGGGACCTAAGTATGAACCAAAGGACACAGATTTGATTTTTCAACCAATTTATATGCACTGGAGCATGTGCATGTAGTTCAAATTTGAATTATGCACATAAAATGCATTGAAAACTCAGTAAATGCATAAAAATGTCCAAACAAACCCGAAAAATCACAAAAAATCACACAACACTCCTATTGTTCTATGTTGACACGAGAATCAAATTTGAAAGCAATAAGAGGCAATGGATATCGTTTCGTCCACAAAGGTGGGACGTTCCCTACCGAAAACCATCATGCTTGTTGTAAGAAGCTCCGGTTTGTGAGAAGTATATACCCAAACCTGCCCCAAATGGGACAAAATTTGTACCACGGCATGCTGATGCCGCTCCATGATAGCATGCCATGTTTCATGAATTTCAGATGAGTTTTGCATTTACTAGAATTTAAAAACCAGGCATCTCAATGTTTTGTCGGCAATCAACGGTACCCGGTGTTTGAAATTCATTCCCATTTCTTGCATGGGACCTAGGCATGCACCAAACGACATAGATTTGATTTTTCAACCAATTTATATGCACTAGAGCATGTGCATGTAGTCCAAATTTGAATTATGCACATAAAATGCATTGAAAACTCAGTTAATGCATAGAAATGTCAAAACAAACCCGAAAAATCACAAAAAATCACACAACACTCCTATTGTTCTATGTTGACATGAGATACAAATTTGAAAGCAATAAGATGCAACGGATATCGTTTCTTCCACAAAGGTGGGACGTTCCCTACAGAAAACCATCATGCTTGTTGTGAGAAGCTCCGGTTTGTGAGAAGCATATACCCAAACCTGCCCCAAATGGGACAAAATTTGTACCACGGCATGTTGATGCCGCTCCATGATAGCGCGCCAAGTTTCATGAATTTCATACGAGTTTTGGATCTACTAGAATTTAAAAACCAGGCATCTCAATGTTTTGCCGGCAATCAACGGTGACCCGGTGTTTGAAATTCATTCCCATTTCCTGCATGGGACCTAAGCATGAACCAAAGGACACAGATTTGATTTTTCAACCAATTTATATGCACTGGAGCATGTGCATGTAGTTCAAATTTGAATTATGCACATAAAATGCATCGAAAACTCAGTTAATGCATAAAAATGTCCTGACGAACCCCGAAAAATCACAAAATTCACATAACACTCATGTTGTTCTATGTTGACACGAGAAAAAAAATGAAAGCACTAAGAGACAACGGATATCGTTTCGTCCACAAAGGTAGGACGTTCCCTACCTAAAACCATCATGCTTGTTGTGAGAAGCTCCGGTTTGTGAGAAGCATATACCCAAACCTGCCCCAAATTGGACAAAATTTGTACCACGACATGTTGATGCCGCTCCATGATAGCATGCCAAGTTTCATGAATTTCAGACGAATTTTGGATTTACTAGAGTTTAAAAACCAGGCATCTCAATGTTTTGCCTGCAATCAACGGTGCCCCAGTGTTTGAAATTCATTCCCATTTCTTGCATGGGACCTAAGCATGAACCAAAGGACACATATTTGATTTTTCAACCAATTTATATGCACTGGAGAATGTGCATGTAGTTCAAATTTGAATTATGCACATAAAATGCATTGAAAACTCAGTTAGTGCATAAAAATGTCCGAACGAACCACGAAAAATCACAAAAATTCACATAACACTCATGTTGTTCTATGTTGACATGAGGAAAAATATTGAAAGCAATAAGAGGCAATGGATATCGTTTCGACCACAATGGTGGGATGTTCCCTACCGAAAACCATCATGCTTGTTGTGAGAAGCTCCGGATCGTGAGAAGCATATACCCAAACCTGCCCCAAATGGGACAAAATTTATACCACGGCATGTTGATGCCGCTCAATGATAGCATGCCAAGTTTCATGAATTTCAGACGAGTTTTGGATTTACTAGAATTAATAAACTAGGCATCTCAATGTTTTGTCGGCAATCAACGGTACCCGGAGTTTGAAATTCATTCCCATTTGTTGCATGGGTCCTAAGCATGCACCAAAGGACATGGATTTGTTTTTCAAGCAAAATATATGCACGGGAGCATGTGCATGTAGTTCAAATTTGAATTATGCACATAAAATGCTTTGAAAACTCAGTTAATGCATAAAAATGTCCAAACGAACCCCAAAAAATCAAAAAAATTCACACAACACTCCTGTTGTTCTATGTTGACACGAGAAACAAATTTGAAAGCAATAATAGGCAATGGATATCGTTTCGTCCACAAAGGTGGGACGTTCCCTACCAAAAACCATCATGCTTGTTGTGAGAAGCTCCGGTTTGTGAGAAGCATATACCCAAACTAGCCCCAAATGGGTCAAAATTTGTACCACGACATGTTGATGCCGCTCCATGATAGCATGCCAAGTTTCATGAATTTCAGAGGAGTTTTTGATCTACTAGAATTTAAAAACCAGGCATCTCAATGTTTTGCCGGCAATCAACGGTGCCCCGATGTTTGAAATTCATTCCCATTTCCTGCATGGGACCTAAGCATGAACCAAAGGACACATATTTGATTTTTCAACCAATTTATATGCACTGGAGCATGTGCATGTAGTTCAAATTTGAATTATGCACATAAAATGCATTGAAAGCTCGGTTAATGCATAAAAATGTCCAAACGAACCCCGAAAAATGACAAAAAATCACACAACACTCCTATTGTTCTATGTTGACACGAGAAACAAATTTGAATGCAATAAGAGGCAATGGATATCGCTTCGTCCACAAAGGTGGCACGTTCCCTACCGAAAACCATCATGCTTGGTGTGAGAAGCTCCGGTTTGTGAGAAGTATATACCCAAACCTGCCCAAATGGGACAAAATTTGTACCACAGCATGTTGATGCCGCTCCATGATAGCAAGCAAAGTTTCATGAATTTCAGACGAGTTTTGGATTTACTAGAATTTAAAAACCAGGGATCTCAATGTTTTGCCGGCAACCAACGTTACCCCAGTGTTTGAAATTGATTCCCATTTCTTGCATGGGACCTAAGCATGCACCAAAGGACACATATTTGATTTTTCAACCAATTTATATGCACTGGAGCATGTGCATGTAGTTCAAATTTGAATTATGCACATAAAATGCATTGAAAACTCAGTTAATGCATGAAAATGTCCAAACGAACCCCGAAAAATCACAAAAATTCACATAACAGTCATGTTGTTCTATGTTGACACGAGAAAAAAATTGAAAGCAATAAGAGGCAATGGATATCGTTCCGACCACAATGGTGGGACGTTCCCTACCGAAAACCATCATGCTTGTTGTGAGTAGCTCCGGTTTGTGAGAAGCATATACCCAAACCTGCCCCAAATGGGACAAAATTTGTACCATGGCATGTTCATGCCGCTCCATGATAGCATGCCAAGTTTCATTAATTTCATATGAGTTTTTGATTTTGCTACAATTTAAAAACCAGGCATCTCATTGTTTTGCCGGCAATCAACGGTGCTCCGGTGTTTGAAATTCATCCCCATTTCTTTCATGGGACCTAAGCATGCACCCAAGGACACAGATTTGAGTTTTTAGCCAATTTATATGCACTGGAGCATGTGCATGTAGTTCAAATTTGAATTATGCACATAAAATGCATTGAAAACTCAGTTAATGCATAAAAATGTCCAAACGAACTCCGAAAAATTAAAAAAAATCGCACAACACTCCTGTTGTTCTATGTTGACACGAGAAACAAATTTGAAAGTAATAAGAGGCAATGGATATCGTTTCGTCCAGAAAGGTGGGACGTTCCCTACCGAAAACCGTCATGCTTGTTGTGAGATGCTCCGGTTTGTGAGAAGCATATACCCAAACCTGCCCCAAATGGGACAAAATTTGTACCACGGCATATTGAAGCCGCTCCATGATAGCACGCCAAGTTGAATGAATTTCAGACGAGTTTTGGATTTACTAGAATTTAAAAACCAGGCATCTCAATGTTTTGTCGCCAATCAACGGTACCCGGTATTTGAAATTCATTCCCATTTCTTGCATGGGACCTAAGCATGCACCAAAGGACATAGATTTGATTTTTCAACCAATTTATATGCACTCTAGCATGTGCATGTAGTTCAAATTTGAATTATGCACATAAAATGCATTGAAAACTCAGTTAATGCATAAAAATGTCCAAACGAACCCTGAAAAATCACAAAATTCACATAACACTCATGTTGTTCTATGTTGACACGAGAAAAAAAATGGAAAGCAATAAGAGACAATGGATATCGTTTCGTCCACAAAGGTGGGAGGTTCCCTACCAAAAACCATCATGCTTGTTGTGAGAAGCGCCGGTTTGTGAGAAGCATATACCCAAACCTGCTCCATATGGGACAAAATTTGTACCACGGCATGTTCATGCCGCTCCATGATAGCATGCCAAGTTTCATTAATTTCAGATGAGTTTTTGATTTACTAGAATTTAAAAACCAGGCATCTCAATGTTTTGCCGGCAATCAATGGTGCCCCGGTGTTTGAAATTCATTCCCATTTCTTGCATGGGACCTAAGCATGCACCCAAGGACACATATTTGAGTTTTCAGGCAATATATATGCACTGGAGCATGTGCATGTAGTTCAAATTTGAATTATGCACATCAAATGCATTGAAAATTCAGTTAATGCATAAAAATGTCCAAACGAACCCCAAAAAATCGAAAAAATTCACACAACACTCCTGTTGTTCTATGTTGACACGAGAAACAAATTTGAAAGCAATAAGAGGCAATGGATATCGTTTCGTCCACAAAGGTGGGACGTTCCCTACCGAAAACCATCATGCTTGTTGTGAGAAGCTCCGGTTTGTGAGAAGCATATACCCAAACTAGCCCCAAATGGGACAAAATTTGTACCACGGCATGTTGATGCCGCTCCATGATAGCGCGCCAAGTTTCATGAATTTCATACGAGTTTTGGATTTACTAGAATTTAAAAACCAGGCATCTCAATGTTTTCCCGGCAATCAACGGTGTGCCGGTGTTTGAAATTCAATCCCATTTCTTGCATGGGACGTAAGCATGAACCAAATGACACAGATTTGATTTTTCAACCAATTTATATGCACTGGAGCATGTGCATGTAGTTCAAATTTGAATTATGCACATAAAATGCATTGAAAACTAAGTTAATGCATAAAAATGTCCAAACAAACCCGAAAAATCACAAGAAATCACACAACACTCCTGTTGTTCTATGTTGACACGAGAAACAAATTTGAAAGCAATAAGAGGCAATGGATATCGTTTCGTCCACAAAGGTGGGACCTTCCCTACTGAAAACCATCATGCTTGTTGTAAGAAGCTCCGGTTTGTGAGGAGTATATACCCAAACCTGCCCCAAATGGGACAAAATTTGTACCACGGCATGCTGATGCCGCTCCATGATAGCATGCCATGTTTCATGAATTTCAGATGAGTTTTGGATTTACTAGAATTTAAAAACCAGGCATCTCAATGTTTTGTCGGCAAGCAACGGTACCCGGTGTTTTAAATTCATTCCCATTTCAAGCATGGGACCTAGGCATGCACCAAACGACATAGATTTGATTTTTCAACCAATTTATATGCACTGGAGCATGTGCATGTAGTTCAAATTTGAATTATGCACATAAAATGCATTGAAAACTTAGTTAATGCATAAAAATGTCCTGACGAACCCCGAAAAATCACAAAATTCACATAACACTCATGTTGTATTATGTTGACACGAGAAATTTTTTTGAAAGCAATAAGAGACAATGGATATTGTTTCGTCCACAAAGGTGGGACGTTCCCTACCGAAAACCATCTTGCTTGTTGTGAGAAGCTCCGGTTTGTGAGAAGCATATACCCAAACCTGCCCCAAATGGGTGAAATTTTGTACCACGACATGTTGATGGCGCTCCATGATAGCATGCCAAGTTTCATGAATTTCATACGAGTTTTGGATTTACTAGAATTTAAAAACCAGGCATCTCAATGTTTTGCCGGCAATCAACGGAGCCCCGGTGTTTGAAATTCATTCCCATTTCTTGCATGGGACCTAAGCATGAACCAAAGGACACAGATTTGATTTTTCAACCAATTTATATGCACTGGAGCATGTGCATGTAGTTCTAATTTGAATTATGCGCATAAAATGCATTGAAAAGTCGGTTAATGCATAAAAATGTCCAAACGAACCCTGAAAAATCACAAAAAATCACACAACACTCCTATTGTTCTATGTTGACACGAGAATCAAATTTGAAAGCAATAAGAGGCAATGGATATCGTTTCGTCCACAAGGGTGGGACGTTCCCTACCGAAAACCATCATGCTTGTTGTGAGAAGCTCCGGTTTGTGAGAAGTATATACCCAAACCTGCCCCAAATGGAAAAAAATTTGTACCACAGCATGTTGATGCCGCTCCATGATAGCATGCCAAGTTTCATGAATTTCAGACGAGTTTTGGATTTACTAGAATTTAAAAACCAGGCATCTCAATGTTTTGTCGGAATCAACTGTACCCGGTGTTTGAAATTCATTCGTATTTCTTCCATGGGACCTAAGCATGCACCAAAGGACATAGATTAGATTTTTCAACCAATTTATATGAACTGGAGCATGTGCATGTAGTTCAAATTTGAATTATGCACATAAAATGCATTGAAAACTCAGTTAATGCATAAAAATGTCCAAACGAACCCCGAAAAATCACAAAATTCACATAACACTCATGTTGTTCTATGTTGACACGAGAAAAAAAAATGAAAGCAATAAGAGACAATGGATATCATTTCGTCCACAAAGGTGGCAAGTTCCCTACCGAAAACCATCATGCTTGGTGTGAGAAGCTCCGGTTTGTGAGAAGTATATACCCAAACCTGCCCCAAATGGGACAAAATTTGTACCACAGCATGTCGATGCCGCTCCATGAGAGCATGCAAATTTTCATAAATTTCAGACGAGTTTTGGATTTACTAGAATTTAAAAACCAGGCATCTCAATGTTTTGCCGGCAACCAACGTTACCCCGGTGTTTGATATTCATTCCCATTTCTTGCATGGGACCTAAGCATGCACCAAAGGACACATATTTGACTTTTCAACCAATTTATATGCACTGGAGCATGTGCATGTAGTTCAAATTTGAATTATGCACATCAAATGCATTGAAAACTCAGTTAATGCATAAAAATGTCCAAACGAACCCCGAAAAATCACAAAAATTCACATAACAGTCAGGTTGTTCTATGTTGACACGAGAAAAAAAAATTGAAAGCAATAAGAGGCAATGGATATCGTTCCGACCACAATGGTGGGATGTTCCCTACCGAAAACCATCATGCTTGTTGTGAGTAGCTCCGGTTTGTGAGAAGCATATACCCAAACCTGCCCCAAATTTGACAAAATTTGTACCACAGCATGTTCATGCCGCTCCATGATAGCATGACAAGTTTCATTAATTTCAGATGAGTTTTTGATTTACTAGAATTTAAAAACCAGGCATCTCATTGTTTTGCCGGCAATCAACGGTGCTCCGGTGTTTGAAATTCATTCCCATTTCTTTCATGGGACCTAAGCATGCACCCAAGGACACATATTTGAGTTTTTAGCCAATTTATATGCACTGGAGCATGTGCATGTAGTTCAAATTTGAATTATGCACATAAAATGCATTGAAAACTCAGTTAATGCATAAAAATGTCCAAACGAACTCCGAAAAATAAAAAAAATCACACAACACTCCTGTTGTTCTATGTTGACACGAGAAACAAATTTGAAAATAATAAGAGGCAATGGATATCGTTTCGTCCACAAAGGTGGGAGGTTCCCTACCAAAAACCATCATGCTTGTTGTGAGAAGCGCTGGTTTGTGAGAAGCATATACCCAAACCTGCTCCAAATGGGACAAAATTTGTACCACGGCATGTTCATGCCGCTCCATGATAGCATGCCAAGTTTCATTAATTTCAGATGAGTTTTGGATTTACTAGAATTTAAAAACCAGGCATCTCAATGTTTTGTCGGCAATCAACTGTACCCGGTGTTTGAAATTCATTCGTATTTCTTCCATGGGACCTAAGCATGCACCAAAGGACATAGATTAGATTTTTCAACCAATTTATAAGAACTGGAGCATGTGCATGTAGTTCAAATTTGAATTATGCACATAAAATGCATTGAAAACTCAGTTAATGCATAAAAATGTCCAAGCGAACCCCGAAAAATCACAAAATTCACATAACACTCATGTTGTTCTATGTTGACACGAGAAAAAAAAATGAAAGCAATAAGAGACAATGGATATCATTTCGTCCACAAAGGTGGCAAGTTCCCTACCGAAAACCATCATGCTTGGTGTGAGAAGCTCCGGTTTGTGAGAAGTATAAACCCAAACCTGCCCCAAATGGGACAAAATTTGTACCACAGCATGTCGATGCCGCTCCATGAGAGCATGCAAATTTTCATAAATTTCAGACGAGTTTTGGATTTACTAGAATTTAAAAACCAGGCATCTCAATGTTTTGCCGGCAACCAACGTTACCCCGGTGTTTGAAATTCATTCCCATTTCTTGCATGGGACCTAAGCATGCACCAAAGGACACATATTTGACTTTTCAACCAATTTATATGCACTGGAGCATGTGCATGTAGTTCAAATTTGAATTATGCACATCAAATGCATTGAAAACTCAGTTAATGCATAAAAATGTCCAAACGAACCCCGAAAAATCACAAAAATTCACATAACAGTCAGGTTGTTCTATGTTGACACGAGAAAAAAAATTGAAAGCAATAAGAGGCAATGGATATCGTTCTGACCACAATGGTGGGATGTTCCCTACCGAAAACCATCATGCTTGTTGTGAGTAGCTCCGGTTTGTGAGAAGCATATACCCAAACCTGCCCCAAATTTGACAAAATTTGTACCACGGCATGTTCATGCCGCTCCATGATAGCATGACAAGTTTCATTAATTTCAGATGAGTTTTTGATTTACTAGAATTTAAAAACCAGGCATCTCATTGTTTTGCCGGCAATCAACGGTGCTCCGGTGTTTGAAATTCATTCCCATTTCTTTCATGGGACCTAAGCATGCACCCAAGGACACATATTTGAGTTTTTAGCCAATTTATATGCACTGGAGCATGTGCATGTAGTTCAAATTTGAATTATGCACATAAAATGCATTGAAAACTCAGTTAATGCATAAAAATGTCCAAACGAACTCCGAAAAATAAAAAAAATCACACAACACTCCTGTTGTTCTATGTTGACACGAGAAACAAATTTGAAAATAATAAGAGGCAATGGATATCGTTTCGTCCACAAAGGTGGGAGGTTCCCTACCAAAAACCATCATGCTTGTTGTGAGAAGCGCTGGTTTGTGAGAAGCATATACCCAAACCTGCTCCAAATGGGACAAAATTTGTACCACGGCATGTTCATGCCGCTCCATGATAGCATGCCAAGTTTCATTAATTTCAGATGAGTTTTGGATTTACTAGAATTTAAAAACCAGGCATCTCAATGTTTTGTCGGCAATCAACTGTACCCGGTGTTTGAAATTCATTCGTATTTCTTCCATGGGACCTAAGCATGCACCAGAGGACATAGATTAGATTTTTCAACCAATTTATATGAACTGGAGCATGTGCATGTAGTTCAAATTTGAATTATGCACATAAAATGCATTGAAAACTCAGTTAATGCATAAAAATGTCCAAACGAACCCCGAAAAATCACAAAATTCACATAACACTCATGTTGTTCTATGTTGACACGAGAAAAAAAAATGAAAGCAATAAGAGACAATGGATATCATTTCGTCCACAAAGGTGGCAAGTTCCCTACCGAAAACCATCATGCTTGGTGTGAGAAGCTCTGGTTTGTGAGAAGTATATACCCAAACCTGCCCCAAATGGGACAAAATTTGTACCACAGCATGTCGATGCCGCTCCATGAGAGCATGCAAATTTTCATAAATTTCAGACGAGTTTTGGATTTACTAGAATTTAAAAACCAGGCATCTCAATGTTTTGCCGGCAACCAACGTTACCCCGGTGTTTGAAATTCATTTCCATTTCTTGCATGGGACCTAAGCATGCACCAAAGGACACATATTTGACTTTTCAACCAATTTATATGCACTGGAGCATGTGCATGTAGTTCAAATTTGAATTATGCACATCAAATGCATTGAAAACTCAGTTAATGCATAAAAATGTCCAAACGAACCCCGAAAAATCACAAAAATTCACATAACAGTCAGGTTGTTCTATGTTGACACGAGAAAAAAAAATTGAAAGCAATAAGAGGCAATGGATATCGTTCCGACCACAATGGTGGGATGTTCCCTACCGAAAACCATCATGCTTGTTGTGAGTAGCTCCGGTTTGTGAGAAGCATATACCCAAACCTGCCCCAAATTCGACAAAATTTGTACCACGGTATGTTCATGCCGCTCCATGATAGCATGACAAGTTTCATTAATTTCAGATGAGTTTTTGATTTACTAGAATTTAAAAACCAGGCATCTCATTGTTTTGCCGGCAATCAACGGTGCTCCGGTGTTTGAAATTCATTCCCATTTCTTTCATGGGACCTAAGCATGCACCCAAGGACACATATTTGAGTTTTTAGCCAATTTATATGCACTGGAGCATGTGCATGTAGTTCAAATTTGAATTATGCACATAAAATGCATTGAAAACTCAGTTAATGCATAAAAATGTCCAAACGAACTCCGAAAAATAAAAAAAATCACACAACACTCCTGTTGTTCTATGTTGACACGAGAAAAAAATTTGAAAATAATAAGAGGCAATGGATATCGTTTCGTCCACAAAGGTGGGAGGTTCCCTACCAAAAACCATCATGCTTGTTGTGAGAAGCGCTGGTTTGTGAGAAGCATATACCCAAACCTGCTCCAAATGGGACAAAATTTGTACCACGGCATGTTCATGCCGCTCCATGATAGCATGCCAAGTTTCATTAATTTCAGATGAGTTTTGGATTTACTAGAATTTAAAAACCAGGCATCTCAATGTTTTGTCGGCAATCAACTGTACCCGGTGTTTGAAATTCATTCGTATTTCTTCCATGGGACCTAAGCATGCACCAGAGGACATAGATTAGATTTTTCAACCAATTTATATGAACTGGAGCATGTGCATGTAGTTCAAATTTGAATTATGCACATAAAATGCATTGAAAACTCAGTTAATGCATAAAAATGTCCAAACGAACCCCGAAAAATCACAAAATTCACATAACACTCATGTTGTTCTATGTTGACACGAGAAAAAAAAATGAAAGCAATAAGAGACAATGGATATCCTTTCGTCCACAAAGGTGGCAAGTTCCCTACCGAAAACCATCATGCTTGGTGTGAGAAGCTCCGGTTTGTGAGAAGTATATACCCAAACCTGCCCCAAATGGGACAAAATTTGTACCACAGCATGTCGATGCCGCTCCATGAGAGCATGCAAATTTTCATAAATTTCAGACGAGTTTTGGATTTACTAGAATTTAAAAACCAGGCATCTCAATGTTTTGCCGGCAACCAACGTTACCCCGGTGTTTGAAATTCATTCCCATTTCTTGCATGGGACCTAAGCATGCACCAAAGGACACATATTTGACTTTTCAACCAATTTATATGCACTGGAGCATGTGCATGTAGTTCAAATTTGAATTATGCACATCAAATGCATTGAAAACTCAGTTAATGCATAAAAATGTCCAAACGAACCCCGAAAAATCACAAAAATTCACATAACAGTCAGGTTGTTCTATGTTGACACGAGAAAAAAAAATTGAAAGCAATAAGAGGCAATGGATATCGTTCCGACCACAATGGTGGGATGTTCCCTACCGAAAACCATCATGCTTGTTGTGAGTAGCTCCGGTTTGTGAGAAGCATATACCCAAACCTGCCCCAAATTCGACAAAATTTGTACCACGGCATGTTCATGCCGCTCCATGATAGCATGACAAGTTTCATTAATTTCAGATGAGTTTTTGATTTACTAGAATTTAAAAACCAGGCATCTCATTGTTTTGCCGGCAATCAACGGTGCTCCGGTGTTTGAAATTCATTCCCATTTCTTTCATGGGACCTAAGCATGCACCCAAGGACACATATTTGAGTTTTTAGCCAATTTATATGCACTGGAGCATGTGCATGTAGTTCAAATTTGAATTATGCACATAAAATGCATTGAAAACTCAGTTAATGCATAAAAATGTCCAAACGAACTCCGAAAAATAAAAAAAATCACACAACACTCCTGTTGTTCTATGTTGACACGAGAAACAAATTTGAAAATAATAAGAGGCAATGGATATCGTTTCGTCCACAAAGGTGGGAGGTTCCCTACCAAAAACCATCATGCTTGTTGTGAGAAGCGCTGGTTTGTGAGAAGCATATACCCAAACCTGCTTCAAATGGGACAAAATTTGTACCACGGCATGTTCATGCCGCTCCATGATAGCATGCCAAGTTTCATTAATTTCAGATGAGTTTTTGATTTACTAGAATTTAAAAACCAGGCATCTCAATGTTTTGCTGGCAATCAATGGTGCCCCGGTGTTTGAAATTCATTCCCATTTCTTGCATGGGACCTAAGCATGCACCCAAGGACACATATTTGAGTTTTCAGGCAATATATATGCACTGGAGCATGTGCATGTAGTTCAAATTTGAATTATGCACATAAAATGCATTGAAAATTCAGTTAATGCATAAAAATGTCCAAACGAACCCCGAAAAATCAAAAAAATTCATACAACACTCCTGTTGTTCTATGTTGACACGAGAAACAAATTTGAAAGCAATAAGAGGCAATGGATATCGTTTCGTCCACAAAGGTGGGACGTTCCCTACCGAAAACCATCATGCTTGTTGTGAGAAGCTCCGGTTTGTGAGAAGCATATACCCAAACTAGCCCCAAATGGAACAAAATTTGTACCACGGCATGTTGATGCCGCTCCATGATAGCGCGCCAAGTTTCATGAATTTCATACGAGTTTTGGATTTACTAGAATTTAAAAACCAGGCATCTCAATGTTTTGCCGGCAATCAACGATGCCCCGGTGTTTGAAATTCAATCCCATTTCTTGGATGGGACGTAAGCATGAACCAAAGGACACAGATTTGATTTTTAAACCAATTTATATGCACTGGAGCATGTGCATGTAGTTCAAATTTGAATTATGCACATAAAATGCATTGCAAACTAAGTTAATGCATAAAAATGTCCAAACAAACCCGAAAAATCACAAGAAATCACACAACACTCCTGTTGTTCTATGTTGACATGAGAAACAAATTTGAAAGCAATAAGAGGCAATGGATATCGTTTCGTCCACAAAGGTGGGACGTTCCCTACTGAAAACCATCATGCTTGTTGTAAGAAGCTCCGGTTTGTGAGAAGTATATACCCAAACCTGCCCCAAATGGGACAAAATTTGTACCACGGCATGCTGATGCCGCTCCATGATAGCATGCCATGTTTCATCAATTTCAGATGAGTTTTGGATTTACTAGAATTTAAAAACCAGGCATCTCAATGTTTTGTCGGCAAGCAACGGTACCCGGTGTTTTAAATTCATTCCCATTTCATGCATGGGACCTAGGCATGCACCAAACGACATAGATTTGATTTTTCAACCAATTTATATGCACTGGAGCATGTGCATGTAGTTCAAATTTGAATTATGCACATAAAATGCATTGAAAACTCAGTTAATGCATAAAAATGTCCTGACGAACCCCGAAAAATCACAAAATTCACATAACACTCATGTTGTATTATGTTGACACGAGAAAAAATTTTGAAAGCAATAAGAGACAATGGATATCGTTTCGTCCACAAAGGTGGGACGTTCCCTACCGAAAACCATCTTGCTTGTTGTGAGAAGCTCCGGTTTGTGAGAAGCATATACCCAAACCTGCCCCAAATGGGACAAAATTTGTACCACGACATGTTGATGGCGCTCCATGATAGCATGCCAAGTTTCATGAATTTCATACGAGTTTTGGATTTACTAGAATTTAAAAACCAGGCATCTCAATGTTTTGCCGGCAATCAACGGAGCCCCGGTGTTTGAAATTCATTCCCATTTCTTGCATGGGACCTAAGCATGAACCAAAGGACACAGATTTGATTTTTCAACCAATTTATATGCACTGGAGCATGTGCATGTAGTTCTAATTTGAATTATGCGCATAAAATGCATTGAAAAGTCGGTTAATGCATAAAAATGTCCAAACGAACCCTGAAAAAACACAAAAAATCACACAACACTCCTATTGTTCTATGTTGACACGAGAATCAAATTTGAAAGCAATAAGAGGCAATGGATATCGTTTCGTCCACAAAGGTGGGACGTTCCCTACCGAAAACCATCATGCTTGTTGTGAGAAGCTCCGGTTTGTGAGGAGTATATACCCAAACCTGCCCCAAATGGGAAAAAATTTGTACCACGGCATGTTGATGCCGCTCCATGATAGCATGCCAGGTTTCATGAATTTCAGACGAGTTTTGGATTTACTAGAATTTAAATACCAGGCATCTCAATGTTTTGTCGGCAATCAACGGTACCCGGTGTTTGAAATTCATTCCTATTTCTTCCATGGGACCTAAGCATGCACCAAAGGACATAGATTAGATTTTGCAACCAATTTATATGAACTGGAGCATGTGCATGTAGTTCAAATTTGAATTATGCACATAAAATGCATTGAAAACTCAGTTAATGCATAAAAATGTCCAAACGAACCCCGAAAAATCACAAAATTCACATAACACTCATGTTGTTCTATGTTGACACGAGAAAAAAAAATGAAAGCAATAAGAGACAATGGATATCATTTCGTCCACAAAGGTGGCAAGTTCCCTACCGAAAACCATCATGCTTGGTGTGAGAAGCTCCGGTTTGTGAGAAGTATATACCCAAACCTGCCCCAAATGGGACAAAATTTGTACCACAGCATGTCGATGCCGCTCCATGATAGCATGCAAATTTTCATGAATTTCAGACGAGTTTTGGATTTACTAGAATTTAAAAACCAGGCATCTCAATGTTTTGCCGGCAACCAACGTTACCCCGGTGTTTGAAATTCATTCCCATTTCTTGCATGGGACCTAAGCATGCATCAAAGGACACATATTTGACTTTTCAACCAATTTATATGCATTGGAGCATGTGCATGTAGTTCAAATTTGAATTATGCACATCAAATGCATTGAAAACTCAGTTAATGAATAAAAATGTCCAAACGAACTCCGAAAAATCACAAAAATTCACATAACAGTCAGGTTGTTCTATGTTGACACGAGAAAAAAAACTGAAAGCAATAAGAGGTAATGGATATTGTTCCGACCACAATGGTGGGATGTTCCCTACCGAAAACCATCATGCTTGTTGTGAGTAGCTCCGGTTTGTGAGAAGCATATACCCAAACCTCCCCCAAATGGGACAAAATTTGTACCACGGCATGTTCATGCCGCTCCATGATAGCATGACAAGTTTTATTAATTTCAGATGAGTTTTTGATTTACTAGAATTTAAAAACCAGGCATCTCATTGTTTTGCCGGCAATCAACGGTGCTCCGGTGTTTGAAATTCAATCCCATTTCTTTCATGGGACCTAAGCATGCACCCAAGGACACATATTTGAGTTTTTAGCCAATTTATATGCACTGGAGCATGTGCATGTAGTTCAAATTTGAATTATGCACATAAAATGCATCTCAAACTCAGTTAATGCATAAAAATGTCCAAACGAACTCCGAAAAATAAAAAAATCACACAACACTCCTGTTGTTCTATGCTGACACGAGAAACAAATTTGAAAATAATAAGAGGCAATGGATATCGTCTCGACCACAAAGGTGGGACGTTCCCTACCAAAAACCATCATGCTTGTTGTGAGAAGCGCCGGTTTGTGAGAAGCATATACCGAAACCTGCTCCAAATGGGACAAAATTTGTACCACGGCATGTTCATGCCGCTCCATGATAGCATGCCAAGTTTCATTAATTTAAGATGAGTTTTTGATTTACTAGAATTTAAAAACCAGGCATCTCAATGTTTTGCCGGCAATCAATGGTGCCCCGGTGTTTGAAATTCATTCCCATTTCTTGCATGGGACCTAAGCATGCACCCAAGGACACATATTTGAGTTTTCAGGCAATATATATGCACTGGAGCATGTGCATGTAGTTCAAATTTGAATTATGCACATAAAATGCATTGAAAATTCAGTTAATGCATAAAAATGTCCAAACGAACCCCGAAAAATCAAAAAAGTTCACACAACACTCCTATTGTTCTATGTTGACACGAGAAACAAATTTGAAAGCAATAAGAGGCAATGGATATCGTTTCGTCCACAAAGGTGGGACGTTCCCTACCGAAAACCATCATGCTTGTTGCGAGAAGCTCCGGTTTGTGAGAAGCATATACCCAAACTAGCCCCAAATGGAACAAAATTTGTACCACGGCATGTTGATGCCGCTCCATGATAGCGCGCCAAGTTTCATGAATTTCATACGAGTTTTGGATTTACTAGAATTTAAAAACCAGGCATCTCAATGTTTTTCCGGCAATCAACGGTGCCCCGGTGTTTGAAATTCATTCCCATTTCTTGCATGGGACGTAAGCATGAACCAAAGGACACAGATTTGATTTTTCAACCAATTTATATGCACTGGAGCATGTGCATGTAGTTCAAATTTGAATTATGCACATAAAATGCATTGAAAACTAAGTTAATGCATAAAAATGTCCAAACAAACCCGAGAAATCACAAGAAATCACACAACACTCCTGTTGTTCTATGTTGACACGAGAAAAAAATTTGAAAGCAATAAGAGGCAATGGATATCGTTTCGTCCACAAAGGTGGGACGTTCCCTACTGAAAACCATCATGCTTGTTGTAAGAAGCTCCGGTTTGTGAGAAGTATATACCCAAACCTGCCCCAAATGGGACAAAATTTGTACCACGGTATGCTGATGCCGCTCCATGATAGCATGCCATGTTTCATGAATTTCAGATGAGTTTTCGATTTCCTAGAATTTAAAAACCAGGCATCTCAATGTTTTATCGGCAAGCAACGGTACCCGGTGTTTTAAATTCATTCCCATTTCATGCATGGGACCTAGGCATGCACCAAACGACATAGATTTGATTTTTCAACCAATTTATATGCACTGGAGCATGTGCATGTAGTTCAAATTTGAATTATGCACATAAAATGCATTGAAAACTCAGTTAATGCATAAAAATGTCCTGACGAACCCCGAAAAATCACAAAATTCACATAACACTCATGTTGTATTATGTTGACACGAGAAAAAAATTTGAAAGCAATAAGAGACAATGGATATCGTTTCGTCCACAAAGGTGGGACGTTCCCTACCGAAAACCATCTTGCTTGTTGTGAGAAGCTCCGGTTTGTGAGAAGCATATACCCAAACCTGCCCCAAATGGGACAAAATTTGTACCACGACATGTTGATGGCGCTCCATGATAGCATGCCAAGTTTCATGAATTTCATACGAGTTTTGGATTTACTAGAATTTAAAAACCAGGCATCTCAATGCTTTGCCGGCAATCAACGGTGCCCCGGTGTTTGAAATTCATTCCCATTTCTTGCATGGGACCTAAGCATGCACCCAAGGACACAGATTTGATTTTTCAACCAATTTATATGCACTGGAGCATGTGCATGTAGTTCTAATTTGAATTATGCGCATAAAATGCATTGAAAAGTCGGTTAATGCATAAAAATGTCCAAACGAACCCTGAAAAATCACAAAATTCACATAACACTCATTTTGTTCTATGTTGACACGAGAATCAAATTTGAAAGCAATAAGAGGCAATGGATATCGTTTCGTCCACAAAGGTGGGACGTTCCCTACCGAAAACCATCATGCTTGTTGTGAGAAGCTCCGGTTTGTGAGGAGTATATACCCAAACCTGCCCCAAATGGGAAAAAATTTGTACCACGGCATGTTGATGCCGCTCCATGATAGCATGCCAGGTTTCATGAATTTCAGACGAGTTTTGGATTTACTAGAATTTAAAAACCAGGCATCTCAATGTTTTGTCGGCAATCAACGGTACCCGGTGTTTGAAATTCATTCCTATTTCTTTCATGGGACCTAAGCATGCACCAAAGGACATAGATTAGATTTTGCAACCAATTTATATGAACTGGAGCATGTGCATGTAGTTCAAATTTGAATTATGCACATAAAATGCATTGAAAACTCAGTTAATGCATAAAAATGTCCAAACGAACCCCGAAAAATCACAAAATACACATAACACTCATGTTGTTCTATGTTGACACGAGAAAAAAAATGAAAGCAATAAGAGACAATGGATATCATTTCGTCCACAAAGGTGGCAAGTTCCCTACTGAAAACCATCATGCTTGGTGTGAGAAAGCTCCGGTTTGTGAGAAGTATATACCCAAACCTGCCCCAAATGGGACAAAATTTGTACCACAGCATGTCGATGCCGCTCCATGATAGCATGCAAATTTTCATGAATTTCAGACGAGTTTTGGATTTACTAGAATTTAAAAACCAGGCATCTCAATGTTTTGCCGGCAACCAACGTTACCCCGGTGTTTGAAATTCATTCTCATTTCTTGCATGGGACCTAAGCATGCACCCAAGGACATATATTTTATTTTTCAACCAATTTATATGCCCTGGAGCATGTGCATCTAGTTCAAATTTGAATTATGCACATAAAATGCATTGAAAACTTAGTTAATGCATAAAAATGTCCAAACGAACCCCGAAAAATCACAAAATTCGCATAACACTCATGTTGTCTATGTTGACACGAGAAAAAAAATTGAAAGGTATAAGAGACAATGGATATCGTTTCGTCCACAAAGGTGGGACGTCCCCTACCGAAAACCATCATGCTTGGTGTGAGAAGCTCCGGTTTGTGAGAGGCATATACCCAAACCTGCCCCAAGTGGGACAAAATTTATACCACGACATGTTGATGCCGCTCCATGATAGCATGCCAAGTTTCATGAATTTCAGACGAGTTTTGGATTGAATAGAATTTAAAAACCAGGCATCTCAATGTATTGCCGGCAATCAACGGTGCTCCGGTGTTTGAAATTCATTCCCATTTCTTTCATGGGACCTAAGCATGCACCCAAGGACACATATTTGAGTTTTTAGCCAATTTATATGCACTGGAGCATGTGCATGTAGTTCAAATTTGAATTATGCACATAAAATGCATTGAAAACTCAGTTAATGCATAAAAATGTCCAAACGAACTCCGAAAAATAAAAAAAAATCACACAACACTCCTGTTGTTCTATGTTGACACGAGAAACAAATTTGAAAATAATAAGAGGCAAGGGATATCGTTCCGACCACAATGGTGGGATGTGCCCTACCGAAAACCATCATGCTTGTTGTGAGTAGCTCCGGTTTGTGAGAAGCATATACCCAAACTTGCCCCAAATGGGACAAAATTTGTACCACGGCATGTTCATGCCGCTCCATGATAGCATGACAAGTTTCATTAATTTCAGATGAGTTTTGGATTTACTAGAATTTAAAAACCAGGCATCTCAATGTTTTATCGGCAAGCAACGGTACCCGGTGTTTTAAATTCATTCCCATTTCATGCATGGGACCTAGGCATGCACCAAACGACATAGATTTGATTTTTCAACCAATTTATATACACTGGAGCATGTGCATGTAGTTCAAATTTGAATTATGCACATAAAATGCATTGCAAACTCAGTTAATGCATAAAAATGTCCTGACGAACCCCGAAAAATCACAAAATTCACATAACACTCATGTTGTATTATGTTGACACGAGAAAAAAAATTGAAAGCAATAAGAGACAATGGATATCGTTTCGTCCACAAAGGTGGGACATTCCCTACCGAAAACCATCATGCTTGTTGTGAGTAGCTCCGGTTTGTGAGAAGCATATACCCAAACATGCCCCAAATGGGACAAAATTTGTACCACGACATGTTGATGGCGCTCCATGATAGCATGCCAAGGTTCATGAATTTCATACGAGTTTCGGATTTACTAGAATTTAAAAACCAGGCATCTCAATGTTTTGCCGGCAATCAACGGTGCCCCGGTGTTTGAAATTCATTCCCATTTCTTGCATGGGACCTAAGCATGAACCAAAGGACACAGATTTGATTTTTCAACCAATTTATATGCACTGGAGCATGTGCATGTAGTTCTAATTTGAATTATGCGCATAAAATGCATTGAAAAGTCGGTTAATGCATAAAAATGTCCAAACGAACCCTGAAAAATCACAAAAAATCACACAACACTCCTATTGTTCTATGTTGACACGAGAATCAAATTTGAAAGCAATAAGAGGCAATGGATATCGTTTCGTCCACAAAGGTGGGACGTTCCCTACCGAAAACCATCATGCTTGTTGTGAGAAGCTCCGGTTTGTGAGGAGTATATACCCAAACCTGCCCCAAATGGGAAACATTTTGTACCACGGCATGTTGATGCCGCTCCATGATAGCATGCCAGGTTTCATGAATTTCAGACGAGTTTTGGATTTACTAGAATTTAAAAACCAGGCATCTCAATGTTTTGTCGGCAATCAACGGTACCCGGTGTTTGAAATTCATTCCTATTTCTTTCATGGGACCTAAGCATGCACCAAAGGACATAGATTAGATTTTGCAACCAATTTATATGAACTGGAGCATGTGCATGTAGTTCAAATTTGAATTATGCACATAAAATGCATTGAAAACTCAGTTAATGCATAAAAATGTCCAAACGAACCCCGAAAAATCACAAAATTCACATAACACTCATGTTGTTCTATGTTGACACGAGAAAAAAAATTGAAAGCAATAAGAGACAATGGATATCATTTCGTCCACAAAGGTGGCAAGTTCCCTACTGAAAACCATCATGCTTGGTGTGAGAAGCTCCGGTTTGTGAGAAGTATATACCTAGACCTGCCCCAAATGGGACAAAATTTGTACCACAGCATGTCGATGCCGCTCCATGATAGCATGCAAATTTTCATGAATTTCAGACGAGTTTTGGATTTACTAGAATTTAAAAACCAGGCATCTCAATGTTTTGCCGGCAACCAACGTTACCCCGGTGTTTGAAATTCATTCCCATTTCTTGCATGGGACCTAAGCATGCACCCAAGGACATATATTTGATTTTTCAACCAATTTATATGCCCTGGAGCATGTGCATCTAGTTCAAATTTGAATTATGCACATAAAATGCATTGAAAACTTAGTTAATGCATAAAAATGTCCAAACGAACCCCGAAAAATCACAAAATTCGCATAACACTCATGTTGTCTATGTTGACACGAGAAAAAAATTGAAAGGAATAAGAGACAATGGATATCGTTTCGTCCACAAAGGTGGGACGTCCCCTACCGAAAACCATCATGCTTGTTGTGAGAAGCTCCGGTTTGTGAGAGGCATATACCCAAACCTGCCCCAAGTGGGACAAAATTTATACCACGACATGTTGATGCCGCTCCATGATAGCATGCCAAGTTTCATGAATTTCAGACGAGTTTTGGATTTAATAGAATTTAAAAACCAGGCATCTCAATGTATTGCCGGCAATCAACGGTGCTCCGGTGTTTGAAATTCATTCCCATTTCTTTCATGGGACCTAAGCATGCACCCAAGGACACATATTTGAGTTTTTAGCCAATTTATATGCACTGGAGCATGTGCATGTAGTTCAAATTTGAATTATGCACATAAAATGCATTGAAAACTCAGTTAATGCATAAAAATGTCCAAACGAACTCCGAAAAATAAAAAAAATCACACAACACTCCTGTTGTTCTATGTTGACACGAAAAACAAATTTGAAAATAATAAGAGGCAAGGGATATCGTTCCGACCACAATGGTGGGATGTTCCCTACCGAAAACCATCATGCTTGTTGTGAGTAGCTCCGGTTTGTGAGAAGCATATACCCAAACTTGCCCCAAATGGGACAAAATTTGTACCACGGCATGTTCATGCCGCTCCATAATAGCATGACAAGTTTCATTAATTTCATATGAGTTTTCGATTTACTAGAATTTAAAAACCAGGCATCTCAATGTTTTATCGGCAAGCAACGGTACCCGGTGTTTTAAATTCATTCCCATTTCATGCATGGGACCTAGGCATGCACCAAACGACATAGATTTGATTTTTCAACCAATTTATATGCACTGGAGCATGTGCATGTAGTTCAAATATGAATTATGCACATAAAATGCATTGAAAACTTAGTTAATGCATAAAAATGTCCTGACGAACCCCGAAAAATCACAAAATTCACATAACACTCATTTTGTATTATGTTGACACGAGAAAAAAATTTGAAAGCAATAAGAGACAATGGATATCGTTTCGTCCACAAAGGTAGGACATTCCCTACCGAAAACCATCTTGCTTGTTGTGAGAAGCTCCGGTTTGTGAGAAGCATATACCCAAACATGCCCCAAATGGGACAAAATTTGTACCACAACATGTTGATGGCGCTCCATGATAGCATGCCAAGTTTCATGAATTTCATACGAGTTTTGGATTTACTAGAATTTAAAAACCAGGCATCTCAATGTTTTGCCGGCAATCAACGGTGCCCCGGTGTTTGAAATTCATTCCCATTTCTTGCATGGGACCTAAGCATGAACCAAAGGACACAGATTTGATTTTTCAACCAATTTATATGCACTGGAGCATGTGCATGTAGTTCTAATTTGAATTATGCGCATAAAATGCATTGAAAAGTCGGTTAATGCATAAAAATGTCCAAACGAACCCTAAAAAATCACAAAAAATCACACAACACTCCTATTGTTCTATGTTGACACGAGAATCAAATTTGAAAGCAATAAGAGGCAATGGATATCGTTTCGTCCACAAAGGTGGGACGTTCCCTACCGAAAACCATCATGCTTGTTGTGAGAAGCTCCGGTTTGTGAGGAGTATATACCCAAACCTGCCCCAAATGGGAAAAATTTTGTACCACGGCATGTTGATGCCGCTCCATGATAGCATGCCAGGTTTCATGAATTTCAGACGAGTTTTGGATTTACTAGAATTTAAAAACCAGGCATCTCAATGTTTTGTCGGCAATCAACGGTACCCGGTGTTTGAAATTCATTCCTATTTCTTTCATGGGACCTAAGCATGCACCAAAGGACATAGATTAGATTTTGCAACCAATTTATATGAACTGGAGCATGTGCATGTAGTTCAAATTTGAATTATGCACATAAAATGCATTGAAAACTCAGTTAATGCATAAAATGTCCAAACGAACCCCGAAAAATCACAAAATTCACATAACACTCATGTTGTTCTATGTTGACACGAGAAAAAAAAATGAAAGCAATAAGAGACAATGGATATCATTTCTTCCATAAAGGTGGCAAGTTCCCTACTGAAAACCATCATGCTTGGTGTGAGAAGCTCCGGTTTGTGAGAAGTATATACCCAGACCTGCCCCAAATGGGACAAAATTTGTACCACAGCATGTCGATGCCGCTCCATGATAGCATGCAAATTTTCATGAATTTCAGACGAGTTTTGGATTTACTAGAATTTAAAAACCAGGCATCTCAATGTTTTGCCGGCAACCAACGTTACCCCGGTGTTTGAAATTCATTCCCATTTCTTGCATGGGACCTAAGCATGCACCCAAGGACATATATTTGATTTTTCAACCAATTTATATGCCCTGGAGCATGTGCATCTAGTTCAAATTTGAATTATGCACATAAAATGCATTGAAAACTTAGTTAATGCATAAAAATGTCCAAACGAACCCTGAAAAATCACAAAATTCACATAACACTCATGTTGTCTATGTTGACACGAGAAAAAAATTGAAAGGAATAAGAGACAATGGATATCGTTTCGTCCACAAAGGTGGGACGTCCCCTACCGAAAACCATCATGCTTGTTGTGAGAAGCTCCGGTTTGTGAGAGGCATATACCCAAACCTGCCCCAAGTGGGACAAAATTTATACCACGACATGTTGATGCCGCTCCATGATAGCATGCCATGTTTCATGAATTTCAGACGAGTTTTGGATTTAATAGAATTTAAAAACCAGGCATCTCAATGTATTGCCGGCAATCAACGGTGCTCCGGTGTTTGAAATTCATTCCCATTTCTTTCATGGGACCTAAGCATGCACCCAAGGACACATATTTGAGTTTTTAGCCAATTTATATGCACTGGAGCATGTGCATGTAGTTCAAATTTGAATTATGCACATAAAATGCATTGAAAACTCAGTTAATGCATAAAAATGTCCAAACGAACTCCGAAAAATAAAAAAATAACACAACACTCCTGTTGTTCTATGTTGACACGAGAAACAAATTTGAAAATAATAAGAGGCAATGGATATCGTTCCGACCACAATGGTGGCATGTTCCCTACCGAAAACCATCATGCTTGTTGTGAGTAGCTCCGGTTTGTGAGAAGCATATACCCAAACTTGCCCCAAATTTGACAAAATTTGTACCACGGCATGTTCATGCCGCTCCATGATAGCATGACAAGTTTCATTAATTTCAGATGAGTTTTTGATTTACTAGAATTTAAAAACCAGGCATCTCATTGTTTTGCCGGCAATCAACGGTGCTCCGGTGTTTGAAATTCATTCCCATTTCTTTCATGGGACCTAAGCATGCACCCAAGGACACATATTTGAGTTTTTAGCCAATTTATATGCACTGGAGCATGTGCATGTAGTTCAAATTTGAATTATGCACATAAAATGCATTGAAAACTCAGTTAATGCATAAAAATGTCCAAACAAACTCCGAAAAATAAAAAAAAATCACACAACACTCCTGTTGTTCTATGTTGACACGAGAAACAAATTTGAAAGCAATAAGAGGCAATGGATATCATTTCGGCCACAAAGGTGGGACGTTCCCTACCGAAAACCATCATGCTTGTTGTGAGAAGCTCCGGTTTGTGAGAAGCATATACCCAAACCTACCCCAAATGGGACTAAATTTGTACCACGGCATGTTGATGGCGCTCCATGATAGCACGCCAAGTTTCATGAATTTCAGACGAGTTTTGGATTTACTAGAATTTAAAAACCAGGCATCTCAATGTTTTGCCGGCAACCAACGTTACCCCGGTGTTTGAAATTCATTCCCATTTCTTGCATGGGACCTAAGCATGCACCCAAGGACATATATTTGATTTTTCAACCAATTTATATGCCCTGGAGCATGTGCATCTAGTTCAAATTTGAATTATGCACATAAAATGCATTGAAAACTTAGTTAATGCATAAAAATGTCCAAACGAACCCTGAAAAATCACAAAATTCACATAACACTCATGTTGTCTATGTTGACACGAGAAAAAAATTGAAAGGAATAAGAGACAATGGATATCGTTTCGTCCACAAAGGTGGGACGTCCCCTACCGAAAACCATCATGCTTGTTGTGAGAAGCTCCGGTTTGTGAGAGGCATATACCCAAACCTGCCCCAAGTGGGACAAAATTTATACCACGACATGTTGATGCCGCTCCATGATAGCATGCCAAGTTTCATGAATTTCAGATGAGTTTTGGATTTAATAGAATTTAAAAACCAGGCATCTCAATGTATTGCCGGCAATCAACGGTGCTCCGGTGTTTGAAATTCATTCCCATTTCTTTCATGGGACCTAAGCATGCACCCAAGGACACATATTTGAGTTTTTAGCCAATTTATATGCACTGGAGCATGTGCATGTAGTTCAAATTTGAATTATGCACATAAAATGCATTGAAAACTCAGTTAATGCATAAAAATGTCCAAACGAACTCCGAAAAATAAAAAAAATAACACAACACTCCTGTTGTTCTATGTTGACACGAGAAACAAATTTGAAAATAATAAGAGGCAATGGATATCGTTCCGACCACAATGGTGGGATGTTCCCTACCGAAAACCATCATGCTTGTTGTGAGTAGCGCCGGTTTGTGAGAAGCATATACCCAAACTTGCCCCAAATTTGACAAAATTTGTACACGGCATGTTCATGCCGCTCCATGATAGCATGACAAGTTTCATTAATTTCAGATGAGTTTTTGATTTACTAGAATTTAAAAACCAGGCATCTCATTGTTTTGCCGGCAATCAACGGTGCTCCGGTGTTTGAAATTCATTCCCATTTCTTTCATGGGACCTAAGCATGCACCCAAGGACACATATTTGAGTTTTTAGCCAATTTATATGCACTGGAGCATGTGCATGTAGTTCAAATTTGAATTATGCACATAAAATGCATTGAAAACTCAGTTAATGCATAAAAATGTCCAAACAAACTCCGAAAAATAAAAAAAATCACACAACACTCCTGTTGTTCTATGTTGACACGAGAAACAAATTTGAAAGCAATAAGAGGCAATGGATATCATTTCGGCCACAAAGGTGGGACGTTCCCTACCGAAAACCATCATGCTTGTTGTGAGAAGCTCCGGTTTGTGAGAAGCATATACCCAAACCTACCCCAAATGGGACAAAATTTGTACCACGGCATGTTGATGGCGCTCCATGATAGCACGCCAAGTTTCATGAATTTCAGACGAGTTTTGGATTTACTAGAATTTAAAAACCAGGCATCTCAATGTTTTGCCGGAATCAATGGTGCCACGGTATTTGAAATTCATTCCCATTTCTTGCATGGGACCTAAGCATGAACCAAAGGACACAGATTTGATTTTTCAACCAATTTATATGCACTCGAGCATTTGCATGTAGTCCAAATTTGAATTATGCACATAAAATGCATTGAAAACTCAGTTAATGCATAGAAATGTCAAAATGAACCCGAAAAATCACAAAAAATCACACAACACTCCTATTGTTCTATGTTGACACGAGAAACAAATTTGAAAGCAATAAGAGGCAATGGATATCGTATCGTCCACAAAGGCGGGACGTTCCCTACCGAAAACCATCATGCTTGTTGTGAGAAGCTCCGGTTTGTGAGAAGCATATACCCAAACTAGCCCCAAATGGGACAAAATTTTTACCACGGCATGTTGATGCCGCTCCATGATAGCGCGCCAAGTTTCATGAATTTCATATGAGTTTTGGATTTACTAGAATTTAAAAACCAGGCATCTCAATGTTTTGCCAGCAATCAACGGTGCCCCGCTGTTTGAAATTCAATCCCATTTCTTGCATGGGACGTAAGCATGAACCAAAGGACACAAATTTGATTTTTCAACCAATTTATATGCACTGGAGCATGTGCATGTAGTTCAAATTTGAATTATGCACATAAACTAAGTTAATGCATAAAAATGTCCAAACAAAACCGAAAAATCACCAAAAATCACACAACACTCCTGTTGTTCTAAGTTGACACGAGAAACAAATTTGAAAGCAATAAGAGGCAATGGATATCGTTTCGTCCATAAAGGTGGGACGTTCCCTACCAAAAACCATCATGCTTGTTGTAAGGAGCTCCGGTTTGTGAGAAGTATATACCCAAACCTGCCCCAAATGGGACAAAATTTGTACCACGGCATGCAGATGCCGCTCCATGATAGCATACCATCTTTCATGAATTTCAGATGAGTTTTGGATTTACTAGAATTTAAAAACCAGGCATCTCAATGTTTTGTCGGTAATCAACAGTACCCGGTGTTTGAAATTCATTCCCATTTCTTGCATGGGACCTAGGCATGCACCAAACGACATAGATTTGATTTTTCAACCAATTTATATGCACTGGAGCATGTGCATGTAGTTCAAATTTGAATTGTGCACATAAAATGCATTGAAAACTCAGTTAATGCATAAAAATGTCCTGACGAACCCCGAAAAATCACAAAATTCACATAATACTCATGTTGTTCTATGTTGACACGAGAAAAAAAATTGAAAGCAATAAGAGACAATGGATATCGTTTCGTCCACAAAGGTGGGACGTTCCCTACCGAAAACAATCTTGCTTGTTGTGAGAAGCTCCGGTTTGTGAGAAGCATATACCCAAACCTGCCCCAAATGGGACAAAATTTGTACCACGACATGTTGATGCCGCTCCATGATAGCATGCCAAGTTTCATGAATTTCGTACGAGTTTTGGATTTACTAGAATTTAAAAACCAGGCATCTCAATGTTTTGCCGGCAATCAACGGTGCCCCGGTGTTTGAAATTCATTCCCATTTCTTGCATGGGACCTAAGCATGAACCAAAGGACACAGATTTGATTTTTCAACAAATTTATATGCACTGGAGCATGTGCATGTAGTTCTAATTTGAATGATGCGCATAAAATGCATTGAAAAGTCGGTTAATGCATAAAAATGTCCAAACGAACCCTGAAAAATCACAAAAAATCACACAACAGTCCTATTGTTCTATGTTGACACGAGAATCAAATTTGAAAGCAATAAGAGGCAATGGATATCATTTCGTTCATAAAGGTGGGACGTTCCCTACTGAAAACCATCATGCTTGTTGTGAGAAGCTCCGGTTTGTGAGAAGTATATACCCAAACCTGCCCCAAATGGGACAAAATTTGTACCACGGCATGTTGATGCCGCTCCATGATAGCATGCCAGGTTTCATGAATTTCAGACGAGTTTTGGATTTACTAGAATTTAAAAACCAGGCATCTCAATGTTTTGTCGGCAATCAACGGTACCCGGTGTTTGAAATTCATTCCCATTTCTTCCATGGGACCTAAGCATGCACCAAAGGAACTAGATTAGATTTTTCAACCAATTTATATGAACTGGAGCATGTGCATGTAGTTCAAATTTGAATTATGCACATAAAATGCATTGAAAACTCAGTTAATGCATAAAAATGTCCAAACGAACCCCGAAAAATCACAAAATTCACATAACACTCACGTTGTTCTATGTTGACACGAGAAAAAAAATGAAAGCAATAAGAGACAATGGATATCGTTTCGTCCACAAAGGTGGCAAGTTCCCTACCGAAAACCATCATGCTTGGTGTGAGAAGCTCCGGTTTGTGAGAAGTATATACCCAAACCTGCCCCAAATGGGACAAAATTTGTACCACAGCATGTCGATGCCTCTCCATGATAGCATGCAAATTTTCATGAATTTCAGACGAGTTTTGGATTTACTAGAATTTAAAAACCAGGCATCTCAATGTTTTGCCGGCAACCAACGTTACCCCGGTGTATGAAATTCATTCCCATTTCTTGCATGGGACCTAAGCATGCACCAAAGGACACATATTTGATTTTTCAAGCAATTTATATGCATTGGAGCATGTGCATGTAGTTCAAATTTGAATTATGCACATCAAATGCATTGAAAACTCAGTTAATGCATAAAAATGTCCAAACGAACCCCAAAAAACACAAAAATTCACATAACAGTCAGGTTGTTCTATGTTGAGACGAGACAAAAAAATTAAAAGCAATAAGAGGCAATGGATATCGTTCCGACCACAATGGTGGGATGTTCCCTACCGAAAACGATCATGCTTGTTGTGAGTAGCTCCGGTTTGTGAGAAGCATATACCCAAACCTGCCCCAAATGGGACAAATTTTTTACCACGACATGTTCATGCCGCTCCATGATAGCATGCCAAGTTTCGTTAATTTCAGATGACTTTTTGATTTACTAGAATTTAAAAACCAGGCATCTCATTGTTTTGCCGGCAATCAACGCTGCTCCCGTGTTTGAAATTCAGTCCCATTTCTTTCATGGGACCTAAGCATGCACCTAAGGACATATATTTGAGTTTTTAGCCAATTTATATGCACTGGAGCATGTGCATGTAGTTCAAATTTGAATTATGCACATAAAATGCATTGAAAACTCAGTTAATGCATAAAAATGTCCAAACGAACTCCGAAAAAAATCACACAACACTCATGTTGTTCTATGTTGACACGAGAAACAAATTTGAAAATAATAAGAGGCAATGGATATCATTTCATCCACAAAGGTGGGACGTTCCCTACCGAAAACCATCATGCTTGTTGTGAGAAGCTCCGGTTTGTGAGAAGCATATACCCAAACCTGCCCCAAATGGGACAAAATTTGTACCACGGCATGTTAATGCCGCTCCATGATAGCACGCCAAGTTTCATGAATTTCAGACGAGTTTTGGATTTAGTAGAATTTAAAAACCAGGCATCTCAAAGTTTTGCCGGTAATCAACGGTGCCCCGGTGTTTGAAATTCATTCCCATTTCTTGCATGGGACCTAAGCATGAACCAAAGGACACAGATTTGATTTTTCAACCAATTTATATGCACTGGAGCATTTGCATGTAGTCCAAATTTGAATTATGCACATAAAATGCATTGAAAACTCAGTTAATGCATAGAAATGTCAAAACAAACCCGAAAAATAAAAAAAATTCACACAACACTCCTGTTGTTCTATGTTGACATGAGGAACAAATTTGAAAGCAATAGGAGGCAATGGATATCGTTTCGTCCACAAAGGTGGGACGTTCCCTACCGAAAACCATCATGCTTGTTGTGAGAAGCTCCGGATTGTGAGAAGCATATACCCAAACTAGCCCCAAATGGGACAAAATTTGTACCACGGCATGTTGATGCCGCTCCATGATAGCGCCCCAAGTTTCATGAATTTCACACGAGTTTTTGATTTACTAGAGTTTAAAAACCAGGCATCACAATGTTTTGGCGGCAATCAACGGTGCCCCGGTGTTTAAAATTCATTCCCATTTCTTGCATGGGACCTAAGCATGAACCAAAGGACACAGATTTGATTTTTCAACCAATTTATATGCACTGGAGCATGTGCATGTAGTTCAAATTTGAATTATGCACATAAAATGCATTGAAAACTCAGTTAATGCATAGAAATGTTTAAGCGAACCCCGAAAAATCACAAAAAATCACACAACACTCCTGTTGTTCTATGTTGACACGAGAAACAAATTTGAAAGCACTAAGAGGCAATGGATATCGTTTCGTCCACACGGGTGGCACGTTCCCTACAGAAAACCATCATGCTTGTTGTGAGAAGCTCTGGTTTGTTAGAAGTATATACCCAAACCTGCCCCAAATTGGACAAAATTTGTACCACGGCATGTTGATGCTGCTCCATGATAGCATGCCCAGTTTCATGAATTTCAGACGAGTTTTGGATTTACTAGAATTTAAAAACGAGGCATCTCAATGTTTTGCCGGCAATCAACATTACCCCGGTGTTTGAAATTCATTCCCACTTTTTGCATGGGACCTAAGCATGCATCAAAGGACTCCGATTTGATTTTACAACCAATTTATATGCACTTGAGCATGTGCATGTAGTTCAAATATGAATTATGCAGATAAAATGCATTGAGAACTCAGTTAATGCATAAAAATTTACAAACGAACCCCGAAAAATCACATAAATTCACATAACAGTCATATTGTTCTATGTTGACACGAGAAATAAAATTGAAAGCAATAAGAGGCAATGGATATCATTTCGTCCACAAAGGTGGGACGTTCCCTACCGAAAACCATCATGCTTGTTGTGAGAAGCTCCGGTTTGTGAGAAGCATATACCCAAACCTGCACCAAATGGGACAAAATTTGTACCACGGCATGTTGATGCCGCTCCATGATAGCACGCCAAGTTTCATGAATTTCAGACGAGTTTTGGATTTACTAGAATTTAAAAACAAGGCATCTCACTGTTTTGCCGGCAATCAACGGTGCCCCAGTGTTTGAAATTCATTCCCATTTCTTGCATGGAACCTAAGCATGAACCAAAGGACATATATTTGATTTTCCAACCAATTTATATGCACTGGAGCATGTGCATGTAGTTCAAATTTGAATTATGCACATAAAATGCATTGAAAACTAACTTAATGCATAAAAATGTCCAAACGAACCCTGAAAAATCACAAAAAATCACACAACACTCCTATTGTTCTATGTTGACACGAGAAACAAATTTGAAAGCAATAAGAGGCAATGGATATCGTTTCGTCCAGAAAGGTGACACGTTCCCTACCGAAAACCATCATGCTTGTTGTGAGAATCTCCGGTTTGTGAGAAGTGTATACCCAAACCAGCACCAAATGGGACAAAATTTGTAACACATCATGTTCATGCCGCTCCATGATAGCATGCCAAGTTTCATGAATTTCAGACGAGTTTTGTATTTACTAGAATTTAAAACCAGGCATCTCAATGTTTTACTGGCAACCAACGTTACCCCGGTGTTTGAAATTCATTCCCATTTCTTGGATGGGACCTAAGCATGCACCAAAGGACACAGATTTGATATTTAAACCAATTTATATGCACTGGAGCATGTGCATGTAGTTCAAATTTGAATTATGCACATAAAATGCATTGAAAACTCACCTAATGCATAAAAATGTCCAAACGAACCCCTAAAAATCACAAAAATTCACATAACACTCATGTTGTTCTATGTTGACACGAGAAAAAAAATTGAAAGCAATAAGAGGCAATTGATATCGTTTCGTCCACAAAGGTGGGACGTTCCCTACCGAAAACCATCATGCTTGTTGTGAGAAGCTCCGATTTGTGAGAAGTATATACCCAAACCTGCCCCAAATGGGACAAAATTTGTACCACGGCATGTTGATGCCGGTCCATCATAGCATGCCAAGTTTCATGAATTTCAGACGAGTTTTGGATTTACTAGAATATAAAAACCAGGCATCTCAAAGTTTTCTCGGCAATCAACGGTGCCCCGGTGTTTGAAATTCATTCTCATTTCTTGCATGGGACCTAAGCATGCACCCAAGGACACATATTTGATTTTTCAACCAATTTATATGCACTTGAGCATGTGCATGTAGTTCAAATTTGAATTATGCACATAAAATGAATTGGAAACTGAGTTAATGCATAAAAATGTCCAAACGAACCCCGAAAAATCACAAAAAATCAAACAACACTCCGGTTGTTCTATGTTGACATGAGAAACAAATTTGAAAGCAATAAGAGGCAATGGATATCGTTTCTCCCACAAAGGTGGGATGTTCCCTACCGAAAACCATCATGCTTGTTGTGAGAAGCTCCGGTTTGTGAGAAGTAGATACCCAAACCTGCCCCAAATGGAACAAAATTTGAACCACGGCAAGTTGATGCCGCTCCATGATAGCATGCCAAGTTTCATGAATTTCAGAAGAGTTTTGGATTTACTAGAATATAAAAACCAGGCATCTCAATGTTTTGCCGGCAATCAACGGTGCCCCGGTGTTTGAAATTCATTCCCATTTCTTGCATGGCACCTAAGCATGCACCAAAGGACATAGATTTGATTTTTCAACCAATTTATATGCACTGGAGCATGTGCATGTAGTTCAAATTTGAATTATGCACATAAAATGCATTGAAAACTCAGTTAATGCATAAAAATGTCCAAACGAACCCCGAAAAATCACAAAAAATCACACAACACTCCTGTTGTTCTATGTTGACACGAGAAACAAATTTGTAAGCAATAAGAGGCAATGGATATCGTTTCGTCCACAAAGGTGGGACATTCCCTACCGAAAACCATCATGTTTCTTGTGAGAAGCTCCGGTTTGTGAGAAGTATATACCCAAACCTGCCCCAAATGGGACAAAATTTGTACCACAACATGTTGATGCCGCTCCATGATAGCATGCCAACTTTCATGAATTTCAAACGAGTTTTGGATTTACTAGAATTTAAAAACCAGGCATCTCAATGTTTTGCCAGCAATCAACTTTACCCCGATGTATGAAATTCATTCGCATTTCTTGCATGGGACCTAAGCATGCACCAAAGGACACAAATTTGATTTTTCAACCAATTTATATGCACTGGAGCATGTGCATGTAGTTCAAATTTGAATTATGCACATAAAATGCATTGAAAACTCAGTTAATGCATAAAAATATCCAAACGAACCCCGAAAAATTACAAAAATTCACATAACACTCATGTTGTTCTATGTTGACACGAGAAAAAAAATTGAAAGCAATAACAGGCAATTGATATCGTTTCGTCCACAAAGGTGGGACGTTCCCTACCGAAAACCATCATGGTTGTCATGAGAAGCTCCGGTTTGTGAGAAGCATATACCCAAACCTACCCCAAATGGGACAAAATTTGTACCACGGCATGTTGATGCCGCTCCATGATAGCATGCCAAGTTTCATGAATTTCAGACGAGTTTTGGATTTACTAGAATTTAAAAACCACGCATCTCAATGTTTTGCCGGCAATCAACGGTGACCCGGTGTTTTAAATTCATTCCCATTTCTTGCATGGGACCTAAGCATGCACCAAAGGACACATATTTGATTTTTCAACCAATTTATATGCATTGGAGCATGTGCATGTAGTTCAAATTTGAATTATGCAAATAAAATGCATTGAAAACTCAGTTTGTGAGAAGTATATACCCAAACCTGCCCCAAATGGGACAAAATTTGTACCACGGCATGTTGATGCCGCTCCATGATAGCATGCCAAGTTTCATGAATTTCAGACGAGTTTCGAATTAACTAGATTTTAAAAACCAGGCATCTCAATGTTTTGTCGGCAATCAACGGTACCCGGTGTTTGAAATTCATTCCCATTTCTTGCATGGGACCTAGGCATGCACCAAACGACATAGATTTGATTTTTCAACCAATTTATATGCTCTGGAGCATGTGCATGTAGTTCAAATTTGAATTATGCACATAAAATGCATTGAAAACTCAGTTAATGCATAAAAATGTCCAAACAAACCCGAAAAATCGCAAAAAATCACACAACACTCCTATTGTTCTACGTTGACATGAGAAACAAATTTGAAAGCAATAAGAGGCAATGGATATCGTTTCGTCCACAAAGGTGGGACGTTCCCTACCGAAAACCATCATGCTTGTTGTAAGAAGCTCCGATTTGTGAGAAGTATATACCCAAACCTGCCCCAAATGGGACAAAATTTGTACCACGGCATGCTGATGCCGCTCCATGATAGCATGCCATGTTTCATGAATTTCAGATGAGTTTCGGATTTACTAGAATTTAAAAACCAGGCATCTCAATGTTTTGTCGGCAATCAACGTTACCCGGTGTTTGAAATTCATTCCAATTTCTTGCATGGGACCTAGGCATGCACCAAACGACATAGATTTGATTTTTCAACCAATTTATATGCACTGGAGCATGTGCATGTAGTTCAAATTTGAATTATGCACATAAAATGCATCGAAAACTCAGTTAATGCATAAAAATGTCTTGACGAACCCCGAAAAATCACAAAATTCACATAACACTCATGTTGTTCTATGTTGACACGAGAAAAAATATTTGAAAGCAATAAGAGACAATGGATATCATTTCGTCCACAAAGGTGGGACGTTCCCTACCGAAAACCATCTTGCTTGTTGTGAGAAGCTCCGGTTTGTGAGAAGCATATACCCAAACCTGCCCCAAATGGGACAAAATTTGTACCACGACATGTTGATGCCGCTTCATGATAGCATGCCAAGTTTCATGAATTTCATACGAGTTTTGGATTTACTAGAATTTAAAAACCAGGCATCTCAATGTTTTGCCGGCAGTCAACGGTGCCCCGGTGTTTGAAATTCATTACCATTTCTTGCATGGGACCTAAGCATGAACCAAAGGACACAGATTTGTTTTTTCAACCAATTTATATGCACTGGAGCATGTGCATGTAGTTCAAATTTGAATTATGCACATAAAATGCATTGAAAACTCAGTTAATGCATAAAAATGTCCAATCGAACCCTGAAAAATCACAAAATTCACATAACACTCATGTTGTTCTCTGTTGACACGAGAAAAAAAATTGAAGGTATAAGAGACAATGGATATCGTTTCGTCCAATAAGGTGGGACGTTCCCTACCGAAAACCATCATGCTTGTTGTGGGAAACTCCGGTTTTTAAGAAGAATATACCCAAACCTGCCCCAAATGGGACAAAATTTGTACCACGACATGTTGATGCCGCTCCATGATAGCATGCCAAGTTTTATGAATTTCAGACGAGTTTTGGATTTACTAGAATTTAAAAACCAGGCATCTCAATGTTTTGCCGGTAATCAACGGTGCCCCAGTGTTTGAAATTCATTCCCATTTCTTGCATGGAACCTAAGCATGAACCAAAGGACATATATTTGATTTTTCAACCAATTTATATGCACTGGAGCATGTGCATGTAGTTCAAATTTGAATTATGCACATAAAATGCATTGAAAACTCAATGCATAAAAATGTCCAAACGAACCCCCAAAAATCACAAAAAATCACACAACTCTCCTATTGTTCTATGTTGACACGAGAAACAAACTTGAAAGCAATAAGACGCAATGGATATTGTTTCGTCCAGAAAGGTGACACGTTCCCTACCGAAAACCATCATGCTTGTTGTAAGAATCTCCGGTTTGTGAGAAGTATATACCCAAACCAGCCCCAAATGGGACAAAATTTGTAACACATCATGTTCATGCCGCTCCATGATAGCATGCCAAGTTTCATGAGTTTCAGACGAGTTTTGGATTTACTAGAATTTAAAAACCAGGCATCTCAATGTTTTGCTGGCAACCAATGTTACCCCGGTGTTTGAAATTCATTCCCATTTCTTGGATGGGACCTAAGCATGCACCAAAGGACACAGATTTGATTTTTAAACCAATTTATATGCACTGGAGCATGTGCATGTGGTTCAAATTTGAATTATGCACATAAAATGAATTGAAAACTGAGTTAATGCATAAAAATGTCCAAACGAACCCCGAAAAATCACAGAAAATCACACAACACTCTTGTTGTTATATGTTGACATGAGAAACAAATTTGAAAGCAATAAGAGGCAATGGATATCGTTTCGTCCACAAAGGTGGGACATTCCCTACCAAAAACCATCATGCTTGTTGTGAGAAACTCCGGTTTTTAAGAAGCATATACCCAAACCTGCCCCAAATGGGACAAAATTTATACCACGGCAAGTTGATGCCGCTCCATGATAGCATGCCAAGTTTCATGAATTTCACACGAGTTTTGGATTTACTAGAATATAAAAACCAGACATCTCAATGTTTTGCCGGTAATCAACGGTGCCCCGGTGTTTGAAATTCATTCCCATTTCTTGCATGGCACCTAAGCATGCACCAAAGGACATAGATTTGATTTTTCAACCAATTTATATGCACTGGAGCATGTGCATGTAGTTCAAATTTGAATTATGCACATAAAATGCATTGAAAACTCAGTTAATGCATAAAAATGTCCAAACGAACCCCGAAAAATCACAAAAAATCACACAACACTCCTATTGTTCTATGTTGACACGAGAAACAAATTTGAAAGCAATAAGAGGCAATGGATATCGTTTCGTCCAGAAAGGTGGCACTTTCCCTACCGAAAACCATCAAGCTTGTTGTGAGAAGCTCCGGTTTGTGAGAAGTATATACCCAAACCTGCCCCGAATTTGACAAAATTTGTACCACAGCATGTTGATGCCGTTCCATGATAGCATGCCAATTTTCATGAATTTCAGATGAGTTTTGGATTTACAAGAATTTAAAAACCAGGCATCTCAATGTTTTGCCGGCAATCAACGTTACCCCGGTGTTTGAAATTCCTTCCCATTTCTTGCATGGGACCTAAGCATGCACCAAAGGACATAGATTTGATTCTTCAACCAATTTATATGCATTAGAGCATGTGCATGTAGTTCAAATTTGAATTATGCACATTGCATTGAAAACTCAGTTAATGCATAAAAATGTCCAAACGAACCCCGAAAAATCACAAAAATTCACATAACACTCATGTTGTTCTATGTTGACACAAGAAAAAAAATTGAAAGCCATAAGAGGCAATGGATATCGTTTCGACCACAATGGTGGGACGTTCCCTACCGAAAACCATCGTGCTTGCTGTGAGAAGCTCCGGTTTGTGAGAAGAATATACCCAAACCAGCCCCAAATGGGACAAAATTTGTACCACGGCATGTTCATGCCGCTCCATCATAGCATGCCAAGTTTCATTAATTTCAGATGAGTTTTTGATTTACAAGAATTTGAAAACCAGGCATCTCATTGTTTTGTCGGCAATCAACGGTGCCCCGGTGTTTAAAATTCATTCCCATTTCTTTCATGGGACCTAAGCAAGCACCGAAGGACACATATTTGAGTTTTCAGCCAATTTATATGCACTGGAGCATGTGCATGTAGTTCAAATTTGAATTACGCACATAAAATGCATTGAAAACTCAGGTAATGCATAAAAATGTCCAAACGAACCCCGAAAAATTAAAAAAAATCAAACAACACTCCTGTTGTTCTATATTGACACGAGAAACAAATTTGAAAGCAATAAGAGGCAATGGATATCATTTCGTCCACAAAGGTGGGACGTTCCCTACCGAAAACCATCATGCTTGTTGTGAGAAGCTCCGGTTTGTGAGAAGCATATACCCAAACCTACCCCAAATGGGACCAAATTTGTACCACGGCATGTTGATGCCGCTCCATGATAGCATGCCAAGTTTCATGAATTTCAGACGAGTTTTGGATTTACTAGAATTTAAAAACAAGGCATCTCAATGTTTTGCCGGCAATCAACGGTGACCCGGTGTTTTAAATTCATTCCCATTTCTTGCATGGGACCTAAGCACGAACCAAAGGACATAGATTTGATTTTTCAACCAATTTATATGCACTGGAGCATGTGCATGTAGTTCAAATTTGAATTATGCACATAAAATGCGTTGAAAACTCAGTTAATGCATAAAAATGTCCAAACGAACCCCGAAAAATCACAAAAAATCACACAACACTCCTATTGTTCTATGTTCACATGAGAAACAAATTGGAAAGCAATAAGAGGCAATGGATATCGTTTCGTCCAGAAAGGTGGCACTTTCCCTACCGAAAACCATCAAGCTTGTTGTGAGAAGCTCCGGTTTGTGAGAAGTATATACCCAAACCAGCCCCAAATGGGACAAAATTTGTACCACAGCATGCTGATGCCGCTCCATCATAGCATGCCAATTTTCATGAATTTCAGATGAGTTTTAGATTTACAAGAATTTAAAAACCAGGCATCTCAATGTTTTGCCGGCAATCAACGTTACCCCGGTGTTTGAAATTCCTTCCCATTTCTTGCATCGGACCTAGGCATGCACCAAACGACATAGATTTGAATTTTCAACCAATTTATATGCACTGGAGCATGTGCATGTAGTTCAAATTTGAATTATGCACATAAAATGCATCGAAAAATCAGTTAATGCATAAAAATGTCCTCACGAACCCCGAAAAATCACAAAATTCACATAACACTCATGTTGTTCTATGTTGACACGACAAAAAAAATTTGAAAGCAATAAGAGACAATGGATATCGTTTCGTCCACAAAGGTGGGACGTTCCCTACCGAAAACCATCTTGCTTGTTGTGAGAATCTCCGGTTTGTGAGAAGCATATACCCAAACCTGCCCCAAATGGGACAAAATTTGTACCACGACATGTTGATGCCGCTCCATGATAGCATGCCAAGTTTCATGAATTTCATACGAGTTTTGGATTTACTAGAATTTAAAAACCAGGCATCTCAATGTTTTGCCGGCAATCAACGGTGCCCCGGTGTTTGAAATTCATTCCCATTTTTGCATGGGACCTAAGCATGAACCAAAGGACACAGATTTGATTTTTCAACCAATTTATATGCACTGGAGCATGTGCATGTAGTTCAAATTTGAATTATGCACATAAAATGCATTGAAAACTCAGTTAATGCATAAAAATGTCGAATCGAACCCTGAAAAATCACAAAATTCACATAACACTCATGTTGTTCTCTGTTGACACGAGAAAAAAAATTGAAGGTATAAGAGACAATGGATATCGTTTCGTCCACTAAGGTGGGACGTTCCCTACCGAAAACCATCATGCTTGTTCTAAGAAACTCCGGTTTTTAAGAAGCATATACCCAAACCTGCCCCAAATGGGAAAAAATTTGTACCACGACATGTTGATGCCGCTCCATGATAGCATGCCCAGTTTTATGAATTTCAGACGAGTTTTGGATTTACTAGAATTTAAAAACCAGGCATCTCAATGTTTTGCCGGTAATCAACGGTGCCCGAGTGATTGAAATTCATTCCCATTTCTTGCATGGAACCTAAGCATGAACCAAAGGACATATATTTGATTTTTCAACCAATTTATATGCACTGGAGCATGTGCATGTAGTTCAAATTTGAATTATGCACATAAAATGCATTGAAAACTCAATGCATAAAAATGTCCAAACAAATCCCCAAAAATCACAAGAAATCACACAACTCTCCTATTGTTCTATGTTGACACGAGAAACAAATTTGAAAGCAATAAGATGCAATGGATATCGTTTCGTCCAGAAAGGTGACACGTTCCCTACCGAAAACCATCATGCTTGTTGTGAGAATCTCCGGTTTGTGAGAAGTATATACCCAAACCAGCCCCAAGTGGGACAAAATTTGTAACACATCATGTTCATGCCGCTCCATGATAGCATGCCAAGTTTCATGAGTTTCAGACGAGTTTTGGATTTACTAGAATTTAAAAACCAGGCATCTCAATGTTTTGCTGGCAACCAACGTTACCCCGGTGTTTGAAATTCATTCCCATTTCTTGGATGGGACCTAAGGATGCACCAAAGGACACAGATTTGATTTTTAAACCAATTTATATGCACTGGAGCATGTGCATGTAGTTAAAATTTGAATTATGCACATAAAATGAATTGAAAACTGAGTTAATGCATAAAAATGTCCAAACGAACCCCGAAAAATCACAAAAAATCACACAACACTCCTGTTGTTATATGTTGACATGAGAAACAAATTTGAAAGCAATAAGAGGCAATGGATATCGTTTCGTCCACAAAGGTGGGACGTTCCCTACCGAAGACCATCATGCTTGTTGTGAGAAGCTCCGGTTTGTGAGAAGTATATACCCAAACCTGCCCCAAATGGGACAAAATTTGTACCACGGCAAGTTGATGCCGCTCCATGATAGCATGCCAAGTTTCATGAATTTCAGAAGAGTTTTGGATTTACTAGAATATAAAAACCAGGCATCTCAATGTTTTGCCGGTAATCAACGGTGCCCCGGTGTTTGAAATTCATTCCCATTTCTTGCATGGCACCTAAGCATGCACCAAAGGACATATATTTGATTTTTCAACCAATTTATATGCACTTGAGCATGTGCATGTAGTTCAAATTTGAATTATGCACATAAAATGCATTGAAAACTCAGTTAATGCATAAAAATGTCCAAACGAACCCCGAAAAATCACAAAAAAATCACACAACACTCCTATTGTTCTATGTTGACACGAGAAACAAATTTGAAAGCAATAAGAGGCAATGGATATCGTTTCGTCCAGAAAGGTGGCACTTTCCCTACCGAAAACCATCAAGCTTGTTGTGAGAAGCTCCGGTTTGTGAGAAGTATATACCCAAACCTGCCCCAAATGGGACAAAATTTGTACCACAGCATGTTGATGCCTCTCAATGATAGCATGCCAATTTTCATGAATTTCAGATGAGTTTTGGATTTACTAGAATTTAAAAACCAGGCATCTCAATGTTTTGCCGGCAATCAACGTTACCATGGTGTTAGAAATTCCTTCCCATTTCATGCATGGGACCTAAGCATGCACCAAAGGACATAGATTTGATTTTTCAACCAATTTATATGCATTAGAGCATGTGCACGTAGTTCAAATTTGAATTATGCACATTGCATTGAAAACTCAGTTAATGCATAAAAATGTCCAAACGAACCCCGAAAAATCACAAAAATTCACATAACACTCATGTTGTTCTATGTTGACACAAGAAAAAAAATTGAAAGCCATAAGAGGCAATGGATATCGTTTCGACCACAATGGTGGGACGTTCCCTACCGAAAACCATCATGCTTGCTGTGAGAAGCTCCGGTTTGCGAGAAGAATATACCCGAACCTGCCCCAAATGGGACAAAATTTGTACCACGGCATGTTCATGCCGCTCCATCATAGCATGCCAAGTTTCATTAATTTCAGATGAGTTTTTGATTTACAAGAATTTAAAAACCAGGCATCTCATTGTTTTGTCGGCAATCAGCGGTGCCCCGGTGTTTAAAATACATTCCCATTTCTTTCATGGGACCTAAGCAAGCACCCAAGGACACATATTTGAGTTTTCAGCCAATTTATATGCACTGGAGCATGTGCATGTAGTTCAAATTTGAATTACGCACATAAAATGCATTGAAAACTCAGGTAATGCATAAAAATGTCCCAATGAACCCCGAAAAATAAAAAAATCACACAACACTCCTGTTGTTCTATGTTGACACGAGAAACAAATTTGAAAGCAATAAGAGGCAATGGATATCGTTTCGTCCACAAAGGTGGGACGTTCCCTACCGAAAACCATCATGCTTGTTGTAAGAAGCTCCGATTTGTGAGAAGTATATACCCAAACCTGCCCCAAATGGGACAAAATTTGTACCACGGCATGCTAATGCCGCTCCATGATGGCATGCCATGTTTCATGAATTTCAGATGAGTTTCGGATTTACTAGAATTTAAAAACCAGGCATCTCAATGTTTTGTCGGCAATCAACGTTACCCGGTGTTTGAAATTCATTCCAATTTCTTGCATGGGACCTAGGCATGCACCAAACGACATAGATTTGATTTTTCAACCAATTTATATGCACTGGAGCATGTGCATGTAGTTCAAATTTGAATTATGCACATAAAATGCATCGAAAACTCAGTTAATGCATAAAAATGTCTTGACGAACCCCGAAAAATCACAAAATTCACATAACACTCATGTTGTTCTATGTTGACACGAGAAAAAATATTTGAAAGCAATAAGAGACAATGGATATCATTTCGTCCACAAAGGTGGGACGTTCCCTACCGAAAACCATCTTGCTTGTTGTGAGAAGCTCCGGTTTGTGAGAAGCATATACCCAAACCTGCCCCAAATGGGACAAAATTTGTACCACGACATGTTGATGCCGCTTCATGATAGCATGCCAAGTTTCATGAATTTCATACGAGTTTTGGATTTACTAGAATTTAAAAACCAGGCATCTCAATGTTTTGCCGGCAGTCAACGGTGCCCCGGTGTTTGAAATTCATTACCATTTCTTGCATGGGACCTAAGCATGAACCAAAGGACACAGATTTGATTTTTCAACCAATTTATATGCACTGGAGCATGTGCATGTAGTTCAAATTTGAATTATGCACATAAAATGCATTGAAAACTCAGTTAATGCATACAAATGTCCAATCGAACCCTGAAAAATCACAAAATTCACATAACACTCATGTTGTTCTCTGTTGACACGAGAAAAAAAATTGAAGGTATAAGAGACAATGGATATCGTTTCGTCCAATAAGGTGGGACGTTCCCTACCGAAAACCATCATGCTTGTTGTGGGAAACTCCGGTTTTTAAGAAGAATATACCCAAACCTGCCCCAAATGGGACAAAATTTGTACCACGACATGTTGATGCCGCTCCATGATAGCATGCCAAGTTTTATGAATTTCAGACGAGTTTTGGATTTACTAGAATTTAAAAACCAGGCATCTCAATGTTTTGCCGGTAATCAACGGTGCCCCAGTGTTTGAAATTCATTCCCATTTCTTGCATGGAACCTAAGCATGAACCAAAGGACATATATTTGATTTTTCAACCAATTTATATGCACTGGAGCATGTGCATGTAGTTCAAATTTGAATTATGCACATAAAATGCATTGAAAACTCAATGCATAAAAATGTCCAAACGAACCCCCAAAAATCACAAAAAATCACACAACTCTCCTATTGTTCTATGTTGACACGAGAAACAAACTTGAAAGCAATAAGACGCAATGGATATTGTTTCGTCCAGAAAGGTGACACGTTCCCTACCGAAAACCATCATGCTTGTTGTAAGAATCTCCGATTTGTGAGAAGTATATACCCAAACCAGCCCCAAATGGGACAAAATTTGTAACACATCATGTTCATGCCGCTCCATGATAGCATGCCAAGTTTCATGAGTTTCAGACGAGTTTTGGATTTACTAGAATTTAAAAACCAGGCATCTCAATGTTTTGCTGGCAACCAACGTTACCCCGGTGTTTGAAATTCATTCCCATTTCTTGGATGGGACCTAAGCATGCACCAAAGGACACAGATTTGATTTTTAAACCAATTTATATGCACTGGAGCATGTGCATGTGGTTCAAATTTGAATTATGCACATAAAATGAATTGAAAACTGAGTTAATGCATAAAAATGTCCAAACGAACCCCGAAAAATCACAAAAAATCACACAACACTCCTGTTGTTATATGTTGACATGAGAAACAAATTTGAAAGCAATAAGAGGCAATGGATATCGTTTCGTCCACAAAGGTGGGACATTCCCTACCAAAAACCATCATGCTTGTTGTGAGAAACTCCGGTTTTTAAGAAGCATATACCCAAACCTGCCCCAAATGGGACAAAATTTGTACCACGGCAAGTTGATGCCGCTCCATGATAGCATGCCAAGTTTCATGAATTTCAGACGAGTTTTGGATTTACTAGAATATAAAAACCAGACATCTCAATGTTTTGCCGGTAATCAACGGTGCCCCGGTGTTTGAAATTCATTCCCATTTCTTGCATGGCACCTAAGCATGCACCAAAGGACATAGATTTGATTTTTCAACCAATTTATATGCACTGGAGCATGTGCATGTAGTTCAAATTTGAATTATGCACATAAAATGCATTGAAAACTCAGTTAATGCATAAAAATGTCCAAACGAACCCCGAAAAATCACAAAAAATCACACAACACTCCTATTGTTCTATGTTGACACGAGAAACAAATTTGAAAGCAATAAGAGGCAATGGATATCGTTTCGTCCAGAAAGGTGGCACTTTCCCTACCGAAAACCATCAAGCTTGTTGTGAGAAGCTCCGGTTTGTGAGAAGTATATACCCAAACCTGCCCCGAATTTGACAAAATTTGTACCACAGCATGTTGATGCCGTTCCATGATAGCATGCCAATTTTCATGAATTTCAGATGAGTTTTGGATTTACAAGAATTTAAAAACCAGGCATCTCAATGTTTTGCCGGCAATCAACGTTACCCCGGTGTTTGAAATTCCTTCCCATTTCTTGCATGGGACCTAAGCATGCACCAAAGGACATAGATTTGATTTTTCAACCAATTTATATGCACTAGAGCATGTGCATGTAGTTCAAATTTGAATTATGCACATTGCATTGAAAACTCAGTTAATGCATAAAAATGTCCAAACGAACCCTGAAAAATCACAAAAATTCACATAACACTCATGTTGTTCTATGTTGACACAAGAAAAAAAATTGAAAGCCATAAGAGGCAATGGATATCGTTTCGACCACAATGGTGGGACGTTCCCTACCGAAAACCATCATGCTTGCTGTGAGAAGCTCCGGTTTGTGAGAAGAATATACCCAAACCAGCCCCAAATGGGACAAAATTTGTACAACGGCATGTTCATGCCGCTCCATCATACCATGCCAAGTTTCATTAATTTCAGATGAGTTTTTGATTTACAAGAATTTGAAAACCAGGCATCTCATTGTTTTGTCGGCAATCAACGGTGCCCCGTTGTTTAAAATTCATTCCCATTTCTTTCATGGGACCTAAGCATGCACCGAAGGACACATATTTGAGTTTTCAGCCAATTTATATGCACTGGAGCATGTGCATGTAGTTCAAATTTGAATTACGCACATAAAATGCATTGAAAACTCAGGTAATGCATAAAAATGTCCAAACGAACCCCGAAAAATTAAAAAAATCAAACAACACTCCTGTTGTTCTATATTGACACGAGAAACAAATTTGAAAGCAATAAGAGGCAATGGATATCATTTCGTCCACAAAGGTGGGACGTTCCCTACCGAAAACCATCATGCTTGTTGTGAGAAGCTCCGGTTTGTGAGAAGCATATACCCAAACCTACCCCAAATGGGACAAAATTTGTACCACGGCATGTTGATGCCGCTCCATGATAGCATGCCAAGTTTCATGAATTTCAGACGAGTTTTGGATTTACTAGAATTTAAAAACAAGGCATCTCAATGTTTTGCCGGCAATCAACGGTGACCCGGTGTTTTAAATTCATTCCCATTTCTTGCATGGGACCTAAGCACGAACCAAAGGACATAGATTTGATTTTTCAACCAATTTATATGCACTGGAGCATGTGCATGTAGTTCCAATTTGAATTATGCACATAAAATGCGTTGAAAACTCAGTTAATGCATAAAAATGTCCAAACGAACCCCGAAAAATCACAAAAAATCACACAACACTCCTATTGTTCTATGTTCACATGAGAAACAAATTGGAAAGAAATAAGAGGCAATGGATATCGTTTCGTCCAGAAAGGTGGCACTTTCCCTACCGAAAACCATCAAGCTTGTTGTGAGAAGCTCCGGTTTGTGAGAAGTATATACCCAAACAAGCCCCAAATGGGACAAAATTTGTACCACAGCATGTTGATGCCGCTCCATCATAGCATGCCAATTTTCATGAATTTCAGATGAGTTTTAGATTTACAAGAATTTAAAAACCAGGCATCTCAATGTTTTGCCGGCAATCAACGTTACCCCGGTGTTTGAAATTCCTTCCCATTTCTTGCATGGGACCTAAGCATGCATCAAAGGACATAGATTTGATTTTTCAACAAATTTATATTCATTAGAGCATGTGCATGTAGTTCAAATTTGAATTATGCACATTGCATTGAAAACTCAGTTAATGCATAAAAATGTCCAAACGAACCCCGAAAAATCACAAAAATTCACATAACACTCATGTTGTTCTATGTTGACACAAGAAAAAAAAATTGAAAGCCATAAGAGGCAATGGATATCGTTTCGACCACAATGGTGGGACGTTCCCTACCGAAAACCATCATGCTTGCTGTGAGAAGCTCCGGTTTGTGAGAAGAATATACCCAAACCTGCCCCAAATGGGACAAAATTTGTACCACAACATGTTCATGCCGCTCCATCATAGCATGCCAAGTTTCATTAATTTCAGATGAGTTTTTGATTTACAAGAATTTAAAAACCAGGCATCTCATTGTTTTGTCGGTAATCAACGGTGCCCTGGTGTTTAAAATTCATTCCCATTTCTTTCATGGGACCTAAGCAAGCACCCAAGGACACATATTTGAGTTTTCAGCCAATTTATATGCACTGGAGAATGTGCATGTAGTTCAAATTTGAATTACGCACATAAAATGCATTGAAAACTCAGGTAATGCATAAAAATGTCCCAATGAACCCCGAAAAATAAAAAAATCACACAACACTCCTGTTGTTCTATGTTGACACGAGAAACAAATTTGAAAGCAATAAGAGGCAATGGATATCATTTCGTCCACAAAGGTGGGACGTTCCCTACCGAAAACCATCATGCTTGTTGTGAGAAGCTCCGGTTTGTGAGAAGCATATACCCAAACCTACCCCAAATGGGAAAAAATTTGTACCACGGCATGTTGATGCCGCTCCATGATAGCATGCCAAGTTTCATGAATTTCAGACGAGTTTTGGATTTACTAGAATTTAAAAACAAGGCATCTCAATGTTTTGCCGGCAATCAACGGTGACCCGGTGTTTTAAATTCATTCCCATTTCTTGCATGGGACCTAAGCACGAACCAAAGGACATAGATTTGATTTTTCAACCAATTTATATGCACTGGAGCATGTGCATGTAGTTCAAATTTGAATTATGCACATAAAATGCATTGAAAACTCAGTTAATGCATAAAAATGTCCTCACGAACCCCGAAAAATCACAAAATTCACATAACACTCATGTTGTTCTATGTTGACACGAGAAAAAAAAATTGAAAACAATAAGAGACAATGGATATCGTTTCATCCACAAAGGTGGGACGTTCCCTACCGAAAACCATCTTGCTTGTTGTGAGAATCTCCAGTTTGTGAGAAGCATATACCCAAACCTGCCCCAAATGGGACAAAATTTGTACCACGACATGTTGATGCCGCTCCATGATAGCATGCCAAGTTTCATGAATTTCATACGAGTTTTGGATTTACTAGAATTTAAAAACCAGGCATATCAATGTTTTACCGGCAATCAACGGTGCCCCGGTGTTTGAAATTCATTCCCATTTTTGCATGGGACCTAAGCATGAACCAAAGGACACATATTTGATTTTTCAACCAATTTATATGCACTGGAGCATGTGCATGTAGTTCAAATTTGAATTATGCACATAAAATGCATTGAAAACTCAGTTAATGCATAAAAATGTTGAATCGAACCCTGAAAAATCACAAAATTCACATAACACTCATGTTGTTCTCTGTTGACACGAGAAAAAAAATTGAAGGTATAAGAGACAATGGATATCGTTTCGTCTAATAAGGTGGGACGTTCCATACCGAAAACCATCATGCTTGTTGTGAGAAACTCCGGTTTTTAAGAAGCATATACCCAAACCTGCCCCAAATGGGAAAAAATTTGTACCACGACATGTTGATGCCGCTCCATGATAGCATGCCAAGTTTTATGAATTTTAGACGAGTTTTGGATTTACTAGAATTTAAAAACCAGGCATCTCAATGTTTTGCCGGTAATCAACGGTGCCCGAGTGATTGAAATTCATTCCCATTTCTTGCATGGAACCTAAGCATGAACCATAGGACATATATTTGATTTTTCAACCAATTTATATGCACTGGAGCATGTGCATGTAGTTCAAATTTGAATTATGCACATAAAATGCATTGAAAACTCAATGCATAAAAATGTCCAAACAAATCCCCAAAAATCACAAAAAATCACACAACTCTCCTATTGCTCTATGTTGACACGAGAAACAAATTTGAAAGCAATAAGAGGCAATGGATATCGTTTCGTCCAGAAAGGTGACATGTTCCCTACCGAAAACCATCATGCTTGTTGTGAGAATCTCCGGTTTGTGAGAAGTATATACCCAAACCAGCCCCAAATGGGACAAAATTTGTAACACATCATGTTCATGCCGCTCCATGATAGCATGCCAAGTTTCATGAGTTTAAGACGAGTTTTGGATTTACTAGAATTTAAAAACCAGGCATCTCAATGTTTTGCTGGCAACCAACGTTACCCCGGTGTTTGAAATTCATTCCCATTTCTTGGATGGGACCTAAGCATGCACCAAAGGACACAGATTTGATTTTTAAACCAATTTATATGCACTGGAGCATGTGCATGTAGTTCAAATTTGAATTATGCACATAAAATGAATTGAAAACTGAGTTAATGCATAAAAATGTCCAAACGAACCCCGAAAAATCACAAAAAATCACACAACACTCCTGTTGTTCTATGTTGACACGAGAAACAAATTTGAAAGCAATAAGAGGCAATGGATATCATTTCGTCCACAAAGGTGGGACGTTCCCTACCGAAAACCATCATGCTTGTTGTGAGAAGCTCCGGTTTGTGAGAAGCATATACCCAAACCTACCCCAAATGGGACAAAATTTGTACCACGGCATGTTGATGCCGCTCCATGATAGCATGCCATGTTTCATGAATTTCAGACGAGTTTTGGATTTACTAGAATTTAAAAACCAGGCATCTCAATGTTTTGCTGGCAACCAACGTTACCCCGGTGTTTGAAATTCATTCCCATTTCTTGGATGGGACCTAAGCATGCACCGAAGGACACAGATTTGATTTTTAAACCAATTTATATGCACTGGAGCATGTGCATGTAGTTCAAATTTGAATTATGCACATAAAATGAATTGAAAACTGAGTTAATGCATAAAAATGTCCAAACGAACCCCGAAAAATCACAAAAAATCACACAACACTCCTGTTGTTATATGTTGACATGAGAAACAAATTTGAAAGCAATAAGAGGCAACGGATATCGTTTCGTCCACAAAGGTGGGACGTTCCCTACCGAAGACCATCATGCTTGTTGTGAGAAGCTCCGGTTTGTGAGAAGTATATACCCAAACCTGCCCCAAATGGGACAAAATTTGTACCACGGCAAGTTGATGCCGCTCCATGATAGCATGCCAAGTTTCATGAATTTCAGAAGAGTTTTGGATTTACTAGAATATAAAAACCAGGCATCTCAATGTTTTGCCGGTAATCAACGGTGCCCCGGTGTTTGAAATTCATTCCCATTTCTTGCATGGCACCTAAGCATGCACCAAAGGACATAGATTTGATTTTTCAACCAATTTATATGCACTGGAGCATGTGCATGTAGTTCAGATTTGAATTATGCACATAAAATGCATTGAAAACTCAGTTAATGCATAAAAATGTCCAAACAGACCCGAAAAATCACAAAAAATCAGACAACACTCCTATTGTTCTATGTTGACATGAGAAACAAATTTGAAAGCAATAAGAGGCAATGGATATCGTTTCGTCCACAAAGGTGGGACGTTCCCTACCGAAAACCATCATGCTTGTTGTAAGAAGCTCCGGTTTGTGAGAAGTATATACCCAACCTGCCCCAAATGGGACAAAATTTGTACCACGGCATGCTGATGCCGCTCCATGATAGCATGCCATGTTTCATGTATTTCAGATGAGTTTTGGATTTACTAGAATTTAAAAACCAGGCATCTCAATGTTTTGTCGGCAATCAACGGTACCCGGTGTTTGAAATTAATTCCCATTTCTTGCATGGGACCTAGGCATGCACCAAACGACATAGATTTGAATTTTCAACCAATTTATATGCACTGGAGCATGTGCATGTAGTTCAAATTTGAATTATGCACATAAAATGCATCGAAAAATCAGTTAATGCATAAAAATGTCCTCACGAACCCCGAAAAATCACAAAATTCACATAACACTCATGTTGTTCTATGTTGACACGAGAAAAAAAATTTGAAAGCAATAAGAGACAATGGATATCGTTTCGTCCACAAAGGTGGGACGTTCCCTACCGAAAACCATCTTGCTTGTTGTGAGAATCTCCGGTTTGTGAGAAGCATATACCCAAACCTGCCCCAAATGGGACAAAATTTGTACCACGACATGTTGATGCCGCTCCATGATAGCATGCCAAGTTTCATGAATTTCATACGAGTTTTGGATTTACTAGAATTTAAAAACCAGGCATCTCAATGTTTTGCCGGCAATCAACGGTGCCCCGGTGTTTGAAATTCATTCCCATTTTTGCATGGGACCTAAGCATGAACCAAAGGACACAGATTTGATTTTTCAACCAATTTATATGCACTGGAGCATGTGCATGTAGTTCAAATTTGAATTATGCACATAAAATGCATTGAAAACTCAGTTAATGCATAAAAATGTCGAATCGAACCCTGAAAAATCACAAAATTCACATAACACTCATGTTGTTCTCTGTTGACATGAGAAAAAAAATTGAAGGTATAAGAGACAATGGATATCGTTTCGTCCACTAAGGTGGGACGTTCCCTACCGAAAACCATCATGCTTGTTCTGAGAAACTCCGGTTTTTAAGAAGCATATACCCAAACCTGCCCCAAATGGGAAAAAATTTGTACCACGACATGTTGATGCCGCTCCATGATAGCATGCCCAGTTTTATGAATTTCAGACGAGTTTTGGATTTACTAGAATTTAAAAACCAGGCATCTCAATGTTTTGCCGGTAATCAACGGTATCCGAGTGATTGAAATTCATTCCCATTTCTTGCATGGAACCTAAGCATGAACCAAAGGACATATATTTGATTTTTCAACCAATTTATATGCACTGGAGCATGTGCATGTAGTTCAAATTTGAATTATGCACATAAAATGCATTGAAAACTCAATGCATAAAAATGTCCAAACAAATCCCCAAAAATCACAAGAAATCACACAACTCTCCTATTGTTCTATGTTGACACGAGAAACAAATTTGAAAGCAATAAGATGCAATGGATATCGTTTCGTCCAGAAAGGTGACACGTTCCCTACCGAAAACCATCATGCTTGTTGTGAGAATCTCCGGTTTGTGAGAAGTATATACCCAAACCAGCCCCAAATGGGACAAAATTTGTAACACATCATGTTCATGCCGCTCCATGATAGCATGCCAAGTTTCATGAGTTTCAGACGAGTTTTGGATTTACTAGAATTTAAAAACCAGGCATCTCAATGTTTTGCTGGCAACCAACGTTACCCCGGTGTTTGAAATTCATTCGCATTTCTTGGATGGGACCTAAGCATGCACCAAAGGACACAGATTTGATTTTTAAACCAATTTATATGCACTGGAGCATGTGCATGTAGTTCAAATTTGAATTATGCACATAAAATGAATTGAAAACTGAGTTAATGCATAAAAATGTCCAAACGAACCCCGAAAAATCACAAAAAATCACACAACACTCCTGTTGTTATATGTTGACATGAGAAACAAATTTGAAAGCAATAAGAGGCAATGGATATCGTTTCGTCCACAAAGGTGGGACGTTCCCTACCGAAGACCATCATGCTTGTTGTGAGAAGCTCCGGTTTGTGAGAAGTATATACCCAAACCTGCCCCAAATGGGACAAAATTTGTACCACGGCAAGTTGATGCCGCTCCATGATAGCATGCCAAGTTTCATGAATTTCAGAAGAGTTTTGGATTTACTAGAATATAAAAACCAGGCATCTCAATGTTTTGCCGGTAATCAACGGTGCCCCGGTGTTTGAAATTCATTCCCATTTCTTGCATGGCACCTAAGCATGCACCAAAGGACATATATTTGATTTTTCAACCAATTTATATGCACTTGAGCATGTGCATGTAGTTCAAATTTGAATTATGCACATAAAATGCATTGAAAACTCAGTTAATGCATAAAAATGTCCAAACGAACCCCGAAAAATCACAAAAAAATCACACAACACTCCTATTGTTCTATGTTGACACGAGAAACAAATTTGAAAGCAATAAGAGGCAATGGATATCGTTTCGTCCAGAAAGGTGGCACTTTCCCTACCGAAAACCATCAAGCTTGTTGTGAGAAGCTCCGGTTTGTGAGAAGTATATACCCAAACCTGCCCCAAATGGGACAAAATTTGTACCACAGCATGTTGATGCCTCTCAATGATAGCATGCCAATTTTCATGAATTTCAGATGAGTTTTGGATTTACTAGAATTTAAAAACCAGGCATCTCAATGTTTTGCCGGCAATCAACGTTACCCCGGTGTTAGAAATTCCTTCCCATTTCATGCATGGGACCTAAGCATGCACCAAAGGACATAGATTTGATTTTTCAACCAATTTATATGCATTAGAGCATGTGCACGTAGTTCAAATTTGAATTATGCACATTGCATTGAAAACTCAGTTAATGCATAAAAATGTCCAAACGAACCCCGAAAAATCACAAAAATTCACATAACACTCATGTTGTTCTATGTTGACACAAGAAAAAAAATTGAAAGCCATAAGAGGCAATGGATATCGTTTCGACCACAATGGTGGGACGTTCCCTACCGAAAACCATCATGCTTGCTGTGAGAAGCTCCGGTTTGCGAGAAGAATATACCCAAACCTGCCCCAAATGGGACAAAATTTGTACCACGGCATGTTCATGCCGCTCCATCATAGCATGCCAAGTTTCATTAATTTCAGATGAGTTTTTGATTTACAAGAATTTAAAAACCAGGCATGTCATTGTTTTGTCGGCAATCAGCGGTGCCCCGGTGTTTAAAATACATTCCCATTTCTTTCATGGGACCTAAGCAAGCACCCAAGGACACATATTTGAGTTTTCAGCCAATTTATATGCACTGGAGCATGTGCATGTAGTTCAAATTTGAATTACGCACATAAAATGCATTGAAAACTCAGGTAATGCATAAAAATGTCCCAATGAACCCCGAAAAATAAAAAAAATCACACAACACTCCTGTTGTTCTATGTTGACACGAGAAACAAATTTGAAAGCAATAAGAGGCAATGGATATCATTTCGTCCACAAAGGTGGGACGTTCCCTACCGAAAACCATCATGCTTGTTGTGAGAAGCTCCGGTTTGTGAGAAGCATATACCCAAACCTACCCCAAATGGGACAAAATTTGTACCACGGCATGTTGATGCCGCTCCATGATAGCATGCCATGTTTCATGAATTTCAGACGAGTTTTGGATTTACTAGAATTTAAAAACCAGGCATCTCAATGTTTTGCTGGCAACCAACGTTACCCCGGTGTTTGAAATTCATTCCCATTTCTTGGATGGGACCTAAGCATGCACCAAAGGACACAGATTTGATTTTTAAACCAATTTATATGCACTGGAGCATGTGCATGTAGTTCAAATTTGAATTATGCACATAAAATGAATTGAAAACTGAGTTAATGCATAAAAATGTCCAACGAACCCCGAAAATTCACAAAAAATCACACAACACTCCTGTTGTTATATGTTGACATGAGAAACAAATTTGAAAGCAATAAGAGGCAATGGATATCGTTTCGTCCACAAAGGTGGGACGTTCCCTACCGAAGACCATCATGCTTGTTGTGAGAAGCTCCGGTTTGTGAGAAGTATATACCCAAACCTGCCCCAAATGGGACAAAATTTGTACCACGGCAAGTTGATGCCGCTCCATGATAGCATGCCAAGTTTCATGAATTTCAGAAGAGTTTTGGATTTACTGGAATATAAAAACCAGGCATCTCAATGTTTTGCCGGTAATCAACGGTGCCCCGGTGTTTGAAATTCATTCCCATTTCTTGCATGGCACCTAAGCATGCACCAAAGGACATAGATTTGATTTTTCAACCAATTTATATGCACTTGAGCATGTGCATGTAGTTCAAATTTGAATTATGCACATAAAATGCATTGAAAACTCAGTTAATGCATAAAAATGTCCAAACGAACCC